>NC_033794.1:7336842-7429561 GCF_001876935.1 Asparagus officinalis | reverse complement strand
GCCATCTCTGATAATAAGAAATAAGAGTTCATGAGTCAAAATGGACATATATATATATATATATATATATACATAATGTATCACCATACGATTTTCACAACATACAATATTCACACAAATACTTTAAATTTATACGAAAATAGTTGATATACATACATAACGTATCACCATACGATTTTCACAACATACAATATTCACACAAATACTTTAAATTTATACGAAAATAGTTGCTATAAAAAAAATTTCTCAAATTTTGAGATATACGCATATATCGTCCTCGCTCATACTAGGAATTCCTTACGGACTCTATACATGAATCCTAAGAAACTCTAACCTAGCTCCACGACTCGACATATGATGATCCTATGGATACTGGAACTAGAGCTCTGATACCAACTGTGACGCCCCTGGGTTTACACTAGGCTGCAGTCCGAGGTGAAACCAGAAATGTCAAACCTGCCATGCACCACACCGTGCAATAACATGTTTCACCATCACAATTACTATCTCTCTAGTGGAATCAACAACAGGTGTATTTAATTGCAAAAACCGACCTGGTTTCAGCCTTGGCGCTGAAACCAGGTCGGTTTTTGTGAAAAAACTTTCGAAACTTCACGGGAGTTTTCCCAGTACAAAAAAAAAAAAAATGAACTACGAAACTTCACGGGAGTTCAACTCCCGTGAAGTTTCGGATAAAAATTTTCAAAAACCGACCTGGTTTCAGCTCCAGGGCTGAAACCAGGTCGGTTTTTGCAATTAAATCTGAAATAGGTTGTTTTCTGCGATTAAATTTGTAAATAGGTTGGTTTTGAAAATTTGTCCTACAATGCACTCTTCAAATATAATTATTATTTATTTTTTTAGTAAATCTTTTTCTTTGGGAAAGTTCAAGATTCACTATTTATACTATAATAAATACTACAATAATGTTTACCGTAGTATTATTACTATAGCCAACATGAAACCGATTGGGTTTTTTAAAAAATGTTACTGCACCACACGGGAGCACTGTATCAAAGGAGATATACTGTAGCAATCCAAAAAATTAAAAAACTGTAGCAGTTAAAATTGGATTACTGCATCGAAAAAAAAATATACAGTCCTTTGTACGGTCTTCACACTAGTTTATTGAATTTGAAAATTTTAACATTGCTTCAAATATAATTATTATTTATTTCCATAGTGCAGTACAAGCGCTAATTATTAAATTCGCTGAAACTTACAGCTATAGTTGATGGTGCGTGATTCAAATTTCTTTCATTTTTATTTTATAGTTGTATTATGTTTTTTTTTTAATATCGGATTTCCTTCGGTATTATGTACGTTGGTTGTAATTAGATATAAATTTAAAGCCCTGCATCTCAGTGAACAAGATTTACCCTTGTGACTTATGTTCAGATATGCGTAAGTTGCAATCGCGGTATTTTTTAGCTAAATATATACGAGGTTCTAATATTTGCAACTAGAACCAACCTCATTCACTTAAAAAAAAAATTAGAAATAAGCTTATAAACACTAAAAATAAGCAAATAATTGAATTACCAACTGCAGTTACAATTGCTCACTTGAAGAACTAATTTTAACAAGAGTAGTGCTACAGGGACCCCAAATAAGGGACCCCTGAGGGGACGTGTGAGGTGTCAGCTCCTGAGAGGCTGATTTACTGTTCATGAACGGTAAATCAGCCCTCCAGGGGCTGGAGGGCTGACACCTCACCCGTCCCCTCAGGGGTCCCTATTTTGGGGTCCATGAAGAGTTTTCCTTTTAACAAAATCTCAATTCAACCCTTCTGGATTGAAACCTTCCTAAAATTTGAACTATTCTCAAATAACACCAAAAAGCTTAAAAAAATGACACACCACACGAAAAATGTTATCTCAATTTATCCGCCAATTTTTTGCAAGTGTTTTAGGTGACAATTTTAAAAAAGTATTTTGTGGTAACTCAAATTAGGCTTCGGGGGGTATATGAAAATTACCCTCTTTCTCTTCCTCCTGCCGCAATCAGAGGTTTCAACGCGAAACGAGGATCCGCCTCTTGAAAAAGAGTTAACTTTTTCCATCTCCAGCTTCTCTTACTCATCAATCAGGGCTTTGCACTCCGTCATTTGATCATTCACGTTTCCTCGAATCCCCAAAAAGGTGAGGAAATAGCGATATTGAAGTAAAATTCTTATTTTAAATGAAATTCTTAGCAATTTGTTTACAGATTTATACAATAATTTAGCTAAAGATTGCTACTTGATGCATACCTCCCTTTACCGAAATAATTTACTCTTGTTTATAGAATCTTTGATCAAATAATTGGATTGCTTGACTGCATATGCGCATAATTAGGTTGAAAAAGCTCATAACTTTGATCGGATTGAGCTCCGAGCTCTGCGATCCCTCTTTGTTTCGCTGATTCTAGTAGCTCTACCTGATTTGTTCTTAATTTATTTAAGTGTAGATCCGATTGAGTAAATATTAATTTTTCTTAATTAATCTCTGAAAAGATCGATTTTTTATTGTTAAATTATATCTGGGTTTTACACATATATCTCAATAAAAGGCGATTCTTTGATTTATTCGATTGTATAGGTTCTGCTTATTTGTATTTTTATTTTATTTTATTTTTTCCCTTCCAGCAGTCAGGAATATGTTCAGAGAATGAATGTACTAGAAAAGTCGATGCTGATACACAAAGAGAATGTTTAGAGGACTGAAAATGTTTAATTTTAACTTTTCTTAGTAATTTCTCAAGTAAAGGTCAACCTTTAAACTTGTTAATTTATATATATATTTTTTGCACATGAATCTTCATATATACTCCCATTATTTGTTTTTTCTAGATGTGGTTATTACCTCTTCTATGCAAGTAATGGTGTTAAGTCGAATTGTTTATGACTTGCTTTTTACCAGTGCTTTAGGTTGCAAACCTTTTTGTTTTCAGATATTATTCGGCACCATGATAAATTTGCTTTGTGATTTTTTTCCTCAAGTGCACATCAACATATTAAATTGCAATAGACCTTGCTAATACCCATGGCAGTTCATCGCCAAGTTCATTATTCTCCAATTCCTGTAGAAGATTTCAACGATAATTGTGACATTCAGTACAAATATACTCCTAAGGCTCTTGTTAGAGAGTTCCATGGAAATCAATTGTTCTAGCAATTTTTCTTCTCTTGATGGGAACAACTTTTCTCCTGCTTGCCTTGTTTGTTTTCACTTGTCACGTGGATGCTGATATATCTTAGGGATACGGTTTATTTGTGATCGGATTACTTGCTTTTCTTCCTGGTATGAATCCAATACTTAATCTTAGCTTTTATAGTTTTTGTTTGTTTGCGCGGTTCTTTGAAATACGCAGGTAGTTCATAAATATTTGGTAGAAGTTTATACAAGTGTGTGAATATGTATCGTGATACCGAGGGTATTATCTTTGAATATCAAGTCTACACCTGAGTTTTTAACTCTCGAGCAATTACAAGTAAACATAGTGTTTGGTTGGAAAATTGAAATAAGAAAATAGAGAATTAAATTTGTATTATTCTCTCTGACAGACTCAGAAAAAGAAATTAATTATAATTCTCTTGATATGATTTCCCTCTAACAGACTTAGAAAAAGAAATTACAATCTTCTTGAATCGGATTCCCGATTTACAAAAGAGAAGAGGATCGACGGAGATCCCCGCCTTTGTTTAAAACTAGGTTCTGCACGGTAGCGATGTGATGCCTCCCTCGAAACTCGCATCGAGTTTGCTTCTCGTTGACGATCCGACAATCTCACTTCACTGGAACGATTAATGCAACTTGTGTGACAAGTTTTAAGATAACTTTTAACAAGTTTTAGAACTCCGAATGAGTTTAAACTCTGTAACAGAGTTGATTTGAAATGAAAATCGGTTTTAAACCAAGGATGAAAGCTCCAAGAACTCTCTGTTGCCGAGGATGCTCTTGGTCGAAGAATGCCGACTTCTCCTTTGTGTCGTTTTGATCTCGAAAATTTCAGATCGAAGATCCCCCAACTCAGCAGAGTTTTTCGTCATTTATAGGGTTTTTAGGGGTGTAACCGTTCCCTAAAATCTCTCATTAATGGGGTGTAACCGACCTCATTTCGTGAAAAACGATTTTGAAGCCGTTCAAGGATTTAAGGGGTGTAATCTTCTCCCTAAAATCTCTCCATAACGGGGTGTAACCGGCCCCATTAAGTGAAGATACAGTTTTGAAATCGTTCAGGTTCTGTTTGAACCAGTCAAACAGAGAAAACGCGGGCCCGACCCTTACGTTTTGATGTTGCAACGCATGGATGACCTCTGCGTTTTGATGTTGCAACGCAGGGATGACCTCTCCGTTTTGATATTGTAATGTAGGGATGACCTCTGCGTTTTGATGTTGTAACGTAGGGATGACCTCTGCGTTTTGATGTTGTAACGCATAAATGACCTCTGCGTTTTGATGTGAAGAGACCATCAATTTGTTGTCTCTTTTGCTAGAGCGTTGTAAAAATCGTCATCTTGTAATTTTCGTCTTGGTTCCTTGGAATATGAGAATCATCAGATTGTATCTCCCGATGTTGATTGTGAAGACTGTTGAATTAGAGCTTTCATCGGTTGTTGTGAAGGTTGTCAAATTGTAACCTTCATCAATCTATGTGAAAGTTTTCTAATTGTAACCTTCTGGAAGCTGTCAAATTGTAACTTCCATCATTAGTGTTTGATGGGGACCAGCTATCTGCAGTAATTTTTAGACGACTTACACATAGAGGCATACTTAATCTTGAGATGTTTAAGAGAAACGATGCAAACTTGATTGGTCGCAAAGAGCATCTTAGCATAATATCTTTATGAATATTTTCATAGAAATTTGTGCTTAACATTCCATCTGATCGTGCATATTGTCTGAAATTATGTGCGACATCTATATGATATTGTATAATTCTATGGATGATTAGAGAGAGGGGAATGGTGGAGTAACATTAGAGGAGTTTCACCACTCATTGTCACTGAGATTCAAGAAGGTGAATTTTTTATAATGTTAAAAGCCTAAAATTTGGCGAGCTAATCTGAATATAATGACATTGGTGTTGTATCTTGATATTAGGTAATACATGGCATGATTGAGTTAATGATAGTTAGCATGGAAACCCGTATGTTTTATATTTGTGGCACAAATAATAGAGTTCATAAGGTTTCATTTCATGCATAAGCATTTATATATGGTGAAGGTATGTGTTACGTTGTGTGATTCTGAGTTTGTTCGGCTGTTAGCTAATGAAGGCATTTAGCAGTACTTTTTCACTATTCTATTATTCTTCTTCGTGAGAAATCTGCATTTATGAGCTTTAGATAAGTGGTATTAGAGAATCTCTTTGTAATGTCTCCCCCTTCTTTTTTCCAGTTGATCCCATGTTGAATTTGCCTGAATCCACCGAACTGTGTAAATTCCTTGTGATCAACTTGCCTGAATCCACCGAACTGTGAGAAATCAACTACTTGAAAATGATATGAAAAGTGATAATGATATGCAGACGTAGACACAACTTACTCTGCATATCATTTTCATGACTAAATGTCTTGACACTGATTCAAATAGAATTCAACTCAGTTTGTGAGCTGTTAATTATTTTCTTAAAATAGTTGAAGTACGAGAAATTAAGGAAGTTCTTTGAGAAAAGACTGTTGTCAATGCACACATGCAACCATTATCACTTAGTTTAACAAGCTTTTGTGGGTTTAGCTGTGTACTTTCCAAAATTTACTTAAATAATGTGATAGTACCAAATCTAATAACTAAGAATATCATTTAAGATGCTAATAGGTTTGCATAATTCTAAATATGATACTAAATATCATATATTAGGCTGAATAAAGAATACGAGTAGATCACCTTTTCTTTATAGCAAAGAAGGATATCTTTACCAGAACATACATGCATGTTGATGTATACAGTTAAGTTTGTGGCAGTTATACTTCCTCATCGAAGAATTCTTAGCCATCTTACAGATGGACTTAATTAAGTGCATTGGTTTCTGTCCTAATTTTATTGCAGATACAACCCCCCCCCCCCCCCACACACACACACACACACAAAAAAAAACTCACCTTTTACTAGAATTTATGTCCTCTTAAAATTCCATAAAATACATGTAAATCTCATTGTACTGGCAATACCTTCCTTCTAGCTCACTTATTTTCAGGAGATATTCCATTTCCTGCATACAATCGCTGATTGGTTTTGATATGCTGCAGGCTTCTATGAGACAAGGGTTGCATATTATTCATGAAGGGGTTCGCAGGGTATAATTTCACTTCCCTCTGGTTATTGCAGAGTTTTATTATTTGGTAATTGGAAATATTAAAATTTTTAGTCCAACAAATCTGGTGGTTACATAGGCTTTATTGTGTAGGTGAGATTTGCTCTAATATATAGTTGTTATTTCCTTGTGGGAGCTCTTATTTTTTTAATGAACCTGGTTTATTTGAGCTAGCTGGTGTACTTTTTTTATGCTCTAGTTTTAGTGGATTTGAAATCCCTTGAAATCTTGCATGATATTTTCAACAATAGCTAGCCAGTTCATCGCTTGAACGTTAAATTATTTGTCCATTCTGTTGGATCGAGGACAACTTTTTGAAACTTTATACACTTCAAAGGAAGGAAACTTGTAGGGGATTGAGCTTTCAAAACGCATATAAGATGACCCTCTGTAGCAAATTATATTATATCACATATAATGAAGAATAAGCAAAATTACTGTACATTACTATCCACTTAAAATCATAATTATCCTAATTCACATATAGATTGTACTGGTTCAGTAGTTTACTTTATATTAATTTTTCAATTATCTGAACTAACTTATACTGAATGAAATTGAAATAAAAGAAAATGTATTAGCTACTTCAGAGACTAGATAAAAACATAATCATGATAGTGATAATACCATTTCCATTTTGGCTAAATTACCAGACTAGTATATGTAGTTGCCACATCTTACCAACAAGCACTAGTAGAAAACCACGTATTCTAGACGGAATATCCTAGACGGAATTTTTTCCGTCTAGAATGTATTAAACTAGACGGAAAATTTCCGTCTAGAATATTCCGTCTAGGATAAAACATTCTAGACGGAAATTTCCGTCTAGAATAGTATCCTAGACGGTTGTTTTATTTTTATTATTTTTTTTTAAAATTTCCACGTATCCTAGACGGAAATTTCCGTCTAGGATGTATCCTAGACGGAAATTTCCGTCTAGAACGCGTGGAAATTTAAAAAAAATATCTAAGGCGCCAAAACCGCATCCGCCCTTCTTTTCCCCCCAAATCTCACCTAAAAATAACTCCCTGCCTAAAATAACTCCCTGGCCGCCCTAATCTCACCTCCCTGGGCCCCCGTCAGCAGTTGCAGAGCAAGAGAAGGCATTGACCCCTGAAGAGGGATATAAGAAGGAGTTGGCGAAGCCCTGCGAGCTCTATGTCTGTAATCTCCCCAGGCTTTCGGATCTCTTCAAGCCTTATGGAACTGTTCATTCGGTTGAGGTATGTGAGATTTGAGATGGGTCTGTTTGGTTTGGGGATTTTTTTATGCCCATGATTTGTTTTCCAAAATGCTTAACTTTATATCAACTTAGACAAAATTAGCGACTTGAACCCAAATAATAGCTACTTATACATCAAATTAGCAAGTTAGACCTAAATATAGCTACAGGAATGCAGTTTTTGAGATGGGTTTATTCGGTATGAGGGATTTTGGATGCCCATGAATTGTTTGACAGAATGCTTGAGTGGGTGTTGTAGTTTTGGTTTTATGTTGACTCTTGGTTCAATGCA
Organism: Asparagus officinalis; assembly: GCF_001876935.1. NCBI lineage: Eukaryota > Viridiplantae > Streptophyta > Magnoliopsida > Asparagales > Asparagaceae > Asparagus > Asparagus officinalis. Next base: position 7,421,750 of record NC_033794.1, on the reverse strand, counting down.
TCTATGATGGCATAGTAGAAAGTGTTTTCAGTTATTGTTTATACTGCTCTATAGTTGAAGTTATTTATACATTAGCTCAAATATTGCTTCATGAACTTTGCAAAGTGAAATAGAATTCTTGTTTCGGATGACACAAGCGATACAAGCCTGTGAAATAGAATTCTAGGTTAACTATGGCTTGCAAGTTAGGCCTAGTTTTTTAGTTAAAGAATATATCAAAACCCAGGACATCTGTTTTTATTTAGTAGCTAACTTATGAGTATTGGGAGTAAATGAAGTATGTACTTGCTATGAAATTAAAATGTATTATTTAAACAGACTGTTATATTGTAATGTCACTTGCAGTGCCTTAAGCATTTAAGGAATTAAATAAGTTTCATGAAGTGCTTAAATAACAGAAGATGTCTTTTTTTGTCTGTGCATATGCATTTTTTAACTGTACCTAATTACCAATATGCTATGTTGGTATGACATTATGCTGCACATCGACTCACTCTGACCGCAACCTGGAGTCTTTAGCTCATCTCTTCAGGATGACCATTTGGAACAGATTTTTTTAACTGTATTAGATAACACAAATCCAACATGCTTTTGTTTACCAAATTTTTGTTGACACATGAGTCAGACATCACTAGCCAGTTGATGTTTCTAAGTTTCTTTTATATCATTGTGATTGGAATATTCATTTTTGGAACTTCTGTTGTAAGACGCTTTTAGCTATCTTCCCAACAAAAAAAAAAAAAAAAAAAAAAAAAAAAAAAAAACTGTAGCAAGTATCATAGACGGAAATTCCGTCTAGGATGCTCAAATTCTGTCTAGGATGCATTTTTAAAAAAAATTTAAAAAAAAAATTTAAAAAATCAATTTCCGTCTAGAATGATTATTCTAGAAGGAAATTTCCGTCTAGAATACTCATTCTAGACGGAAATTTTTTCCGTCTAGAATGTATTATTCTAGACGGAAATTCCGTCTAGAATAATCCGTCTAGGATGTATTCTAGACGGTTTTTTATTCCGTCTGGAATATTCCGTCTAGAATGTATTCTAGACGGAATTTCCGTCTAGAATACTACATCCTAGACGGAAACATTCTAGACACGTATTCTAGACGGAATTCCGTCTAGAATATACATCCTAGACGGAATTATTAGTATCCTAGACGGAAAATTCCGTCTAGGATACCTTATTTTTTAGCAGTGAAGGCATATTTAGTTGAAGAAGTGAGAATAAGGTATAAAAACTCTCTCTAAGGTATAAAAACTCTTTCTTCTTGCTGATTTGGCAGAAGATGATGATGTGTGAAAGTTAGTTGGGTTCATTTGGCATTGGAAAGCGGGTTCAAATTGGAATGAAAACTGGGGAATTAGGGTTCTTAGTGTTTAGGGAATTTGCAGGGAAGAGCTCAAAACTGAAAGGGGAATTTTATCCCCTTGTTTTTCTAATGGCGGGTTCACCCCAAACTTGGTGTGTTGGGGTTTTAGAATATGTAGATCAAGTTTAACGGAGCGGATCATCCATAATGTCGCTCAATCATGTGAGATTTTAGAGGCGTCAAGGAGGAAATCCCCTCCTATGACAAGGATACCCATTAATCTATATATATATATATATATTTTAAAACAGACGAACAAAAAAGCAAATTCTATTTCGTGCTGACCAAATTAGGCACAACCGCACAGTCCAACTATCCTAATCAACGTGGAGATGGTCCAGACCCACAATTCCATTCTATTCATATGGTTTTCCTTGGAATGTAATCTCCTATAAGTGAGAGATAAAACAAGAAAGAAAGAAAAGATGATAACAAAAAAACATCGATTTTTTACTTGATTTGGCAATTGACTACATCTCACAGCCATGCATTGACTTTTTTCCCTTTTGATGAAGCTACAGCTACAAGAGAGAACGCACACAATTCATTAGGCACCACAACTCTATCAGAATGGTCTCCTACTCGAAATCAACAATTTTGCATTCAATTTATAATTACATCATCATTAATCTAGATAATTAAATAATTAAAATGGTGCAATAGGTTCTAAGACTGAGAGTGGTTTTAGAATAAAAATTTGATTAGGAAAATTTTTTAAAGAATTAAAACTTTTAACATATAATTCCAAAAAGAATCTAGTTTATTCTTTGGTAAAAGTTCTGTGGAGGTATCTGATGTATCAGTCAAATATCGCCTAGGTCCTTAATGTTTCAAAGTCTTTAGTGGTTGTCCTTAACATTACATACATCACCATTCTAAGTCCTTTTTACAAACTTTCACTAAATATTGCTGAAGTAGCATGACGTAGCTCTGCCAACTCACTATCCAGGCAGCAAAAAGAAAATAACTGATAATTCATGTTTTTCCTACTACAACTCTATCACATCAATAAAAAATTAGTGAAATTAGAAGTTTATCCCACCACGTCATTGACATATCAGCAAGATTCAAAGATAGTTTGTAAAAAGAACCTATACTGATGATGAAGGTAACGTTAAGGCAATTTAAGGTTAAAAGGAGCAGGATGTCTGAAGGCGCAAGTTAGCGGGCGATCTACTCTCCTCTATCCTACGCCCCTGCTTAGTTTTTAATGGCGAAGAAGAAGAATAGAAGTGGAAGAAAGATACTCACTATTGCTCTGCGATCTAAAAGCTCTTGTTCGCAAGCTCTCGAGGATCAATTTGATACTAATCTTGTGGAAGATGATGATGAACTCAGCGAAGATGTAATGGGCTCGACAGGTCCAAAAGGAGAGAGGATGAAGAAATCAATGGAGGAAATCCTAAGATCTACAGATTTCTTGACTGGAAGGAATTCAAGCTCAATATCTCAGAAATGGAGTCGGCAGCTCATCTAGGGCCTCCTGGGCTGATGAGGTCGAATTGGTGGTGATTCCCCCTGTTTCTTCTTTTTCCCAAGCTTTAAAATCTAAATCCACAAGTGTTCTTAGCTCAGATCAAGAGATTTCAAGAGTTATTTCTGATGTTGTTACTGTTCCATTGACTGAAACTGTGGAAATTAATTCTGATGAATTAGTAAATGAGAGTGCTAAGTCTAATATTGATTCAGTATCTTCTGGGAAACTGAAATATGAAGAAAGGGATAAATCTAATAGTACTAATGATAATATGGAAAAACCTGATCCAATACCTAGAAAAACCTTCGCAAGCCTGTTTGCTGATAACAGGAAATCAGGTAATGGTCTGCCTCTGAGCTACATACCATCTTCCCAATCAAAAACTACCTCTTTTACTATTGATGAAGAGAAAGAAGGGGAACAATTGTGGAGAAATGCCTTAATAGGGCATGTTATTGGCTTAAATGTTAAATTTAAATCAATAGAGAGAGAGAGAGAGTAAAACTTGTGTCAACTTAAGTGGATGTCCACTAAGTTTCTTAGCCATTGATGATCACTTGATTGAGCTGCTTTGTGGATGATCCGATTCGTTAAACTTGATCTACATATTCTAAAACCCCATCACACCAAATTTGGGTTGAATCCGTCATGGTTTGACCCTTCATCCACTCGTATCAATTTTAACGGTTTCAAATGAATAGAACTTTTTACATGGTTTGACGGAGGGTCAAACCACGATGGGTTCACCCCAAATTTGGTGTGTTGGGGTTTTAGAATATGTAGATCAAGTTTAACGGAGTGGGTCATCCACAAAGCAGCTCAATCAAGTGATCATCAATGGCTAAGAAACTTAGTGGATCAGGAACTCTAACTTTATTCCCTCTACCCCTGATCCTTGCCTTGTTGGATTATTTAACGATCTAGATATGAAAAGTTGAACTAGAAATTCAGATTAAAGTTACCTCGCAGCCATGACTACAGAACTTTTTCGCAGCAAATTTTTTAATCATGGCCACAATAAACATTATACCTTGGCCGCAGCAACCATGGCAAACTGATGTAAAATATTTTATTATTTTTTTGTATGCATGGCAAACTGCTGCCCTCGGCCATGGGCCATGGCTGCTGAAAAGTCTGCGGCCATGGGCCATGCTGGCGAAAGTTCTGCAGCCATGGCCATGGTTCGCTCCTCGCGGAAGAATATGCGGAGCGGCGGGGATGCGACCGGCGACGGAGGGCTGGGTTGTAGTGGTTTTGGTTGATGCGGGGGCAGTCCTGCCTTCTAAGTGGGTTTTGGGTTAGGGTTTTAGTTAATTAGTTAATTAATTTAATTAGTAAATATTTAGATTAATTAGTATAATTAACTACTATTTATTATTTGAGTTATATAACTCTATAACCCATTAACCTAGACCCGATCCAGTATGTAATGGACCCGACCCGCTACAGTAATAAATTGGATCCATAAAATTCTGACCCAACCCATTATGAAATAGGTCAGACCCATTAATTTTCAGACCCGAACCATTACACTTTTGACCATTCATTTTGTTTTGGTCGCTATAGATCCGTTTCAAGTCCGATTTGAGCCCACAAATAGTCGTTGGAAAGATCGTTTTGTATATTTTTCAAGTATATAGTTTTATTTTTATTTCATAAAGTTTTAATATAGGAATTTGGACAATTCATAAAAAATTATTGTATGCACATAAAGATAATTGATTTACCCTGATTGTATCCTTAATTCAGGTGGGATAAATATTTAGGTTCTTGATAAAATGGATTATAGTATTAGATCAACCTATGGGGTTAAGGAAGATCAGTAAAATAGTCACTTAGAAATTATGATAGAGTAGGTTAGTGTCTTGCCCAAAGGTGATAAACCTATAATACCCTAATTTTCTAAGGTTGAGTTTAGTCTCAATTGGACTGGAAGGTTGCACTTACCTGTTGGTGGACTACTAGTCTTGCCTAAAGATGTCTAGGACCCCTACAGAATAAGTGGTGCAAGATAGTTGAAACATGTCAGTCAGAAGAGAATAACCCTATTGCCCAAAGGTTAGGAAGTATTCAAATCAAACTAACGCTGTGTAGGCTAGTCTTGTAGGTGATTATATATCACATTGGGGGGGGGGGGGAGAATAGCATGTCAATTCACTTGCCCAAAGGTGTGATGAGATGATGCACCCGTCTGTCCAGTAGAGTGGAAGGTTGCATACGTAAAACACTCTGATCCATCCATTCTAACCCTAAATTGGATGTGGAAATGTTAAAGTTAATAAAATTAAAGGGCTCATTTAATTTATACATCCATGGTTTAATGTAGATGGATAGACAGTTTATCTAGAAGCATTTGATTGGGAATGAGCTCCTCACCGGTTCCAACTATGACAACTGGAAGATGCAAGTTAAAATAGTACTTGGGTGTCTTGACTACGACTATGTTCTCACTGAAGATAAGTTGGGTGTCTTGACTACGACTATGTTCTCACTGAAGATAAGCCAGAAGAGCCTGATGAGTCATCAAGTCTATCTGAAAAGAAATCTCAACTATGTTCTCACTGAAGATAAGCCAGAAGAGCCTGATGAGTCATCAAGTCTATCTGAAAAGAAATCTCATGCTCAGTGGGTCAAATCCAACAAGCTTGTCATGCTGATCATTAGAGCATCGGTGGACCAGACTCTTCGTGGAAGGATTCCGGCTTGCGAAACTGCTAAAGAGTTGATTGAGACCATCAAGAAGCAGTTTGAAGGATCCGTTAGAGCGAGACAGCAAAGTTATCTGGTCAAACTCATTAATTTGAAATATGATAGAAGTGGTGATGTTCGTCAGCACATTTTGAAGGTCTCTCAGTTGATCATTCGTCAAGGAGTTGGCACTTCAATTAGAGGATGATCTGATGGTTCATTTTGTAGTTGCTTCTCTACCAAGCAAATTTGATATTTTTAAGGTGAACTACAGTTCTCAAGATAGGAAATAGGACTTGAATGAGCTTATTGCTCTATGTGTTGCTAAGAAAGAACGGCCAAAAATAGGAAAAGCTGAGATGACAAATCTGGCACGTGGCAAGCTTGGACCAAATAAGGTAGGAAAAAAATCCTTCAAGAATCAAGGGCACAATAAGGGGAAGAAGTCTTTTGACAAATTTTCCACTGTTTCTAGCACTTCTTTAGCAAGAGAAAATGTTGAATGTTTCTTCTACAAGAAACCTGGTCATATGAAGAGAGACTGTCTGAACTATAAGCAGTGGCTGAAGAAGAAGGGAGGTAGGGATTTAGTTCATGTTTGTTGTGAAACATATTTAGTTGATGTTTCCTCAAATTCTTGGTGGATTAATTTTGGTGTCTCTGTGTATATTTCAACTTCATTACAGGGAATAATCCACAGTCGGAAGGCAAGGGAAAATCAGCAGCTTTTTTTGAGAAACTCACAGCCTTTGGAGGTGAAGCTCGTTGGGACTTTCAGTCTGCGCTTGGATTCTGCAGTTTCCTTAGTTTTATCAGACACTTTCCATGTACCTTCTATAAGAAGGAATCTTATTTCAGTTTCTAGACTTTCTGGATCTGGTTATAGCTTTGTTTTTTAGAACAATTATGTTTTATCAGAAAAGGTTTGGATATTATCGAACATGGTTTCTTAATTGACAGTCTTTATAGATTAAATCTGGATGCATCTTTTCCTTCTTCTCTATGTATGACTGTGAATTCATCTTCTTCCGGTACAAAGTGTCCTAGGCTTAATAACAATTCTTCCATACATTGGCACCAGAGATTGGGACATGCTTCAAGAAAGCGATTGAAATCCTTAGTAAAGTCTGGTGTTCTTGAACAAATAGATTTCTCTAATTTTGGTACTTGTGTTGATTGTATCAAGGGAAAGATGACTAAATTGAGAAAATTTAAAGCCACTAGGAGTGAAGGTCTCCTTAACCTTATTCATACAGATATTTGTTGACCTTTTCCACTCCCTTTCATGGTGGTCAGCGATACTTCATCTCATTGGTGGTCAGCGATACTTCATCTCCTTTATAGATGATTTTTCGCGCTATGCTTGTATTTTTCTTCTTCACCACAAATATGAGGCACTGGATGTTTTCAAGATCTTTCAAGCTGAAGTTGAAAACAGTTAGAAAGAAAGATTAAATCTGTGCGTTCTGATCGAGATGATGAATTCTATGGTAAAAGCGATCAGGACAGCACAAATCATGGTCCCTTCATTGAGTACTTGAGGTCATAAGGCATTATTTCTCAGTACACTCTCCTAGATTCTCTGTAACAAAATAGAGTAGCTGAAAGAAGAAATCGTACTTATCAAGATGCTGTTCGTAGCATGATGAGTCATTCAGATTTGCCTGAAAGTTTTGGGGGTGGGGCATTGAAGATAGCTGCATATATCATCAATCGTCTCCCTTGTAAGGCAGTAGCTGAGACCCTGTTCAAGCTTTGGACTGGTAGGGATCCTAGTCTTGGTCATCTGCGTGTTTGAGGATGTCCAGCGGAGGCACGTCCTTATAATCCAGACATTAAGAAATTAGAAGCCCGAACAGTGTCATGTCGCTTTATCGGCTATCCTGCAAGATCTAAGAGCTACAAGTTCTATTGTTCTTCTCGGTCTATCCAGTTCTTCGAGACACAGCATGCCGAGTTTCTGGAAGACCATAATGCTTCTTCAGAACCTTGTGGTCTAAGTTTTGAGGAAGTTTTAGAAGATGAGCAGTCGCTTTGCTATTAGATGTCATCTCTAGATTCCCAACTCTTCCAGATAGCATTCCACCTCCTTCTCCGGTTCAACAAACTTTTGTTCCTACGGAAGAGACATAACCTGTTAGAAGGTCCTCTAGAGTCAGAAGATCTGCCATACCTGACGACTATGAGGTCTATCTTTAGGAAAGTGGATGCATTGATCCAGAATCTGATGATCTCTTATCATGCTCAGAAGCTAGAGACAACATTCATGTAGCTGATTGGCTGAAGGCTATGGAGAAGAGCTTTAGTCAATGAAAAAGAATTATGTTTGGGAGTTGGTACCTTTGCCGAACAAAGCTAGAGCGATGGAATGCAAATGAGTCTAGACCAAAAGGGATTCTGAAGGAAACATTAAGAGATTCAAGGCCAGGCTAGTGGCCAAGGGTTTCAAGTAGAGAGAAGGGATTGATTACGTTGATACTTTTTCTTCGGTATCTAAGAAAGATTCTCTTAGGATAGTTCTTGCTCTCGTCGTCTATTTTGATCTTGAGCTCCATCAGATGGATGTCAAGACAGCATTCTTGAATGGATATCTGAATAAGGAAATCTTTATGGTGCAGCCTGAAGGATTTGAAGTTAAGGGAGATCTGGTCTGCAGATTGAAGAAGGCAATATATGGTCTCAAACAGGCTTCCAGACAGTGGTACTTAAAATTTTATCAAGTGATAACATCAAATGGCTTCCGAGAGAATCTTGTTGATCACTGCATATACCTCAAAATTAGTGGGAGCCGATTCCTCATTCTAGTATTGTATGTAGATGATATATTTCTTGTCAGCAGCGATATTCATCTCCTACATGAAACTAAGGATTTTCTTTCGAGGCATTTCAATATGAAAGACCTCGAAGATGCTCATTATGTTTTGGGCATCAAGATCCATATAGATCAGACTAAAGGCTTGTTGGGCTTATCTCAAAGTGCTTATATTGAGAAAGTCCTTCAATGATATGGCATGAAGTTTTGTGCACCAGGTGAAGCTCCAGTTGTCAAAGGAGATATGTTCAACAAATCTCAATACCCGTAAAATAACGTTGAGCGTAGGCTCGTGAACTCTGAGGAGTATGTCTCTGCAGTTGGTAGTCTAATGTATGCAGTGTCATGCATCAGACCAGACATCAGTTATATCATGGGAATATTAGGCAGGTTTTAACAAAATCCTGGTGTAGCTCATTAGAAAGTTGTAAAGAAGGTTTTGCGGTATTTGCAGAGGACCAAGGATTTCATGTTGGTCTACAGAAGGTCTGAAAATCTAGAAGTCATCGGTTATTCAGATTCAGATTTCGCAGGATGTGCTGATAGCAGGAAATCAACATTAGGTTATATATTTCTGCTTGCTGGAGGAGTAGTTTTATGAAAAAGTATCAAGCAGTCCTTAGTGACGATATCCACTATGGAGGCAAAATATGTTGCTGTTTTTGAAGCAACATTGCATGCCTCTTGGCTTAAGAATTTTATCAGTGAATTAAAGGTGGTGGATTCCATTCAGAGACCAGTAAAGTTGTATTGTGACAATCAGGCAGTCGTACAGTTTGTAAAGAACAAGAACTTTTCCAACAGGAATAAACACATCGTTGTGAAATACTTGTTAGTCCTTGATAAGGTCGAACAAGGATTGATTGAGGCTCCTCATCTGCCGACTCAGTTGATGATTGCTGATCCTTTGACCAAGGGAATTTCTCCAGGGCTCTTCAAGGAACATGTATCCAGTATGGGTGTTTTAGAGTCTTTAGATTCTATATGATCAGTGAGATTTAGTTGTAGTAGTAGTTTTGTTTTATTTTCAAGTACTATATTCTGGATTGCTTTGAGCTCATAAAGAAACTATTATGTTGATTTTGTTAGCAATTTGATATTTTCAAGCATTATGTAATTGGTCATTGTTGCTTAATATATATATTTTTAAAGTAAAGAAAAAACTAAAGTTTAAAGTAAAGAGTTTCAAGTTAATCCTAAAGAAACTCGAATTAAAGATAGTGGTCCATGAAGTCATAAAGGTTAAAGTAAAGATACTCTTAAATTTGTGCAGAAGCTGAATGTGATTGGGCATCATATTTGAGGCTTTTGTTTTAGACTAAATGTGATGGTTTTCACACGGAGGATGCCGATAAAAGTTTCAGAATGACATACACGTTTGTGTATGTTGCAGAGGACACTTAAGGGAGTACATCGGATTTGACCATAAGGGATGTACGACTCTATTACATTCCACTAAAACCACCATAAAGAAAATATATTTAGAACATTAGCGGTACTAGTGGTTGGACCGTGGAGTGACCTTGTGCCATATTAGAGCATATAATGTTTTCACAATTAACCATTAGTGGTACTTTTGTTTTAAGGAAAAGGTTTCAGAAACTATCCTAATTAGAATCACGGCAACAAATTGTTTTCTAAAATAAATGGGTGCGCACCCGACTTTAAAAGTTTTTAAAATTTTAAATGTTTTTTAAAATTAAAATGAGGTATGTTGTGCTAAGTGGGAGATTGTTGGGTTCGATTAATCCAACGAACACATGTGGCCCAACCTACTCGATTTTGGATTTGATTTAAGTTGCCATCGATTCAAGTTAGGATCAGGATGTTAACCACATGGTCTGGTTAGACAGTTTCATATTTATCAAGTTTGGTGGTTATCTTGAATATCTAAATGATAGGACCGATCGGAGTGTAATCTCACGGTTGTGATTAAACCATGATGGGTAGGGTTAATCACAAATATCTATTTAAACGTGGGAGTCCCTCCTCTCAACCGTACGCAGAAAAGAGACCAAATTTCCATCGTTGGCTACGAGAGGAGAGATGAGAAGACTTCCATTGTTTTCGACGGTGAACGGTAACTTTAATCTGAATTTCTAGTTCAAATTTTCATGTCTAGATCGTTAAAATAATCCAACATGCCTCCTCTAGCTTGTGATTCTGCTACATCTCCGAGTCCTCTGTCTCTGCCTCCTCCCCTTCCTCTAACAACATTAGCTCTCCTCTCTCTTAGTATTGAGTCTCTACTGAGGGTATTGGTTCTTGACAAGCTTTCAAGTGACCTAATTATATTTTTGCTTCTCTCGGGTCTTCCTTTTTTTCTTCTTCTTATTTGATGAATTGGGCCAACATCAGATGCTTACGATCCTCCCTGAATCTGAATTGTACATAAAGTTAAATGCATGAGAACATAGATATCAGATATCGCAAATACACTAGAACCAAATACAAATGAACCACTTGTTTGTCTCTGCTTGTCTATTTCTTTGCCTTTTCAGATGGTGGTGGAGCTGTAGGGCATTTTCTTATTGTGTGGCCTAATGTTCCACAATGGCCGCACTTGAGATTGATTGGCATTCCTTGCATTGATGCCTTGGTGGTGGCCACTGGCCGGTCCTTGACCCTTCTTCTGAGTGGTCCCTTGTTCTAGCTGTTTTTGCCCGCCCCATTTCCCTCTTCACTACTATTTTAGAAGGCAACACCATCTCTTCTCCGTCCACGTCCCAAAATCTACTCCCTTCAACTGGACTTGAGAACTTATTGTACATCATCATATAAGTTTAATTTTTATACCAATCTGACAAATACTCCTCACGTACTATTCTCGTGAACAATATAGCTGGGGGGCTGTTTGGTTCGGTTTTTTCTAAAGGGCAAAGAGGCGATTTTAGGAGAAAGCTGTCAAAATTCTGACATTTTAGCAACTTCCCCCTCTCCCCCTCACTTTCCCCTTCAAAAAAAAAAAAAAATTTCAAGAACAATGAAAATTCATGCTTCAGTATATGAATTACGTCCTTGTCTTTGTTAAATTGTGCGACTGTATTTATGCTCATGTTTCGGATGCAGCATTAAATAAAATAAATAAATAAAACTGTTGTGCAAAAAAAAATCCACATATATATTTACGACATCTCATGTCAAAGAATCATAAGTTAATGCTCCAGCTTTTCTTCAAAAAAAGAGAATATTTTTGTCGGAAGGTAAAAAGGACTTCAAAGGTTGGATCTTGGCTGTCATGCTGACCACCGACTCAAAAATTCACAACAGCATCAATTTTTTTTTGTTTTTTTGCTGCCCCTTCCGCTTTCAAAATATATATTCACAACAAAGCAAACATGCTAAATAAAATACCGTGACCCTTTGTTAATCAAGCATTAGATCGCCATCACAACGCCAAAAGCGAGTTGATATCTCCACACTCTATTAGATTACTAACCTACGGTTCTTCATCTGCCATGGACTTTTTTTTAACTTTAATTAGAGATATTCTTTTCTTTTTTTGTTTTTTTATAAAAAAAATGCTACAGACACACCTCCGGCCACACCACCAGCCACACCCCTCACCTGCTACAGTGTAGGGGGCCCCACTTGAAAATTTTTAAAAAAATTCAAGTGAGGCCCCCTGCACTGTAGCAGGTGAGGGGGTGTGGCTGATGGTGTGGCCGGAGATGTGCCTGTAGCATCCCTCTTTTTTATAACGCACGAGGGGTGCAAAATATTAGATTGGATTCTAGTCAAATAGACGACTCGGGCGGTTGGAATAGCTCTTTCCATTAACCTAGAACCCTAATATGTTTTATGAGGTTAATTAGTCCAACAAATTGACCTCAATGCTTTCTATTCTGTGTTTGTCTCGTATTGTTGTGTGATCTTCCTTGTAATTGCACAAAGACTCCTAAGTGTTCTAGTCTTCTAGAATTCTTGAAGTTTACTCACGTTTCCTACTAAAATTTAATATAATAATAATAACAGCAGCAACAACAACTATCGATTGCGTGCGTTACTAAATTAGTTCATCTTTTTATACATATTGGTATTCTACATCTTTCATATTTTTAAATTAGTACCCTAAATCCCTAATTGTTTTATACTCGCCCCGCTTCATAGGTTACTCGAAATTTTGTGAATTAAGAATTTCCACGGTAGCGAATAAACAAGAGTCACCGTCCAAATAATCACAATTTATTATTATTATTATTGTTATTTTTTTTATTTTTTACTTTTTGAAATTTTTTGAGGAAACAAGGACTTTAAACGCAAAACGTGTGAGGCAACGTCCGAGTTTAACTCTAACCTAACTGTGGGCCCATCTTTAATATGGGTGAATTACTGGGGGCAGGTGCATGCGTGGCTCGAGAACTCACATTGTGGAAAGCATTTTCAGTCTATCAGTCAAAGTTATAAAAGTTAACTAGGTTTCTATTACTGACCACGAGAAGACACGACATCAGCCTGGGACCCACATTCCACCTCTCCAGATCAATGACCATGCGTGGTCCACGTGGGAACGCACACAAATCTCTATGCGACTCATTCTTTTTCCCAACGTGCTTAAGGTTAGAACGGTCAATTTGTCACGCCTTGTGGGCTGTGGTCCTCTTCTGGTCCATCGTCAGTCTCGATCAACTTCGAGCAAATCAAATTGAACTTAATATTAAAAAGAATCAATTTGAACAAAAGTAGTTTGGTCCGATTCGTTACGGTCTACTTAGCTTAAATTTGTACTCACTCAGTTTTTTTAAAAAAAAGAGTTACTTTAGAGGCTGTTTGGTTCGTTTCCTATATATAGGAACATGCAATTCCATGTCAAAAGACACAAGTTTTGAGTTTTTTTAATTTTTCTAAGAAATAGATTGTTTTAATTTGATTCACACATAAAATATGATGGGAAACCAATGTATTGACTTTTCTTGTATTTGGTTCGCACGAAAAAAAAGAAAAACTTTTGTTGGTTTGTCATTTCCCACTTTTCTTGTGTTTGGTTGGTTTTGAAGTGTAGTAAAAATTATATATAATCACCATGGTAAGATTACCCCTCACTATAGACAAATTTATTTGTGATCGTTATGAGAACTAATCTTAACAAAATAAAAGTGCGAATGTAACATGAACAAATCGTAATTTCTCGAATTCATTAGAAATATCTATTTGACTTAAAAAATCATGCGAAACCTAAAATAACATGAATCAATCGCTATGAACCATGTATCTGATTTGACCTGAAACATCTCTCTTTGAGATGAAAAAAAAATCACACGAAACTTGTTTTCCAAGAAGAAAATAATCAAGACCTGTAATACCCTACTTATTCATAATTTTATGAAATATGTACCTGAATTAGCCATATTTTTTATGAAACCTATAAAAAACATATAAACAACCTGATTAGCTATAAATATGTATATAACATAGCAAATCGCATCATACCTGGAAATACCAAACATGTACGTAATGACCGAGGGCTCAAAATTTGATAAATATCATCATTGTTAGCCATCCAGTACAATATTAATAGATATTGCAGGTTGTTAATCTCAGAAATTTTGACAATCATCATAGCCTAAACAAAATTGCCTGAACACGAGAAAATACCAAGGGGCTGAACACGAGAAAATTTTGACAATCATCATAGCTATCCAATGCAATATATTACATCATTATTAGCCACCCACTGAACACGAGACAGTCTCACAAACACTAAACTGACGTGTGCACATTGTTGCGCATGATACATCAATACACCACAATAATTCAAAAAACCACATAAAAGGAAACAATGAAAATGAAAGGAAATAAAGGCAAGTATATGCAAATTATCCATGTATAAACATATAAAGGAAATGTATAATACAAGCACGAGTATATGCAAATTATCGCTTAGGGCTGAGAACTTGGTCAATATCATCATTGTTGGCCATCCAGTGCAATATCAATAGATATTACATGTTGCTAATCTCAGAAATTTTGACAATTATCATAGCCTAAAAGTAAAAAAGTCACCAAAGTAAACTCGTGTCATGACAACCGAATACCTTAATAACCCACAACAATAGCCATCAAATACAATGCGTGTACATTGTAGGATGCTTGCGTCACAGAAAATTTTATCAATTGTCATGTTTGTATTGTGACTTATAAAGTTCCTCCAGTTACAATTTCAATGTAAAAGTTAGTATTCCACAACATTCACATCATGAAAGGTAAATATTACAATACGAAGGCATATAAATACTTCCTATATATTACAATAAATGAATATCGTTCTTAAATTAAACGAAAGTTTCACTTGGGACATACAAGAAAAAAAGAACATGCAAAATTTCATCACAATATTTTCTAAAATGAACATTGCAGATAATTTCAGATATTTTCGATCAGTTTTCATGAAAATTTTCATTTATCGTCTAAATATTTCTAAGTTTCAACATACAAATTTCAACAAAAATACCTTAGATCCAAATTTCAACTAATTATAGAAAATTTTAGATAATTTCAACTAAACATTTCAGATAATTTTAACTAAACTTTGTGAATAATTTCACATAATTTCAGATAATTATAGAAAATGAGCAGAACTCACAATATTTTAGATAATTGTAGATAATTTCAACTAATTATAGAAAATGAGCAGAAATCATAATCTTTCAAAATTTCGAGTAGAAATCATACCTTAGATCGCCGAACAACAAGATCCAACCAAAAAAACTGCGAAAAAACCCAAATTTTTCAATAAAACCGATGCCTTTTTAGCAAGATCCAGTAAAAAAATAATTTTGAGGAACTGATGCTTGATAAATATGAAAATCAAGAACGAAATTCAGGCGAAAGACGAAGATGACGAACAAGAAGATAGTGACAAAGAAGGCCGCAGGATATTTCTGACGGGAGGAGAGCAATGAGGTAACCCTAGTGTCACAAAAGAAATCAAGGAGAGAAACGAGAGAGCAATTGTCAGAAGTGGCCAGGGTTTTCATCGATTTCTCTCGGTTGGGGAAGGTAGTCGGGGAGAGAAAAAAGTCTGAGGTGGTGCCGTTTTCACTCATGTTTCTCCCTGACGAACCAAACCCACGAAAAGAATCACGGGAGAAAAAAAAATCCGATGTGACCTTAATGTCAGACGCAGAAATGGGTTTCCAGAGGCCTTTTAAGCGAACCAAACAACCCCTTAGCTTACGGACAAAACTTGTAAATCATTGAAAGAAAAATTTGAATTAATTGCACTGAAACATTTTTGAGTCGAAACAAATTGAAGCACGTTATAGAAACGAATCAAACGGTCCGAATTGGGTCCATGTCTGCCGGTGTTATAGGTTTAGACCGCTCACCCTACCGTGCAATCAGGCGACAATTTTCATTTTAGTCCACCACTTTCTAACCTTTTAAATTTGCCCCTCGCGTCTTAACTTCGATAATAAAAGGCCACCCACGCTCTCCGTTTCCCCCAAACTCTTCATTCATTCTCAAGTAATAATCATGGCAACAACTTCTTCAGCTCTCAGAGTCTCCTCTTCTCTCTCCTCCAAGCTCCCAAACTCAGAGAAAAACCTCTCAAAGTTCTCGCAAAATCTAAGTCTGAGATCACTCAACTCCATCTGTTCAAAAAAATCCAGATTGGAAACTAATTCTCAAAAGAACCCTGTTACTGCTTCTCTGTTTTCCACTAAAGCTTCGAAGGATTCTGAAAGGCCGAGTAAGTTTTGATTAATTTTCATTAATTGGGTATTGGTTAGTGTGATTGATGGTTGATTCATTTGTTATTTAATTGATCAACAGGCAAAGTCCAGAAATTGCATGTTTATGAGATTAATGAGGGAGATAGAGGGAGCCCTGCTTATTTGAGATTGAGCCAGCAGCCTACGAACACTCTTGGAGATTTAGTTCCCTTCAGCAACAAGGCAAGCTTCTGAATTTTCGCACATAACCCCTTTGATCAACGACTTCAATTTGCATTATTTTGTTCCATCATCTGTATGTAGTTAAAAAGCAGCCAAGAGTTTTAAAAGAATTGTTGGCATGCCGGTATTATATTACTATTTTTTTTGGGTGTGTTGTTTATTTGAAGCTAAACTTGGTAGTGGGGAGTCCACATGCTCAATTATAATTGTTTAATGATATCTAGACAATTGTAAATTTAAATTACAGTGCTTTCCGTTTTGACAAAATATAACTGTGGTCTATTTTCTCAAATGGGTTGCCAGCCTATTTTCATTTTTTTTCCTTTGTGATATTAGTCTATTAGGCACTATTAACATTGATTGATCTAGTTTTTGATTGATCTAACTTTGTCCTATTACTTAGTCTGTGCTCTTCGCATTGATTGATCTTTGTCCGGAGGAGGGTAATTTATAAACGAATTAAGTACTTGACATCAGAGAGTTGGTGTTGTTATTGTTGTTGACAAAGATGATATTATGTGTATATCTTGTTTACATGAGACACCTTGTGTAGTGAATATTTTCAATGTACTCAAACGATAATCTATTACCACTAAATATTATTTTTTTTTACCATAATTTAATATGGATTAAAAGTAAATTGGAAAAGAGGGTTAAATACGAAATATACTCCATCTACTGTTCCTGTATAGCCATTTATGCCCCTAAACTATTTGGTTAGCACTTACATCTCCTAAATCCACATGATTTTATTCTCAAGTGATTGAAGATGTATCATGATAAATTACAATTTTAATTATAAAATGACTAATGTCTCAGGGACCCCAAAAAAAAAGGACCCTGAGGGGACATGTGAGGTGTCACCTCATGGTGGGGCGATTTACTGCTCATGAACAGTAAATCACCCCACGGGTGACCATTTTTTGGGGTCCCTGTAGCAACACCCTTATAAAATCCCTCTTCTAACAAATGCTACTCAATTGTCCAGCTCTACCACGGTAACTTAGAGAAACGCCTTGGAATCACAGCAGGCCTGTGTGTGTTAATCCAGCACGTGCCTGAACGAAACGGAGACCGATACGAAGCAATCTACAGCTTCTATTTCGGAGACTATGGTCACATATCGGTTCAAGGACCGTACCTGACGTACGAGGAAACGTACCTTGCTGTCACCGGTGGATCAGGCATTTTTGAGGGCGTCTATGGTCAGGTGAAGTTGCAGCAGATCGTATTCCCATTTAAGCTCTTCTATACTTTTGAGCTCAAGGGGATCCCTGATCTCCCTAAGGAGCTTCTTGGTACTCCGATTCCTCCGTCGCCAACAGCAGAGCCCACGCCAGCTGCAAAGGCCGCGGAGCCCCACGCGGCGCTTAAGAACTTCACCAAGTGATGTTAGCCCTGTTGATTGTGGAACTATCTAGATGTTAGCATGTTGATTGTGATAGCGCCTAGTGGTTCAAAAAGTATCTAGTGATTCTGTTCTATTGTATTAATGATGCAACAAAAGAATGTCTACTTGTTGACAGTGGATTGGAGCAGTGAATATTTTCTCTTGTTGATCATTTTTAGTAGTAATGTTAATTGTAAGACGAGAGTAGTAATTGGCGAGGATTTGGCTGTGTGTTAGTCAATTTGTAGGAGGATCATAGTTTAAATTTTGCGTGTGTTTGTGGACTTGAGTTGTTGGATGTAATGAAAGATTGGAATAAGTTGGTGATGAGCAAGGTACACTTGTAATAAGATTGATCTCTTAATGAATGTCATTTTTGCATATATTTGTCTTCAATTTTTTTATATGATGAACTGCAGATGTTCTTATATTTATATTTTCATTACACTTTAGCAACCTACATACCGGTATTCATAATTCTCAAATCTTAGGCTAGAGGGGAGTTTCGTAACGTACCCTGCTCAGAAAAGAGAGGGATGAAGGAGGAAGACGGGGACATATTTGGTATTTCAGTTTCAAATGTATACTTTTTAGTATACATACGCTATTTGGGCTAAGACATATATAAGTTTCATGTAATTTGGGTTCATGAGGAAATTGCAGTAGAGCATTTGGTTTAAAGACAAAAAATCCCTTGAAAGTATATGTGAGTGAGTTTGTCCGCAATTTATACTTCTTTCTATTATATCAAACTTGGATATGTAATTAAGCTAATGATGTATGTCATTCAGATGTTACTTTAAAGGCTATCCAACTATATACGTCAAAACTTTGTAACGATGAGGAATGCAGAACATGATACGATTGCACGACTCAGAAAATTCAATGATAGACAAGTCTTGTTACATGACTAGCTACCGTGTTATCTCATAAATTGATTGGTAGGACAGTGCAATCAAGTTTCTGGAAATAACACTTCTCATAATCTATTCCTTTATACAAATAGGAGGATCAGAGATTCACTATTCATGCTACAGTAAATAATACAGTTTACTGTAGCATGCTTACTGTAGCTAGTAATTAATAAAAAATGCTACTGTAGCACACAGGTATACTGTAACATTTAAAAGGCACTGTAGCAGAGCGGGATACTGTAGCACTTCCAAAAATTCAAACCATGTATATTAAAAAGCGGGATTACTGTAGCAAAAAAAAATACCGTGCTCTGCACGGACCGCAAACTAGTAAACTATAATAATGCATGTGCATATTCCTAGTCGTACTCCTAAAAGAATAAAATTATTGGGGAAAATATAACATTCCCTTATAATTTTTTAGAACATGCAATTTAGGTTTTTTCCCCCAGTATGATATTCCTGTTTCATGAGGATAATTTTTTGAGTAATTTCTCATCGTGTTTATATGATTCACCAATCTTTAATCTTCTTCTTCCGATAGTTTGAGAACTTTACTTAACTAAGACTATGGCTGTGTTTAGCATCTCCACGGAAATAATTTTAGTGATACAAGTTTGGTTCAAAATACTTGATTTTAGTTTGGCAAAAATTAAGCTAGAACTTAACTAGTTTTTTTTTTTTAAACTTTAGGAAACGGGACTAGTTTTCTTTTAAAGTTACCCCGTAGGATCAACTCTGAACTAATTCAGGAGAAAAATTAGTCCTGTTGCAAAAACAGACAAGTATCGTCACATGATGTTGCACGTCTCATGTGGGCTTTAAACGCATAGGAATTTTACAGCATAGATAATTAGCTGAAGGGACCATACAATAATTAATTAATAAAAGCGGTCCCTGAGAAGAAATTACGATGATAGAGTTCCACAAAAGTGTTAGTCAATTGAGTCATTTTCATGCAAAATGAGATAATTGTTAAAATAGAATAATTTTTCGCTAGTGAGATATTTTAGTAGGATAAATAAAAACAATTTTATGAAGCGAGATATTTTGATAAGATTACGTGAGATAAATTTTTATAATCATGAAACATATATTTATGTATTTTGAAGATATAAATACTATTTATGTATTTTAAACTTACTATTATAGATTAATAATTGCTTACAAGAATGTTATTTACTATTAAATAACTTTTGGTTTGACTATAAAATATTGATAATTATTATTATAATGATGGTCTAATGATGGTGATAACCATAATAGGAAAAAAGTAGAGGAAAAAAATATAAAAAATAAAAAATAACAAAATAAATATGAGTTCTAGTTTTTTACCACGTAGTTCCAAGCTAAAACTTGGAATAATTTGAGAGGATAGAACTCTCATTTTTGTATAGAAAAATAAAAAAAGTAGGATAATTTTGTACCATTATCCTAATTCTAGTTTTGTTAGAGTTTTACTTGACTAACACTGTAAAATTTTGTTCTAGTTTTAGTTCTATGTGACTAACACCTTAAAAATTTATCCCACAGATTATTCCAGTTCTAATTTTAAGTTCTAGGTGACTAACCCCCCTTATGAAGGCTATCTTATATAAGTATAATGATAATTTATGAATGCGTTGTTCATCGAATGTCAATGCACCGACTCACATATGTACATCATGCTAGTAGAAATATAAAAATTATATCATATCTTACTCTCCTTAAAAGTACGGGTTGAGAAAAATTTTGCATGGTCAATATTACTCTCTATTATTTTAAATATTTTATTCAAATCTTAATCTATCTTAATCATAATTATATCTTGTTCTAATCTCATATGAGCTACTTACAGCTAAATAATTTTAAAAAATAAGATTAATAAAATACAAGAAACTGCTTCACGATATTAATTTGTTAAGGTAAGAAACTAACATGCTATAATATATGAAGTATTATAAAAAATCCAAAAAATTTCAAAAATTACACAAAACGCCCTCTAAAGAGGCTTCAAAACTTAAAATAATAAACATGAAATCTGAAAAATTAACAGCAGCCTCAGAAGAATTTAAAATTTACAATTGACATCTCTAACGTTTAAAATTGTAGAAAAACCCTCAAAAGATCAAATAATAAACATGAAATCTGAAAATTACCAGCAACCTCCGAAGAATTTAAAATTTGCAATTGACATCTCCAACGTTTAAAATTGTAGAACACCCTCAAAAGATCAAATAATAAAAAAGTACCCAAAAATTTTAAAATTTTAAAACTTGCAAAAAAATAAAAATGAATTCAAGGGATTACCATTAGGCGCTTGAAAATTTAAAATTTATAAAAAAAAAACTCAAAGTTATAAAAAATACAAAAAACTCCTTTAAAAGTTAAAATCACAAAAAATGTTAAAATTTTAAAAACTTATAACAATTGCATATCAAATCTAAAAATTACTAGCAGACCGCTGAAAATTTAAATTGAAAAAATAGTCCAAAGTTTCAATAATTGAAAAAAACACCCTTAAAATGTTAGAGTTGCAAGATACATCTTAACATTCAAAAACTTATCACCAACACATGAAACATAAAAATTACAAGCACCCAACTTAAAATTTAAAATTTTTAGAAAGCACTCTCAAAGTTTTAAAATTTGTAAAACGCACCGTCAAAAAATTCAAAGTCACAAAAAGACTAAAATTTTAAAACTTAGCAAAGAAAAGAGTATATAAATTTAACTTCCAATTTAAGGTTTACGATCCTTTTTCATCATCTAAAAGTAGTCTAATTTTATCGAAAAAGATAAAGGTGAAGAATGATTAATACCAACATAATAAAAAATGAAACAGAAGGGATGAAAGACAATATTTTCTAAATATTTTATAAAATAGTTTATTTTTTGAGTAAATTAGGATTCTTTATAAGAGACTTTTAAGAACTCATTATAGTACTTTTCTATGCTTATGTGGATGCTTTCATCATATAAAAGTTTACTTTAATTAGTATTAATCTTTATGATGTTTTTAAACGTCTATCAAAGATTAGGAACAAACTCCATATTCTCTTTTGTGTCATTTAAGCCTACTTTTAACCAATCGTCTTGTCTTATTAGCTTTAATTATGCATATTCTTTTTATAACACTATGTTTTCAAGTATTTTTTATACTTTTGCAATACTATACACTCTCAGGTCAAGCTTAATTTCATGTCGATCCAAATAATATGATAACTCAAATTGACTACATATTATATTTATTTTCTGTCAATTCACTTATCAACATAAAAATTTAAACTGTGTGTAGCTCATTTAAGTTAATATCAAAGAAAATAAATAATCGCAATGCTAAAGTTTAGAGACACAAGTGAGCAAAAACCATCAAAGTAGAACTAAAAAATAAATTTTAGCATGAAAATAAATTAAAAATAATTAATCATGGTATTCACCCTAGTCATACTCGCTTAAATGTACGAGTCGGGAAAAACTTTGCATGGTCAATATCACCCTCCACTATTTTCAATATTTCATTTAAATCTTAATATATCTTAATCATAATTATGTCCTAATCTAAACCCGTGTGAGCTATCTACAGCTCAATAATTTTTAAAAAATAAGATTAATAAGATATATGAAACCGCTTCACGGTATTAATTTGTTAAGGTAAGGAACTAACGTGTTATTATATGAATTATTATAAAAAAATCTAAAAGTTTCAAAAATTATACAAACTATCCTCAAAAGAGGTTTTAAAACTTAAAACAACAAACATGAAATTTAAAAATTAACAGCACCCTCCTAAGAATTTAAAATTTACAATTAACATCCTCAATGTTTTAAAAATTATAGAAACACCCTCAAAAGCTCAAATAACAAAAAAAATACCCTGAAATTGAAAAAATTTAAAACTTGCAAACAACAAAGATGAATTCAAGGGATAAAAAGTCTACTAAATAAATGTTACCAAAACATTTATTCTCTGACTAAAAAAATAGTAAATAAATGTTACCAAAACATTTCTCCCGAAATCAGTAAATGGGCTTCATAGTGGCCCATGAGATAGATTCAATATATTACATGTTTTATTTGTTTTGGGTCTCAGTTTAACAAATTTACACTGGGCAATAGATCATTAATTATCTTGTGGACCTCATCCACTCCACTGTATACGCGATATTTGAAGAAAGGATAACATGAAATTAAAAAAAAAATCAATGATCACTAATCATGGGCTTAAAAATATCTATCCTCAAATCAATCACTTAACCCCTGAATCTACTAAATCAGTCAACTAACATCCTTTCCAAAGAAATATATTGACTTAAATATCCTTCTCTTTTTTTGATCACTTCATATAAAAATGAACATGATTCGTTAGTGACACTGTCATTATTGTCTTAGATATGCTCTCTGTGCCTAGATTCTACCAAAAAAAAAAAAAAAAAAAAGTTAAGAAATCACTTTAGTGGGTTATCCTGAAAGATAGCAATACACATTGATTAATCATATGTGCCCACAAATAGATTTATTAGATTAAATCCAACAATCTCCCACTTGGGCACCATATGATTCCTTAAATTGTGTATAACCTTATGAGCTCAAAAATTGCTATCACTGAAAAGGTATTTCCGAACAATCTCGTCCATTGACTATATCAATATAGGATCAAAGCGGCCTTCGTCACATTTATCGTGACTCGACCCATCAATGGTCACATATACCAATACAATCAAACGACATAGATCAATCATGGATGTGCAGCATGAAAATTACATGCAATGTGATCAGTACATGTCTATTTTCAACTGGTCCTCCTTAGTGAGGTCAAAACCAAACATAATGTAACAGAGTGTCTTAACTGAAAACTTTATTCTGATCAGACAATACAAACAAACATAAAGCACCACAAATACAAACTCCCACTAAAACATAATATCCTCAAATAATACCACACCCATATGAGCAGTATGCTCATGAAAGACCTTAGGTGGCAATCCCTTAGTAAGAGGATCAGCTATCATGGAGTTTGTCCCAATGTGCTCTATGGATATCTGTCCACTCTGTACCCTTTCTTTCACAACCAGGAACTTAATGTCAATATGTTTTGACTTAGTTGAGCTCCTGTTGTTATTGGAATACATTACTGCAGATTTATTGTCACAAATATAACCTTAGTGGTCTTTCAACATTTTCCAAAATGTGCAGTCCCGTGACAAAATTTCGCAACCATATTCCCTGATTGGATGCCTCATAGCAAGCTACAAATTCTGCGGCCATAGTGGAGGAAGCTACAAGTGTTTGTTTGACACTTTTCCATGATATAGCTCCTCCTGCTAACATATAAATGTAGCCTGATGTAGACTTCCTGCTATCTTGGCATCCAGCAAAATCAGAGTCCGAATACCCAATGACCTCTAATTTCTCTGATTTTCTGTATGTGAGCATGTAATCTTTTGTTTTCTGAAGATACCTCATAACCCTTTTGACTGCTATCCAATGATCCATACCAGGGTTGCTTAAGTATCTGCCTAACATCCCAACAATGTACGCAATATCCGGACGCGTACATACCTGAGCATACATTAGACTTCCTACAGCCGAAGCATAAGGAATCTTCTGCATTTCCTGAATTTCAAGGTTACCTTTAGGGCACTGATTGAGACTAAACTTGTCTCCTTTAGCAACAGGGGTGTCACCTGGTCTGCAATCTTGCATGCCAAACCTTTTAAGTACCTTATCGATATAGCTCTTTTGTGATAATCCAAGAATACCCCGAGAGCGATCTCGATGTATCTGGATCCCTAATATAAAAGAGGCGTCCCCAAGATCTTTCATCTCAAAATTCTTTGATAGAAATCTCTTGGTTTCGTGCAACATGCCTATATCATTAGTGGCAAGCAAGATGTCATCGACATACAGAACCAGAAAAATATACTTACTCCCACTGAACTTGTGATATACACAGTCATCAACAATGTTCATCTCAAAACCGAACGAGATAACTATTTGTTGAAACTTATGATACCATTGACGAGGAGCTTGCTTGAGTCCATAGATGGATTTCCTTAATTTGCAAACCATATTCTTTGGGTCTCCTGACACAAAGTTTTCTGGTTGCACCATATAAATCATCTCATCAATGTCTCTATTGAGAAATGCAGTCTTAACATCCATCTGATGTAACTCAAGATCATAATGAGCAACAAATGCCATGATTATTCTGAAATAGTTTTTCGATGAAACCGGAGAGAAAGTCTCTGTATAATCAATGCCTTCCTTTTGAGTATAGCCTTTAGCCACAAGACGTGCCTTATACCTCTCCACATTACCATTTGCATCCCGCTTGGTTTTAAAAATCCATTTACAACCAATTGGTTTTGCACCTTCTGGTAATGGGACAAGTTCCCAAACCTTATTGTCTTGCATAGACTTGTACTCTTCATTCATGGCATCAATCCACTGTTGAGAGTTAGAACTTTTCATGGCCTGAGAGAAGTTGATTGGATCATCTTCTAACATTCCACTACTTTCCTCATGTTCTTGGAGAAATACAATATAATCATCCGGAATAGCATTTCTCCTTTCTCTCGTGGATCTCCTTAATGGCACTGGTTCTTGAGGTTGTTGAGTTTGTTCTTCTGGAACAGGGAGTTGTTCAACATTATCATCTTGAGGTTCCGGATTTACTTCTTGAGCAACAACAGGTATAGGAACCTGAATATTGTCAAAAGTAACTGTATGGATTGGATCTGAAGCCAATTCCTCCTCAAAACTAATGTCTCTAACCTTATTTCTCCCCCCAAACTCAACATCCTTAAAGAATGTTGTTGTTCCCGTCTCAAAAATATTCCTTATAGTGGGATTATAAAACTTATAGCCCCTAGAGCGTTCAGAGTATTCAATAAAGTAGCTGCTAACTGTTTTGGAGTCCAATTTCTTTTCATTTGGCCTATAAGGCATTGCCTCAGTTGGACATCCCCAAATATGTAAATGCTTTAAACTGGGCTTTCGACCAGTCCAAAGCTCATAAAGTATTTTAGCAACTGCTTTACTTGGCACTCTATTCAGAATGTAAGCTGCTGTCTTAAGTGCTTCTCCCCAGAGTGACTCTGGTAAAGAAGAATGAGCAATCATACTTCTTACCATATCCTTAAGAGTCCTATTTCGTCTTTCAGCTACACCATTCATGCTTAGCAAATGGTCCTGTACGTTGTTCACCTGAACCATCATATCTACCGTAGTACTCACCACCACGATCAGATCTGACGGTTTTAATTCTTCTGTTGAGTTGATTCTCAACTTCAGCTTTATAGGCTTTGAACATGTCCAGAGACTCAGATTTTTCATGAATAAGATATAGGTGCCCATAACGTGAGTAATCGTCTATGAATGATATAAAATATTGTTGACCATTCCAGGATTCCGTAGGGAATGGCCCACAAATATCCGTATGTATCAATTCTAAGACATTCGAAGATCTGTTGGCACCTAATCTCTTCACTTTGGTCTGTTTTCCCTTGATACATTCAACATATACGTCGAAGTCCGAAAAATCAAGGGAATTCAAAATGCCATCAGACACAAGACGCTCAACTCTACCTTTTGAGATATGACCCAAGCGTTTATGCCATAATGACGCCGAATTTTCCTTATTTAATTTACGCTTAGTACCACGTGATTCCACATGCAAGGATTCATTGTAAGAAGCAATTGTATCAAGCAAATATAGGTTGTCATAAATACTCAAGTAACCGGTTCCCACAACATTTGAATTAAAAGATAAACTGAATTGACTGTTTCCAAATGAACAAGAATAACCTGATTTGTCCAATACAGAAACAGAAACCAAATTCCGTCTAAAAGACGGTACTACAAAAGTATCTTTTAAATCCAAATAATAACCAGTTCCTAACAACAACCTAAAGTGCCCAATTGCTTCCACATCTACCGATTGTCCGTCG
Organism: Asparagus officinalis; assembly: GCF_001876935.1. NCBI lineage: Eukaryota > Viridiplantae > Streptophyta > Magnoliopsida > Asparagales > Asparagaceae > Asparagus > Asparagus officinalis. Next base: position 7,395,269 of record NC_033794.1, on the reverse strand, counting down.
CCCACAAAGATGTGTCTTTCAACATCACTTGGCTTTCGGTAGCTCAGGCAACCCTGCATAGAAACACTTATGTGAGTAGTAGCACCAGAGTCTAACCACCAAGTGTTTCTAGGTACTGAAGCTAAATTAACCTCAGAACAGACCAAAGCAAGGAACGTACCCTTATTATCACGCCAGGCGTGATATTTTGTACAGTCCTTCTTTACATGTCCAGGCTTCTTACAGAAGAAACAACCCTGATTATCCTTATGTTGTTTCTTCTCAACTGGACCCTTAGCAGCTTCCTTATCATTCTTCCTTTTCTTGCCCTTATCCTTAGAGGCATAGGCCAAATGAGCACTTTCTGTCTTATCTTGCTTCAACCTGTCTTCTTCTTGCACACAGTATGAAATGAGCTCATTTAGAGTCCATTTCTCCTTTTGACAGTTATAACTGACCTTAAATTGGTTAAACTGTGCAGGAAGAGACAACAAAACCAGATGCACTAATAACTCGTCACAAAGATCGAGTTTAAGTGCCTTAAGCTTTGAAGCAATATGAGACATTTCCATAATGTACTCCCTGATATTTCCTTTGCCCTTATACTTCATTGAAATCAAGCGAGCTAAAAGCGTGCTTGTTTCTACCTTATCGTTTTTCGCAAAACGCTTCTCAATTTCGGCAAGGAAATCTTTAGCCTTAGTAATCCCTTCGGATTCTATGCCCCTGAAGGCTTCCGGAACGCCGCGCTTAATGATCATAAGACTCATGCGATTTGAACGCTCCCACTTCTCATGCTCCTTCTTTGCATCAGGAGTGCTATCCGCATTGAGAGGTTGGGGTTGTTCAGTTCTTAATGCATAGTCAAGATCCATGCAGCCAAGAACAATTAATATGTTCTCTTTCCAAACCTTGAAGTTTGTCCCATTTAGCATGGGAATTGAGTTGATGTTAGCAGAAATTGTTGCAGCAGATGCATTAGCTGAAATAAAACAAAAATGCTCACATCAATAACCATAATCAATAAAATTCAAATAATGACAATCCCCATCCAAGATACCGGCACAACATTAATATCAAGTCTTTGGACAGTAATATTAACTTGTAAGTGATACCTTGTTGCAATGATCAAACATTGACAATAACTCATGTCAAATAATGAAACTATCTTTGGATCGATTCATTATTCACATGTAAACCTTATAATTGTCACACGCTTATCATCGCAGATGTGTATACAGTCTAAATAAATATTAACCTTCCTTTGGGCCGATTAAATATTTACACGAAAGCATACACACAAACATCTCACATTCCTCATGAACAATCTACACAAGAGAGGTTACTTTGGCAACTTCTTGTTTCAATTAATCAATTGGAGTGAGAGACAACATTAATACCTTAGTGTCATAATATTTGAATTAAATACTTGATTAAAAACCGAATTAGATTTAAATTAAAAAATTTTAATTTAAATCAACTGAATTTCCAAAAACTTAATTGGGGTCTCATAGCTTAATTAGGGCCCATAACTTAATTGAATAAATTAAGTATACCAAAGTGGACCCATGAAAAGCCGAGGCTTAACCATAATGAACACGAAGTTCCCTTAACTTCGAACGCGAGGTTCGACTGTATTGAGTACGAGACTCACTTAAGCACGAACGCGAGGTTCGTCTGAAAATGAACGAACGCGAGGTTCGTTTGATAAAAGAACGCGAGGTTCAACTTGGGAACGAACGCGAGGTTCGTTAAAAAAAATGAACGCGAGGTTCAACTGAAGTACGAACGCGAGGTTCGTCTGAAGTTCGAACGCGAGGCTCGACTGAAGCACGAACGCGAGGTTCGTCTGAAGTACGAACGCGAGGTTCGTCTGAAGTACGAACGCGAGGTTCGTCTGAAGTACGAACGCGAGGTTCGTCTGAAGTACGAACGCGAGGTTCGTCTGAAGTACGAACGCGAGGTTCGTCTGAAGTACGAACGCGAGGTTCGTCTGAAGTTCGAACGCGAGGTTCGTCTGAAGTACGAACGCGATCACCTTAGAACGAACGCGAGGTTCGTTGAGAGCGAAGCTCGGTTAAAATTGAACGAACGCGAGGTTCGTTGAGCGCGAAGCTCGGTTAAAATTGAGCGAACGCGAGGTTCGTTTGAGGTAACCACCTCCTTAATTTTCGCCATGAACCCTTAGGGTTTCAAACTGAAACCGCCGCCGCCAAACTCAAAAAATTCCTCGATTTTTATTTTCAAAACCAGATCCAGAATCGGAAAAAATTTCTTGATCTAGATCCAAGAAAAATTGAAGAAAAAAAAATCAAAGGAAAATCCAAAAAAGTTCCAAAAAGTTACTGTTCACCGGCGTTTTTTTCAGGTACTGTTCATCCGAAAAATACTTTACTGTTCATCCGGAAAAAAAAATTTTGCTACTGTTCACCGAACATTACTGTTCATCCGAGAACAAAACTGAATCTTTAACCAGTGATTTAAGATCAAAAACCCAATAAAACTTAAATCCCTAAGAATTAATCAAGGTGGCTCTGATACCACTTGTTAGATCTAAATCAAAACTTTTGAGATCTAAAACCATATAGCCATGATTAATTCAAAGAGATTAACAATAATCAAAAGAGCGGAAGCTTATACCTGAATCCATGGATGAACCTTGAGATGGGTTTTGGATCTTCTAACCTTAGGGTTTCTCTAAATCCGAATTTCTCTAGCTAGATGGGGGTGTAGAGAATTAGAGAATGTAACCCTAGGTTAGGGACCATAACCCCTTATTTATAGATGTTGTAATTTTGTAATTTAGCCCATCAATAAATCACAATTACAACCTGGTATCTGCACATATAACCCCATGATTATATTTAAATACCCATTAACCCAACTTAATTGATCACTTTAGTGGGTTATCCTGAAAGATAGCAATACACATTGATTAATCATATGTGCCCACAAATAGATTTATTAGATTAAATCCAACATAATCAATATGGTCATTATGACCTATCCTAAAGCAACCCTTACATTTTTAGCTTATCATAAAATGACTCTCATCTTATAGAAAATGCATATGATAATATATATGTGGTAGAAACAGTAAGAACTTCAGAAGACAAATAGAAACTACCGCAATGGGAGCAAATGAAGTTCAATTATATAAGTTAAATCTTGATTCAGTCGCTGTATTTTTTTTTTTCCTCTTTCCAAAATTAAACGAAAAAAAAGAGAGTAAACAATCATCACTCGATGCCACCGTCACTTGACCAGCGTGACAGAAGTAACACTCGTCCTCACACTATAATAAAACTCAAAACAAACTGTATAATATCTAATTAAACTATGTTCGAAGAAATTATTTTGAACCACTGATGCCTAGGGTCATCGGAACAAGCAGAACCGTGGCGACAAATACACTCCCTTGTCAAAACTAGAGAAGCGTCCGCCGAATCTCTCTCCATACACAATTCTGTTCCGTTCGCATACTCTCCGATCAATCCGAATCCTGCACTCGATCCTACTCTCCAGAAACTCTGCGTATCGTCGCATTTCTCTGAAACCTGCACTGGTTGTCCAACCCCTACTAATCTCAAACAAACCGTAGCGTTACTAACCAAAAGTATCGGGTCTCCTTCTCCGTTGTACCTCCAACGTGCACGACCCTCGCAATCTCTCAGCACGACGACGTTGTTTTCCCTGTCATGAGCCAGACACTGACCGGTCGGAGGGTGATAGATGATCTGATAAAATCCAGTAGATGATCGAGGGTCTACAACAAAGAATTCGAAACAAAGTCACACTATCGCACAAAATCACTAAGCGAGTAAGTGCATTAGCCAAGCCATACCTTGGATCATTTCTTGAATGAACCGAAATTTTTCTCTAAATTTTGGGTACTTGGGCCGGGCCCAGCCCGAATCGAGAACCCCGTAGGTCTCCTCAAACCCTTCGACCCCACTTCTCCAATAGTAGCTTCCTTGTAAGGCCCATAAGGCCCAATCCAGATCTCTCTCAGCAGCGAAGGCCATAAAACAACTTAAAAAACTGTTGTCGGCCCGATTAGTCCCCCGTTGGTCGCCACCGAACTCGCTTACGAACAAAGGTACCGTTCCGTTTACCCTGCAAGAATTGATCGAATAATTACTAAATAGTCTGGTATTTGTTCAGAAGAGCATTTAAGAGGAATCAAATAAATTCTAGTATTTGTTTATCAAACGAATCACATATGAGCATTTGCATATTCAACTCTTTTGATGTCGAACATTCGTTTAGAATTTAACCCCTTATAATTTATGTTATTCGCTCATCGCGAGATATTTGATCCCTTTTATTAACTTGAAAGAGATAAGAGTCTCGATTCAAACTTAAACAGCATATTCAAATTATAGACTTGTACAACATGAATAATTTCCAATGATGAATTTGAATGCTATTACGAAACAAGTAGTTTAATCAAATAAAAATAGTCTCTCACATTCATGGAGTATTTGGGATTAAACTATATGTCTACCTATTGATATTAGAGACGCATTCATACACGAATTTAGATTCTACAAATCTGGAGAAGGAAATTAGAATTCTCAGATACGCGTTCGAAGATTTCGATCAAACAAATATGAAAAACTCAATGTTCGATTCGTTTGAAACGTTACCTGCGAGTGAAAAAGCCTGCTCGGGCGTCAAATCTCTCGGCCGAGCCGGGACAAACTTGGGCCAGCGGCTTCTCGGCCCATTCTTGTCTCTTGCCCTCACTGAATGCATACCAATGAGCCTCCAGGACTAGCTTGTTGTCGTAGTTATTTCTAAGTGGGCTCTGGGCCAAGAAGCTTAGGTCCGTATCAAAGCTTAGGCCCGAGACTATCACGAGAGCGTTTGGGTTGGCCTTGTGGATCGTTTGGGCTCCGCGAGCGACGTTTCGGTACCAAGCAGGCCGGGTTTGGTTTGGGCCGCGGAGTTCGTTTCTCATGCTCATGCCGATCACCTGTAAGACATGAGTTTTGAAGGGAGGATGGTCATGATTGATTTCTCATTGTAATTAGCGAGTAAGAGGAAGGACGTTGAATTTTTTACTGAACAAAAATATTATACTTACTGCATTCTAACTAGCACGAGTGTAGCTCCTATAAATTTAAGTACACTTAGAGCATTCTCCACCAAAATTTTATCTCTTAGATTTTTCTTTGAGATGTCTGCCCAGGTGAATGGGATTTAGATCGTCACTATTATCAATAAAGTAGTTGAGAGACCACTATATTAATTATAGTTGTTGATTTACGTAGTGGGTGGTTATGAATATTTATTTTATATCTAACGCTCATCATACCCCCATAAATTGCATTATTTTCCTAGTTTACACACAAAGGCAACACAGCCAACCACGAAATATATCAACGAGTATCAAACCGGTCTATCTACTACTTTTTGATAGTAAAAAGGATACAAATCCTATGCAAGATGCATATCGTGGCTATATTTGAGATGTGTGATTTTATGTGCATCACATATCCTTTCACTTGGTTCGAAATGAACGAAAACTCACAAAAATAGTTGGTTATAGCTCATGAAAATATAAAATTTTAATATCACAAAATTATTTGACAATTGATAGGAATGATTAAAATGGCTAAAAATCATAAATCATGAAACATGAATATTTGCCACTGCAAAATTATTTGTGAATGAGTCGAAACAACTAAAAATGCCCAAAAATTATGGGTTATAGCTCATGAAATCATGAATTTTAGACTTTGTGAAGATATTTTCCATTGGGTGGATGAGTAAAAATAGCCAAAATTTATGGGTTTATAGCTCATGAAATGTGAATATTTGTCACTGCATAATTATCTATGAATGGGTTGAAACAACTAAAAATGCCCAAATTTCGTGGGTTACAGCTTATGAAATCATGAATTTTAGACTTCGTGGAGATATTTGCCATTGGGTGGAAATGAGTAAAAATGGCCAAATTTTATGGGTTATAGCCCATGAAATCATGATTTTTGGACTATGTGAATTTTTTTTCTTGGGTCGAAATGAATGAAAATGGACAAAAATCATGAGTTAAAGCTCATAAAATTGGAAATTTGGACTCTGTGAAATTTTTTCCCTTGGGCTGAAAAGAACGTTGTAATGCCCCGCCCCGGAATCCCGGAGTCGGTACGCTATTAGATCTGATGGACCGGCCTCACAAACCACCACATATCTTTTTAGCATGTTTTGTCCTCACTCACGTGCTTCCTGGAAAACTTCCCAGGGGGGTCACCCATCCTAGAATTTCTCCAGGCCAAGCACGCTTAACTTTGAAGTTTCTAAGAGCTGGGTTCCCGAAAAGAAAATACATCTTGGTGGTATGAGTATTCCAATCAAATCTATCAATACTAATCACATCACCCTCTCAAGGGTTGGGATATTACAAACTCCCCCACTTAAACTCGCAACGTCCTCGTTGCGCCAAATCATATCATCCAAGACCGTACCATCCGTGTGAGATTCTAGAGGTGGCTCCTACTGCCTCAAGAGGTGGCTCCCGCCCTCTTGACGTAGCACTTTGCGCCGCATAGCACTTAGCTCTCACAATTCCAGTTGGCTTTGCTCTGATACAATTTGTAACGCCCCGCCCCGGAATCCCAGAGTCGGTACGCTATTAGATCTGATGGACTGGCCTCACAAACCATCACATGTCTTTTCAGCATGTTTTGTCCTCACTCACGTGCTTCCTGGAAAACTTCCCATGAGGGTCACCCATCCTAGACTTTCTCCAGGCCAAGCACGCTTAACTTTGGAGTTTCTAAGAGCTGGGTTCCCGAAAAGAAGATGCATCTTGGTGGTACGAGTATTCCAATCAAATCTATCAATACTAATCATATCACCCTCTCAAGGGTTGGGATATTACAAACGTAGATGGTTATAGCTCATGAAAACATAAATTTTCTGCTAAATTATTTACCAAGTTGAAATAAATAAATATGGCCAAAAGTCATGAGTTATAACTCTCAGAATCTAGAAATTTGGTAACCATGAAATAATTTCTTCAACTAGTCGAAATGACTAAACATATCCAAAATCATGGGTTATAACTCTCAAAATTGTGAATTTTGGCAACAACAAATTTTTTTGCCAATTGGTTGATATGACTAAAAATAGAAAAAAAATCGAGGGTTATAACTCATGATTCCTAAATTTTGAATTTTACAATTTTTTTTCCTTAGATCAAAATAAAGACTGACAAAAATATTGGGTTATAGCTCATGAAAACATGAATTTTAAACTCTACAAAAGTATTTGTCAGTGGGTCGAAATGATTAAAAATGGATAAAATCATGGGTTATAGCTCAGAAAACCGTGAATTTTGGCCACCACAAAATTATTCATCCATTTGCTCGAAACGACTAAAAATGGTCAAAATTCGTGGGTTATGGCTTTTGAAATCGTGTGAGTTATTGCTCATGAAATCGTGAATTTTAGACTTTATGAAATTTTTTATATGAGGTTAAAATTAATGAAAATTAATAACAATTATGGATTATAGCTCATAAATACATGAATTTTGAACTCCATGAAATTATTTGTTAATGAGTTGAACCAGCTAAAAAAGGCAAAAAATCATGGGATATAGCTCACGAAATCCTAAATTTGGGACTCCACAATTTTTTTTACCAATGGGTCGAAACGAATAAAAATGAGAAAAAATTGTAGGTTATAGCTCGTGAAATAGTGAATTTTGGATGACACGAAATTATTTATTAATGTGTTGAAATGACTAAAAATTACCAAAACTCATGCGTTATGACTCTAGAAATCGTAAATTTTAGCCCCTATAGAATTATGTGCCAATAGTTCAAAGCAAATAAAAATGGCCAAAGATTGTGAGTTATAGCTCACAAAATTTAGATTTTTGGTCATCATAAAATTACTTATCCAATTGATCGAAATAACTAAAAAAGACAAAAAAATCATAATTTCTTGAGCTATTAAAATTCATGAATTTAGGAACGAAATTTTTTCACTGGTGTCGAAAAGAAAAGAAACGGAAAAAAAATCAAGGTAAACTATGAAAATATTAATTTTAGAGACGACTAAATTATTTGTCAAATTAGCTAAAATAACAAAAAATCACCAAAAGTCATGAGTTATAGCTAACGAAATCTAGAATTTTGGTCACAACAAAATAGTTTATCCAATTAGTTGAGATGACTAAAATTGCCAAAATCATGGGTTATAGCTCTCGAAATTGCAGAATTTGGTAGCAATGAAATTTTTTGCCAATGAGTTGAATAATTAAAATTGATAAAAAATCCTAGGTTATAGCTTATGAAAATCGTAAATTTTGGGCTTTGCGGAATTTTTTTCCATGGATCAAAATGAACGAAAATAGACAAATGTTGTGGTTTATAACTTATGACAACATGAATATTAAACTCTGTTAAAATTATTTGCTAATAGTTCGAAACAACTGAAATGGACAAAATCGTGGGTTATAGCTCACGAAATCGTGAATTATGACCACCACAAAATTATTCATCTGTTTAGTCAAAACAACCAAAAATGACCAAAATTCGTGGGGTGTAGCTATTGAAATCGTGAATTTTGGACTCTGCGAAGTTTTTCCTCCTTTGGGTCGAAATGAATGAAAATAGACAAAAATTGTAGGTTATAGCTCATGATTTATTTGGCAATCAATCAAAAATGAATAAAAATATCCAAAATTCATTGGTTATTGCTCACAAGATCTAAGATTTTGTCCATCTTGAACTTATTTACCTAATTAGTTGAAACAACTAAAAATGGCCACAAAATTATGGGTTATAGGTCATAAAATTATGAATTTTGACGACTACAATTTTTTTTATCAATTGATCAAAATGTACAAAAAAGGAAAAAATCATAGGTCGCTCACGATCTAGCTTACTAAATTGTGAATTTTGGTCATTGTAAAATTATTTGCCAATGAGTCGAAATGACTAAAAATAGAAAAAAATGTGTAGCTCATGAAATTGTGAATTTTGACAACTGAAATAATTTTTGTCAATGGATCAAAATGTATAAAAATGATAAAAAATTATGGGTTGTATCTCACGCTTTACCTCATGAAATCGTGAATTTCGGTTGCCATGAAACTTTTTCCCAATGGGCCGAAACAACTTAAAATAGTAAAAAATCGTGGGTTAGCTCACGAAATCTTGAATTTGGGACTCCACAAAAAAAATTTACTAATGGATCGAAATGAATAAAAATGAGAAAAAATTATGGTTATAACTTGTGAAATAGTAAATCTCAGACTCTATGAATTGAAATTATTTCACAATGGGTCGAAATGACTAAAAATGACCAAAACTCGTGTATTATAACTCTTGAAATAGTGAATTTTGGATGCTGCAAAATTATGTGACAATGGTTTGAAATGACTAAAAATGGCCAAAAATCGTAGGTTATAGCTCATGAAATCTAGATTTTTGGCCACCATAAAATTATTTATCCAATTGGTTGAAACAGCTAAAAATGCCCAAAATCCTAAGTTATAGCTCAAAAAATAATGAATTTTAGACTCAGTGATTTTTTTTGCCAATAGGTGGAAACGATTAGAAATGGGAAAAAATCTTGTGATGTAGCTTATATGGTCATAAATTTCGAAGTCCGCGAATTTTTTTCCTTGGGTCAAAATGAATGAAAATTTACAAAAATCATGGATTATAGCTCATGAAAATATGACTTTTGAACTCCATAAAAATATTTACCAGTAGGTTAAAACGACCAAAGATGATAAAAAATTATGGGTTATAGCTCATAAAATTGTGAATCTTAGCCACCGTAAAATTATTCATCCAATTAGTCAAAATGTCTAAATATGACCAAAATTCATGGGGTTGTAGCTCTTAAAATTGTGAATTTTGAGCTCTGCAAAAAAAATTTCTTTGGATCAAACTGAACAACAATTGATAATAATTGTAGGTTATAGCTCATGAAAACATAAATCTCGGGCTCTCAGAAATTATTTTTCAACGGGTAAAAATAAATAAAAATTGCCCAAAATCATTGATTATTGCTCACGAGATACAAAATTTTTGTTATCTTGAACTTATTTATCCAATTGGTTGAAATGAGCAAAAATATTCAAAAAAATCATGGGTTACAGCTCATGAAATTGTGAATTTTGACAACCGTGAAATTTTTTGTCAATGGGTTAAAAGAAATAAAAATGGCAAAATTTATGGGTTATTGTTCAAGATTTAGCTTACTAAATCATGAATTTTTGTCACCATAATTTTTTTTTGCTAATGGGTCAAAACAATAAAAAATGGTAAAAAAAATTATGGGTCATAGCTCATAAAATTGTGAAGTCATAGCTCATAAAATTATGGGTCAAAACAATAAATAATTTCGTGAGTTTTAGACTTGATAATTTTTTTTACCTTGGGCAGAAATTAATGAAAATTTACAAAAATCGTGGGTTATAGTTCATAAAATCATGAATTTGGGACACAGTGAAATTATTTGTTAATGGTTTTAAATGACTAAAAATAGCCAAAAATTATACGATATACCTCACGAAGTTATAGATTTTGGTTACCATAAAATTATTTGCCAAGGGGGGCAAAAAGGCTAAAAATAGCAAAAAATCGTGGGTTATAGCTCACGAAATCTAGAATTTTAGTCACCGCAAAATTATTTATCCAATTACTCTACTAAATATGGTAAAAACCAAGGATTATATCACATGAAATCTTAAAATTTAACCAATGCAAAATATGTTGGATATCATGTCCCCATGATATAAGTTTGATGATAACAATTTATTCATAATGTGAATCACTATGTGTATGTACTAACATTTCAATGTAGTTATCAATATGAACAAAGTACAAGATGAGTTCAAGGCATCAATAAGTAAAGAAGATGAAGAACTTATATATCAATGTAATTCTTTTTACATTTTCTTTACTTAGAAATTTTGTACAAGTCTTGATCACTTTCACATACACACACATAGAGATTAGAACACACTAACACAGGCTTAGTGTGTTGGTTAACAATAGAAATCTCCTATGTTAACCATTAGAGTACACACTAACACAGGCTTAGTGTGTTGGTTAACAATAGAAATCTCCTATGTTAACCATTAGAGTATTTAGTTAATCATTGAGTCTAAAAATATTTCATACATAACATTTTCACCCCTTAGTAGTCGACTACTGAAGTCTAAAACCAAAATATAAGTTTCTGTAAAATTACAGAGTAGTCGACTACTAAGAATTATAGTCGACTACTCAGCTTTGAATTTTGATTTCCATAACTTTTGTTTTACAGAGTAGTCGACTACTAAGGATTATAGTCGACTACTGAGCTTTGAATTTTGATTTCCAGACTTTCTGTATTACAGAGTAGTCAACTACTAAGGATTATAGTCGACTACTAAGCTTTGATTTTTGAATTTCATACTTTCTGTATTATAGAGTAGTCGACTAATAACCATTATAGTCGACTACTAAGACAGTTTTCTGACATATTAAAATTCAAATTGAAAACAATTTATAGCCGTTTTTGTGTACATTTTGAGGGTTTGGAAACTTGTCTTTTCAAGGCTATAAATATGTTATATATTCAGAATTTTTGGGTCACGAATTCCTATATAGAAGATTCAAATTTTGTTCATCTTTCAAAAGAAAAATTTTCAGATTTCACAAAAGTGTTGAGAAAAATCATTTTCTGATTTTGTCTTTGATCCTCATTCAATATACAATCAAGTTAGGCAATTTTCAGAGATTCAAAATATTCCTAGCCACTACTACACATCACAATATTATCAAGGCTTATAGGAATCAAGTTGTATCAAGTCAAGTATTCTCTCAGGTGTGAGAGGTGTAATCTCTTGGTGAAGAGATTGGTTGCAATTTGCGGGGACTTGCAAATTGGTCAGGTTTGATGTTTTGATTTTGTAAGTTTTTCAAGATCATAGTGGAACTCTCAAGCGGGATTTGCTTAGGGACTGGATGTACACCTAGGTGGTGGAACCAGTATAAAATTCTGTGTTTGTGATTGGTATTTTCTATGATTGTCATTTCTTCTTTGCAAATTATAATGTACTTTGCATAAATTTTATAAAATACTATTCACCCCCCTAGTGTTTTTGGTGTAATTAGAACAGATCCTACAAAATACTGGTCAAAACAACTAAGCATGTCCAAAAATCGTAGGTAATAACTCATAAAATTATGAATTTTGACTTTTGTAAAATTATTTACCAATAGGTTGAAATGAATAAAAATGGAAAAAAATTATGGTTTATAACTCAAAAAATTGAGAATTTATGCCACTGCAAAATTATCCATCCAATTGGTTGAAACGATTATAAATGGCCAAAAATCATGTGCAGCTCACGAAATCGTAAATTTTTCCTCGAATTTTTTTGCTAATGCGTCAAAATGACTAAAAATGGCAAGATTTTGTGTGTTAAAAGCTTATGAATTGTGAATTTTGAACTCCAAAAATTCTTTCGCATGAGTCAAAATGAATGAAAATTGATAAAAATCATGGGTTATAGTTCATGTAAACATAAATTTTTAACTTTGCAAAATTTTTTGTCTATGGTTCGAAATGACTAAAATGGCATGAAATCGTAGGTTATAGCTTACGAAATGTGAATTTTGGCCACCGTGAAATTATTTACGAATGGGTCAAAGAAACTAAAAATGGTCCAAAATCGTGGGTTACAACTCACGAAATCGTGAATTGTGGACTTCATAAAATTATTTGTCATTGAGTGAAATTGACTAAAAATGACCAAAATTCATGAGCTATGGCTCATGAAATCTTGAATTTTAGCATATACGAATTCCCCCCCATAGGTTGCAATAAACGAAAATGGACGAAAATCAATGTTATAGCTCACGAAAGCATGTATTTTAGACTATGCGAAATTATTTGTTAATGGGATGAAGTGACTAAATATGACAAATAGTCATAGGTTTATAGATCGTGAAATCTAGAGTTTTAGCCAACGCACAATTATTTATCAAATTCGTAGAAACAACTGAAAATGACCAAAATCATGGGTTATAGCTCACGAAATTGTAAATTTTGACAAAATCGAAATTTTTTGCCAATGGGTCGAAACTACTTAAAACAGCAAAAATAGTGGATTATAGCTAAATAAATCATGACTTTTGGCCATCTGAAAATTATTTGTCCAATTGGTCAAAATGACAAAAAAAATTATCAAAATTCGTGGGCTATAACTCTCAAAATTATGAATTTTAGACTATGAATTTTTTTTTCTAGTTGAAATGAACAAAAATGGCTAAAAAATAGGGTTATAACTAATGAAAACATGATTTTCAGACTCCAAGATTTTTTTTTTGCCAATTGCTTGAAATGAATAAAAATGACCAAAAATCATGAGTTATTGCTCATGATATCTAGAATTTTAGCCACTGCGAACTTATTTATCTAATTGGTTGAAACGACTAAAAATAGTTAAAAATTATGGGTTGTAACTCACCAAATTATCAATTTTGACAGCTACAAAATTATTTTCTAATTGATCAAAACAACTAAAAAAAGGGCAAAAAATATTAGCTATAGCTCATGATTTAGCTCACAAAATCATAAATTTTGGCCACCGCGAATTTTATTGTCAATTATTTGAAATGATAAAATTTTTTTGAGTTATAGCTCATGAAATCATGAATTTTGAATTGTACAAATTTTTTTACCTTGTGTCAAAATTAATAAATATCATGAGTTATAGCTCATTGGATGGAAACGATAAAAAATGGCCAAAACTCATGGGTTAGCTTACGAAATCTTGAATTTTGGCAATGCAAATAATTTATTCAGTTGATCAAAACTACTCAAAATAACCAAAAATTTATGGGTTATAGCTCATGAAATCGTAAATTTTGGGCTATGTAAATTTTTTTCTTTGGATCGAAATAAACAAAAATGGACAAAAATCAAGGTTATAGCTGATGAGAAGATAAATTTTAGACACCACGAAATTATTTGTTACTGGGTTGAAACGACTAGAAATGACTAAAAGTCATGGGTTATAGGTCATGAAATCTAGGATTTTAGCAACAACAAAATTAGTTAATTTATCTGATAGGTCAAAACAGGTAAAATTTACCAAAATCATAGATTATATCTCACAAAATTGTGATTGTACAATATCAAAAACTTTTTCCAATGAGTCAAAATGATAAGAAATGACAAAAATAGTAGTTTCTAGCTCATGAAATTGTGAATTTTAGACTCTATAGAAAATTTTAATTTTGGTCAAAATGAATGAAAATTAACAGAAATTATTGGTCGTGATAACATGAATTTTGAACTCTATAAAATTATTTGCCAATAGGTCTCAAAATGATTAAAAAGGCTAAAAATCATGGATTATAGCTCATGTAATTGTGAATATTAGCTAAAATTATTTATCCAATTGGTTGAAACTAAGAAAAATGACCCAAATTTATAGGTTGTAGCTCTTGAAATTAGGAATTTTTTATTCTATGAAATATTTTCCTTTAGGTCAAAACGAATGAAAGTGGACAAAAATCATGGGTTATAGCTCATGAAGAGTGGAAGTTTAGACATGCAGAAATTATTTTGCAATGGTCGAAACGACTAAAAATGATCAAAATTATTAGTTATTGCTCGCAAAATTGTAAATTTTTTGGTCATCTTGAACTTATTTATCCAACTGGTTGAAACAACTAAAAATAGCAAAAAAAAAATCAAAGGTTGTAATTCACAAAATTTTGAATTATGATAATTATGGAAATTTTTGCCAAAACGGTCAAAAATCGTGAGCTATAGCTTATGATTTAGCTCATGAAATCATAAATTATGTACACCGTGAATTTTTTTTATCAATGGGTCTAAAAGTTAAAAATCATTAATTATAGCTCATGAAACGTGAATTTTGGCTATCGCAAAATTGCTCGTGAGTGAGTCAAAATGAGTAAAACTTATCAAAAATCATGAGTTATAGCTCACGAAATCGTGAATTTTAGTCTTCATGAAAATATTTATCATAGAGTGGAAATGACTAAAAATGCCAAAATTCGTGGGTTATGACTCATGACATTGTAAATTTTGGACTCTACAAAATCTTTCCTTGGGTTGAAGTGTACAAAAATGGACAAAAATCTAGGTTAAAGATCATCAAAGAATGAATTTTAGACATTGCAAAATTATTTATCAATAGGTTGAAACGACTAAAAATAGCCAGAAGTTATAGGTAATAGCTCTTGATATCTACAATTTTGGCTATCATGAAATTATTTAATTTATCCAGTTGGTTAAAATGATAAAAAAAGGGCGAAAATCATGTGTTATAGCCCACTAACTCATGAATTTGGCAATAGCGATGTTTTTTGCTAATGGATCGAAACGCCAAAAATAGCAAAAACTATAGGTTATAGCTCATGAAATCATGAATTTCAGACTTTTTGAATTTTTTACTTAAGTCAAAATGAACAAAGTTATGGGCTATAGCTCATAAAAATATGAATTCTAAACTTTGCAAAGTTTTTTGCTAATGAGTCGAAACGAGTAAAAAAAGGTAAAAAATCGCTCTTTGTATCTTATAAAATTGTTAATTTTAACCATCACAAACTTATTTATTCAAATGGTCAAAATGATTAAAAATAGTAAAAATTTGTGGGTTAAAGCTCTTGAAATCTTGAACTTTGTACTCTGCAAAAAAAAATAAATACTTTGGGTCGAAACGAATGAAAATGGACAAACTTGGTTTTTAAATCATAAAAATAAAATTTTATACTCATTGAATTATTTGCCAATGAGTCAAAATAACTAGTATAGCAAAAAAAACTTGTGTTATTGCTCACAAAATCTAGAGTTTTAGCTACCGCAAACTTATTTATCTAATTGGTTGAAATGACTTAAAAATGGCAAAAATCGTGGGTTATAGCATACGAACTTGTGAATTTTGACAACCGCGCAATTATTTACTAAACAACCGAGATGACTAAAATGACCAAAATCGTGGGTTCTAACTCATGATTTAGCTCACAAAATCATGAATTATGACCACTGCGAAATTATTACCAATGGGTTAAAACGACTAAAAATGACTTAAAATTTTTGAGTTATAGCTCAAGAAATCCAGAATTTTGGCAACTACAAAGTTATTTATCCAATTAGCCGAATCGATAAAAAATATACAAATTTTATGGGTTATAGCTCATAATTTATTTGTAAATTGGTCAAAATGACTAAAAAGGCAAACAAATTGTGGGATAGAGCTCATAAAATCGCGAATTTTGGACTTTGCAATTTTTTTTCCTTGGGTTATAGCTCAAAAGGAGGTGAATTTTGACAACATCAACATTTTTTTGCCAATGGGTCGAACTGACTAAAAGTGACAAAAAATCATTTGTTATAGCTCATGAAATTGTGAATTTTAGAATCTAGGAAATATTTTTCCCTTTGAGCCAAAATGAACATAAATTGACAAAAATCATGGGTTATAACTCATGAAAACTTGAATTTTGAACATGGCAAAAGTATTTGTCCAATTGGTCAAAACAACTAAAAATGGCCTAATTTCGTGGCTTGTAGCTCTTGAAATCGTGAATTTTAGACTCTGCAAAAAAAATTTCCTTTTGATCAAAATGGATTAAAATGGACAAAAATTATTGGTTATAGCTAATGAAAACGTGAATTCTAGACTTCCCAAAATTATTTACCAATGGCTCAAAATAAGTAAAATAACAAAAAATTATGGCTTATAGCTCATTAAATCTTAAATTTTGGACACTATGCAATATTACAAAAAACATCCATTGTCTCAAAATGAATGAAAGATAAAATTTAAAGTTATAGTTCATGAAAACATGAATTTTTAGAATCAGTAGAATTATTTGATAATGGGTTGAAATGACTAAAAATATCTACAAGTCATTGGTTATAGCTCAAAAAATCTAGATTTTTTGCTATCGTCAATTTGTTTATCAAATTGGTCGAATCAACTAAAAGTGGCCAAAATTATGGGTCATAACTCATAAAATCGTTAATTTTGGCAGTCACAATTTTTTTTGCTAATGAGTCAGAATGACTAAAAATGGCAAAAAATTGTTGGTTAGAGCTCATAAAATCGTGAATTTTTAGACTCCGTAAAATTGTTTCTCCTGGATCAAAATGAACAAAAATTGACAAAAAATCATGGATTATAACTTGTAAAAACATGAATTTTTAATTCTGCCAAATTATTTGCCAATAGATCGATATGACTAAAAATGTCCAAAAATTGTGGTATATAGCTAACGAAGTCGTGAATTTAGCCATAATAGAATTATTATCCAAATGATTAAAATATCTAAAAATATCCAAAATTCATGGGTTGTAGCTTTTGAAATCCTGAATTTTGGACTTTGCAATATGACTTTCTTTGGGTTGGAAATGAATAAAAATGGATAAAAATCAAGGGCTATAGCTCATAAAAACATGAATTTGTTAATTGGTTGAAATGACAAAAAAGGTAAAAATTTGTGGGTTATAACTCACGAAATAGTAAATTTTGATCACCGCAAAATTATTACTCAATTGGTTAAAATTACTAAAAATGGCCGAAAATTGTGAGTTATAGCTCATGCATCATGAATTTTCAACTCTTCAAAATTTTCTCCTTTGGGTAGAAATGTATAAAAATGAACAAAAGTCATGAATTATAGCTATAAAAATAATATAATTTTGACTCCGCGTAATTATTTGTCACTAGTTCGAAATGACTAAAATAGTCAAATACCGTGGGTTATATAGCTGACAAAATCTAAATTTTTGGATTGACAAATGTAGGCATCGAAAATTGCCTATAGGTCTCCACGAATAGCTCAGTGTTAAGGAACGACAATGAACGTCACTATCTGGTTCACAGGAGTTCGATTGACGTCGGTGAACGCTTGAAGTGAATCGACGAACTACGTGAGCTGACAGAATTTCGGAATAACGAAGGCACAGGCTAATCGAGAGCCCCCGCGATGTTTACAAAAAAAACAACGTCTTTCGTGTCTCGTTCATTCTATAGATAATCCAACCATCGGGGCTGATAGAACTCTTCGTCAGAATTCCAACGCAATTCGAATCACTAAAATCCGAGTTCGGACGAAGAATTTACAGCGGAGTGTCTCGGATTTTTGGAGACACCCCAGGGGTGTCCTAGATTTTTTGGGACACCCCAGGGGTGTCCTAGATTTTTGGGGACACCCCATAGGTGTCGCCTATAAATAGAAGCCTTAGGCCTCACTTTTGGGCATCTGGATTTTTGGAGAATTGGCGAAGCCCTGCTGGAGTGAAGAGTGATCGAGCACTTCAACACAAGAGAGTTCTTCATCAGATCTACATCACCCGCATCCGTTCCTTAGCATTATCCCTCGTCAGTAATCCTAAGAAGAGCAAATATCTCGCTTTATCCGAGATAGGCGCTCCAAGTTTCTAGATCTCCTCGCGGATCGACGAAGCTCTGCCCGATTTTTCTGGATCAGATCTGATTGCCAGGTAGTCCACGGATATCGACGTCCCCGTCACAGGCTAAAGACCCACGCAAGTAAGAGACGATAAACGGATCTTGTGTTTATTTTCAAGAAAGTTGTAATTTTTATTTTCGTTATTTGAATTCATTTGTAACGTTTGAAGTTTTAATGAAATCAATGATGAAGGCCACTTTTGACAAAAACAAGCTGGCGACCACAGTGGGAGCCAACGGCCTCGCTGCCGAGGCCGTCGTGACGCAACCGGCCTTCAAGATCCAGGTGAACGAAGAGATCGAATACGAATTCGATCAACAAAAGTTTGAAGAGTACCTCTCTTCCTCCTCCTCCAGATCCGCCTCTCCAAACAGGCGTAGGAAGACTTCATCTTCCAGAAATGCTCGAAGATCCAAGATCCCCTCGCCGCCGTTGCATCTACTCCCCGCGACGTTTCTATGACGTCCAACGCGGTTGAAGCTGCAGATCCAGATCTGCCCTCCGCTGTAAAGACAAGTGTCGAAGGTGCTCCAGTTTTGTCGAAAAGGGCACGCCAAAGATGGCGTCAACGCCTCGCTCGACAACTGGCCAAGGCCGCAGAATCGATGGATGGGATCCGCTACAATGAGGATCTAAAGTCCAGACAGCGCCAGGTGCAACAACGGCGCGTAACCAACTCCTCCTCCAAGACAGAAACGAACAAATGGGTTCGTGTCAAGAGGACCCGCTCCACCCTCGAGGAGCGAATCAAGAAGCGTCGAGCATTGCTCGCACATGCCCGAGCCCTTTTGCAGAAAGCGAAAGAAATGCAGAGGGGAGAAGCAGTGGAGAAGCCGCCTAAGCGCAAGCAAGTTTGGGTGCCAAAGACAAAACCAGCACTTAAGGCAAAAGTGGGCGGAGTTATCGTCCAGCCTATTTCAAATCCAGATCCCGTTTCCCCTGTACCCGCACCTCCGACGGAGTCAGGAAAGAACGTGGATCTCACTAAATCCAGGGGTCCTTTGAAGGGTCGCCTCGATCCTGAAGATCGAGGTAAAGCACCCGTCAAGGAGCGATTGGGACCGTTGAAAAGTCCCCAAACAACAGTCAAGACTGGGGGTCATACTAACAAAGGGAAAGCCCCTATTACCGACCGCATTGGATTGCGAGTCGAAGTTCAAGAGCCCGTTGGACTTTCACGCTCTCAAAGGCGTAAAAGTGAACGAGTGACTCTTGGAGACGCAAATAAAGCGTCGCGTCCCCAGAGGGAAACATATTTGTCTGATGACGATGTTACACCTGGGAAGGCGTGCCAACACTTTATGGGTTGCTCCAGTTATCAAACTGATGAGCTGTACTATAGGGCTGGGGTGCGAATAAATCCCGGAAAAGAAATATTCGAGACACGGAGCCTCATTGTCCGTGTGCCAACATAATCAAAGCAGTATTATCGGAATGCTGCTGTTCTAAAACCCCAAAAAGAGTCTCGGTGTTTGAGAGAATCTCTACCAGGACGTCCGAGGCCAAACCAAGGCATTTCCAAAGGAGGAAACCCATTCGCCAAGATGATGAATTTCCAGAAGTGTCCGTCAATATGACCGGCAGAAGGAAATCGACGCAACACTTAAACCCAGATCAGTTTGCCGATGTATCCCGGCGTATGACTCGGTTGCGGTCAGGAATCAATAAGCGAAAGAATTACCAAAAGATGCAAAAAGGACTTCCTTTGGAAGAGGAGGTATTAGATGTTGGTTCAGATTCTTGCTCGGCTATAGCGTCCGATGACACGGCATTGAGCGTGGGACAACCCTACGAGTCATTTATGATCAGCGCCGAACAAGTAACCAAGATGCTTGAAGAGGCCCTGGCTAAGCAGAAGGAAAGCTTCAAGTTCGAGATGGATCTGGCCATGCAGCAGATGAGGGAAATGCATGACCAGCAAATCTTGACACTGACAACTCACCAAGGAGAACCCAATCGTCGCAATAATCCGAATCAAGATGAGAATGAACGGGAAGAAGATAATGTCAATCCTGTCAACAATAGTAACGGAGGCGGTCCCTTGAATGATAATGCGAAGGAGGACCACGTTACCTCTCCCCGAAGCCACTCGAAGACGGATACGAGTGAAGATAAGAAGATGAAGGACTTGGAGAGCAAAATTAATGCTTTAATGTCTGCTCAAGAGGTAAAGAAGACCGGCATTCCGTGTCCTTACCCGAAAGAGTGGGACTCGATCCCGTATCCAGCGAAGTTCAACCTGATCAACTTCACGCCGTTCGAAGGGAAGGGCTCGCCCACTCAGCATCTAATCTACTTCAAGTCCTACTTGGGCACGATCTCCGGCAATGAAGCCTTGATGGTTCGGTCATTCGTCGGCACCCTTCGCGGGCATGCCTTCGATTGGTATCGGCGTCTTAAATTTGGAAGCATCAACAGCTGGGAGGACCTGGAGAGCATGTTCCTCACTTATTTCTTCGATGATGATGCTGAAGTGTCGATCAGGACACTCTTCGATGAGAAACAAAAAGACGGAGAGTCGGTGGATACCTTCATCAAACGCTTCCGCAATCAGGCAATGAACTGCAAGGATCCCATCACGGAGGAATTCATCTTGCAGACTTGTCATAACAATTTGTCCATTAACATCTTGGATGTTATGGGAGTAGAGCCGCTCAAGACATGGAAGGATTTGAAGGCCCGAGGAGAGCAAGCCGAACGATTCCTCAAAAGGAAGAAGGCCGAGAGGAGCCAACCGATGGCTAATTCTCCGAACTCGAACTTCGCCTCTCGTGATAGGGGCAAGGCACCTGCAGCGGCTGTTGATCAAACGTCAAAACAGCAGTCCCGAAGACAGCAGAAGACTTCGGATCAAAAGGCCCAGAAAGAGTACTCGTTCAAGGACGAAGACGTTCCCGCCATCTTCGAGTCTCTTCTCGAAAACAACAAAATCAAGCTCCCGCCCATCATGAATCAGGAGGAAGCTGACAATACTACGGATCCAAAGTACTGCGCATACCACAGGAGGATCCTTCATCCCACCAAGGCTTGCTTTACTTTAAAGAATAGCATCCAGACCTTGGTTGAAGCCGGCGTCATAACGCTAGGATAAGCCAATTAAGAACGGCGAGACTCCGACAAGTATAAGAGTATACACTGCTTCTTAATACTCCGACAGAGTATGTTGACGGGAAGTTCCTGGAGAATTTTTATATGTAATATTCTTAAGGATAACCCGATCATGTAACCGAATGCAATGATAAACCCAGTTTCGCGAAGAAGCTGGGGGTGGATGATTCATGTAACGGGAAGTTCCCGGAAGAATACTATATGTAATTTTCTTAGGGATAACCCAATCATTACAAATTAGGTGATAAGCACTAAACCCCCATTGTGATTTGTATGAGTCAACACTCCCGTTGTAAGTTGTACTCTCACTCTCACCTCTCACTTGGTCAAACCTTCCTATAGTTAGGGCCACAACCCAAAATCCCCTCTCGATTCCTTCAATGAACGAGAGGCCCACAAATCAAGCGATCAAACCTATAAAAGGTAAGATCGTCTCAAACCTCCCATTCCCAATGCTCCCTTGGTCAAACCTATAAAAGTTAGGGCCAAAGCCAGATTCCCCTCTCGATTCCTTCCATGAACGAGAGGTCCACTTTCAATTTGAGCAATCAAACCTATAAAAGTTAGGGTTGCTTGAATCTTTTCGATTCTCGGAGTGGAGATCCCACTTCTAGTTTCACTTTTCTGGATTCTGGGGGTGGAGATCCCACCCCGAGTCTCCTTTGCATCTGAAGATAGAATATAAAATTCTTCCTCTTCGGCTTTGGGAGATAGAATATAAAATTCTTCCTCTCCCGCATCGGGTTCGTCTTTGCCCTAAGAAAAGACACCACCTTTTCAACCCTCAAAATCCGTGCCTCACAGGTACGGGGAATTTTATCCCGAATCTTAAGTAGGGATAAGTCAACGCCTAACACGCGTTACCGGTTTAGTCTTTCACCGATTAAAGAAGACACCAGAATTTCAGTCTGGGGAATTTCATCCCGAAGCCTAAGGAGGGATGAGTCAGCGCCTAATACGCGTTGCCGGTTAGTCTTTGACCGTAAAAAGGACAAAAGACCACATATTCAACATTGTGGCAGGTTGTTATTAATAACACCATAATCCGTGCCTCACACGCACGGGGAATTTTATCCCGAATCCTAAGTAGGGATAAGTCAACGCCTAACACGCGTTGCCGGTTTAGTCTTTCACCGAGTGAAAAAGACACCAGAGTATAATTCTGGGGACTTTTATCTCGAATCCTAGGTAGAGATGAGTCAACGCCTAATACGCGTTGCCGGATGCCATGTTCCCGTAAGAAATGGCGAAGTCTATGTATTCAAAGTCATAGCATCAAGTCTAAGAGAAGCAATTCTCTTGGCACAACGTTACATGTGAAACGGGTTTTAATAATCCACATGCTACCCCGATTCAAACGGTAATGGGGTTTGCCAAAAATCCCAAAGCCTATGTCTAACACACATGGCCGGTTAGTCTTTGACCGTAAAAAGGACAAAAGACCACATATTCAACATTGTGGCAGGTTGTTATTAATAACACCATAATCCGTGCCTCACACGCACGGGGAATTTTATCCCGAAGCCTAAGCAGAGATAAGTCAATGCCTGACACACGTTGTCGGTTTAGTCTTTTACCGATTGAAGAAGACACCAGAATCCGAGTCTGGGGATTTTTATCCTGAATCCTAAGTAAGGATAAGTCAGTGCCTAACACGCGTTGCCGGGTAGTCTATTCCCATGAGAAAGACGAAGTCTACGTATTCAATGTCGTAGCACTAAAAGAGTTAACTCTTTTAGCACAACGTTATGTGCAGAACGGATCTAAACAATCTGAATGCTAGCCCGACTCAAACGGTAGTCGGAAAAAATTCTATAAGTACGAATCATCGATGCATCAGCTCTGTTAGTTGGTCTCGTGACTCGATTATCCAACAACATTAAAATAAGATCCACAAATACAGATGAATCAGCTTTAACAGTTGGTCCTGCAGCCCCGATATTTAAGACCGCTATGCTCCAATACCTTAAGAGCTTAAACTGTGTATACTCCAGCAAACGTACGAGTATAAACTGTGTTAATGGCGATCCGAAACCCTAGGTTAACGCCGGTCAACGCGTAACCCTAGGTCAACGCTAGTCAACGCGTTGCGACCAAAAGGCAACGTTCGACGATTCGAAACCCTAGGGTCAACGCCGGTCAACGCGTAACCCTAGGTCAACGCCAGTCAACGCGTTGCAACAAAAAATCAACATTCGACGTTCGAAACCCTAGGGCCAACGCCGGCCAACGCGTAACCCTAGGTCAACGCCAGTCAACGCGTTGCGACAAAAAGTCAATATTCGACGTTCGAAACCCTAGGGTCAACGCCGGTCAACGCGTAACCCTAGGTCAACGCCAGTCAACGCGTTGTAACAAAAAGTCAACATTCGACGTTCGAAACCCTAGGGCCAACGCCGGCCAACGCGTAACCCTAGGTCAACGCCAGTCAACGCGTTGCGACCAAAAGCCAACGTTCGACGATTCAAAACCAACGCGTAACCCTAGGTCAACGCCAGTCAACGCGTTGCGACCAAAAGCCAACGTTCGACGATTCAAAACCTTAGGGTCAACGCTGGTCAATGCGTAACCCTAGGTCAACGCCCTTCAACGCGTTGCGACATTCGAAACCCTAGGGTCAACGCCGGTCAACGCGTAACCCTAGGTCAACGCCCTTCAACGCGTTGCAACCGAAGTCAACGTTCGACGATTCGAAACCCTAGGGTGGGCGTAACCCTAGGTCAACGCCCTTCAACGCGTTGCGACATTCGAAACCCTAGGGTCAACGCCGGTCAACGTGTAACCCTAGGTCAACGCCATTCAACGCGTTGTGACAGAAAGTCAACGTTCGACGTTCGAAACCCTAGAGTAAATGCCGGTCAACGCGTAATCCTAGGTCAACGCCATTTAACGCGTTACGACAAAAAGTCAACATTCGACGCTCGAAACCCTAGGGTCAACGCCGGTCAACGCGTAACCCTAGGTCAACGCCAGTCAACGCGTTGCGACAAGAAGTCAACATACAGTGATCTGAAACCCTAAGTCAGCACAATATGACGGAGATAGTCAGTTCAAAGTTAACTCAATGCCAAACTCGACTCACTGGTGGTAGACTCGAGACTCCGACGACGGCCAGGCGATAAACGCAGCGCCGGAAGAACTTCGGTTATTCGTCAAAGCATCGAATAGACCGAAAATCGAAGGAGCCAAGAGTTGAAACTAATTATAGGTCCTTTACGCCGACTGAAGGTTGGACCAATCACATCCAAAGTATTCCAGCCTCTTCTATAAAAGAAACGAGTCCGGAACGCTTTGGAGGGGGTATCTGTAGGCATCGAAAATTGCCTATAGGTCTCCACGAACAGCTCAGTGTTAAGGAACGACAATGAACGTCACTATCTGGTTCACAGGAGTTCGATTGACGTCGGTGAACGCTTGAAGTGAATCGACGAACTACGTGAGCTGACAGAATTTCGGAATAACGAAGGCACAGGCTAATCGAGAGCCCCCGCGATGTTTACAAAAAGAACAACGCCTTTTGTGTCTCGTTCATTCTACAGATAATCCAACCATCGGGGCTGATAGAACTCTTCGTCAGAATTCCAACGCAATTCGAATCACTAAAATCCGAGTTCGGACGAAGAATTTACAGCGGAGTGTCTCGGATTTTTGGAGACATCCCAGGGGTGTCCTAGATTTTTGGGGACACCCCAGGGGTGTCCTAGATTTTTGGGGATACCCCAGGGGTGTCGCCTATAAATAGAAGCCTTAGGCCTCACTTTTGGGCATCTGGATTTTTGGAGAATTGGCGAAGCCCTGCTGGAGTGAAGAGTGATCGAGCACTTCAACACAAGAGAGTTCTTCATCAGATCTACATCACCCGCATCCGTTCCTTAGCATTACCCCTCGTCGGTAATCCTAAGAAGAGCAAATATCTCGCTTTATCCGAGATAGACGCTCCAAGTTTCTAGATCTCCTCGCGGATCGACGAAGCTCTGCCCGATTTTTCTGGATCAGATCTGATTGCCAGGTAGTCCACGGATATCGACGTCCCCGTCACAGGCTAAAGACCCACGCAAGCAAGAGACGATAAACGGATCTTGTGTTTATTTTCAAGAAAGTTGTAATTTTTATTTTCGTTATTTGAATTCATTTGTAACGTTTGAAGTTTTAATGAAATCAATGATGAAGGCAACTTTTGACGAAAACAACAAATTTATTTAACTACTTGGTAGAAACAATTAAAAATGGACAACAATCATAAGTTGTAAAATTATGAATTTTAGCAACCGTAAGATTATTCACCAATGGGTCAAAATGACCAAAAGTGGCCAAAAATTATAGGTTATTACTCATTACTTAGCTCACAAAATCATGAATTTGCGACATCGCAAAATTATTTGCCAATAGTATGAAAATATGGGGCTAGAGCTCACAAAATCTTGAATTTTATCCACCGTGAAATTATTTATCCAATTGGTTGAAGTGACTAAAAACAGACAAATATCGTGGGTTATAGTTCACAAAATCATGAATTTTGGGCTCCTAAAAAATTTTACCAATTGTTGAAATAACTAAAAATGTTAAAAAATCGTAGGTTATAGCTCATGAAATCGTGAATTTTAGCCACCACAAAATTATTTATCCAATTGGTCGAAATGACTAAAAATGATAAAAAAAAGTATGGGTTATAGCTCACGAATTATGAAGTTTGGCCTCAACAAAGCTTTTTGCCAATGCGTCGAAATGACTATAAATGGCAAAAAAACATGGATTAAAATTCATAAAACCGTGAATTTTGGAGTCCACAAAATTATTTCTCTTAGGTCAAAATAAACAAAACTTGTAAAAAATCATGGATTATAGCTCATGAACATATGAATGTTTAGCTCCACGAAATTATTTGCCAATGGGTCGAAATAAATAAAAAAAATGGTTAAAAATTATAGGTTATAGCTCCAAATTGTCAAAGTGACTAAAAATGGCCATAATCATGAGTTATAATTCACGAAATCATGAATTTTGGACTTTGTTATAATATTTGCCATTGGGTGGAAGTTATTATAAATGGCAAGAAAATATGGGTTATAGCTCACGAAATCATGAATTTTGGACTCTACTAAATGTTTTCCCTTGGGTCAAAATTAACAAAAAATGCACAAAAATCAAGGGTATAGCTCATGAACATGAAGTTTAGACTCTGTGAAATTATTTACCAAGGGAATTAAATGACTGAAAATAGCCAAAAGTATAGGTTATAGCTCACGAAATCTAGAATTCTGTCCACCCCAAAATAATTTATCCAATTGGTCGAAACGACTAAAAATGT
The DNA here is from genome assembly GCF_001876935.1 of Asparagus officinalis. Classification (NCBI taxonomy): domain Eukaryota; kingdom Viridiplantae; phylum Streptophyta; class Magnoliopsida; order Asparagales; family Asparagaceae; genus Asparagus; species Asparagus officinalis. The sequence continues at coordinate 7,368,398 of NC_033794.1, read as the reverse complement.
CAAAATTCATGAGTTATAGCTCATAAAATCATGAATTTTAGCAACAACTAAAGTTTTTTCAATGAGTCAAAATGACTAAAAATGGCAAAAAAATGGGATTATATCTTGAATTTTGGACTCGGCCAAATTTTTTTCCCTTGGGTCAAAAAGAATGAAATTGAAAAAAATCATGGATTAAATCTTCTAAAATTATGAAATTTTAACTCCATGAAATTATTTGCTAATGGGTCAAAACAACTAAAAAGGCCAAAAATCGTTGGTTATAGTTTATAAAATCATGAATTTTGACTCCCAGAGATTATTTGCTAATGGGTTAAAATGAAAAAAAAATCAAAAAACATTATCAGTTATAGCTCATAAAATCAAAAATTTTGGATTGCAAATAATTTTTTTACGTTGGGTTGGAATTAATGAAAATTAACAAAAATCATGGATTATAGCTCATGAATAAAAATCATGAATTTGGGACTCCGCAAAATTTTTTGTTAATGGGTCGAAACTAATTAAAATGACAAAAAATTTATGAGTTAAGCTTATAAAATTGTGAATTTTAAACTTCACAAAATTATTCTCCAATGGGTTGAAATGATTGAAATTAACCAAAACTCATGGGCTATAGCTTACAAAATTATGAATTTTGGCCACCATAAAATTATTTACCAATGGGTCAAAATGATTAAAAATGACTAAAAATCATGGGGTTATAGCTCACGAAATCTATAATTTTGGCCACCACAAAATTATTTATCAGCTGGACAATATGAGAAAAAGGGGCAAAAAATCAATAGTTATAACTCAAGAAATTATGAATTTTGGTGTAAAACCCTAAAATTTTTATAATGAAAATGTGTGAATTAATAGTAATAAATATTTCTTTTTTGATAAATAATCATATATATATAAGAAGAATGTGTTTATCAGTGTTTGGGAACCCAACAGGTGTCTATATGTAAGAGTAATCAATGGATAGTCCAGCACACAACAGGAACTCTTTTCCTGTTGTGCGGTCGACCGCGGCGGTCGACCGCGACGGTCGACCGCACAACAGACAAAGAGCGACCGCGACGGTCGACCGCACAACAGACAAAGAGTTTTTCTTTTTCTGGGTTTGGGTCTTAACGGGTTTCGGGTCGGGTTGTGGCATTAGTATATAAACTAATGAACCCAAGAGAGCCTTTTTTCAGCTGAGATCTAAAACCCTAGCCCCCTTCTCTCTCCTCTCTAAACCCTAGCTCGGATTTGGCATTTTTGGGAATTTCGAAGGGGTTTCAGTGGGATTTCGCAGGTCAGATTGAAGGAGGATCATCTTCAGGGGATTTGTCAGCACCTGAGGCGAGTATCATCTCGTCCAATCCCTCACCCATATTTTTCTACGAATTTCTTTTGATTTTTCATGAGTTTTGATGAGCCCAAAAGGTATTTTTGTATAAAAATGAGTTCTCTCTAATATGGATTGCAAGAATCAAATGTTTCAGTTTATAAAAGTTCACAAATGTTTTGTTTAGTGAAGATCTAGATCTGAAATTGCTTAAACAAGAGTTAAATCACGATTTACTGTTATCAAAACGCTTTTAATATGTTTTCTTATGTATTTAGAGTATTGGGGATGTAGTTTACATGCTTAAAATTCGTTGTTCTTGTTCTGTATGATTTTAGAGACATTTGAAATTTTGTTATCGTAGAAATCACAAAATTTTATTTCAGGTTTTGAGCTGACAGAAACCCAGATTTGGGCTTCTGTCTGCTTTGCGGTCGACCGCTACGGTCGACCGTTGGGCGCGCAGAAGGGGCAGGAATCGTCTGCGGTCGACCGCGGTGCCGTTTCGGTCGACCGCGATGCTCTGCACGGTCCGAGGCGCGTATCAAAGCGCAGTCGACCGGGGCGGTCTACCGCCGCACAGTCTGGAGCAAAAATTTGCTGTTCTGTATATTTTATTTATGTTCGAGAGTTTGCCTATTATCTGACTCTGGTTTTTAGTCTTACTATGTATCCATGCATGATAGATGACCTGAGGATACCAATTGGGGATTTACACACTGATTTGAGTGTGAATTGACATAAGTAGATTTCACTATGTATCTCAGCGATATTTTCATAATTTCACAGTCCTCGTGTTGGACTATAATCCATAGAAGTCCTCGTGTTGGACTATAATCCATAGAAGTCCTCGTGTTGGACTATAATCCATTTCAGTCCTCGTGTTGGACATTTGCCACTTATTCCATGAGTTTGGAAACCACAGTATATAGTTCCTGTATCGGACTTAGTTCTTAACCTTGCATATGACTTTCTCACAGTAGTTTATGACATGACACTTATGTAGATTTTGACATGATATTCATGTAAGACATGACACTTATGTAGATTTTGACATGATATTCATGTAAGTAATAACATGATACTCATGTAGGCTATGTCATGGCACTGTATTTATGCTCTGATATTTTGTAAGTAATAACATGATACTCATGTAGGCTATGTCATGGCACTGTATTTATGCTCTGATATTTGTTGTGTTTCTTTTATAATTGTTCCTGTACTAGAACCTCGGGTTTGGTGTTTAGGGGCTTACAATTTGAGATATAAGGTATATACATGAGGGTTTCCTTGTTTGGATTATTTCGCTCGACATACCTACTCTCGTGTTGTAAATTTCTAAATACTAAGTTCTCTTTAGTAAGATCAATGATTTTAGATCTATTACGTATTATCTGTATTTTCTTATACAACGAGCCCTGTTTCCTTGGGGTTGATTGTGATGTTACTCGCTAGCGCTTTGACGCTCGTTTTCCCTCCCCCCCCCTTTTCAGGTAATGAGCCAGGAGTCCGGAGAGTCGCAGGTTGATGGCGATGCATTTTAGCTTCAGCTGTCTATTTAGTTATATATTTTCTTTTGGAGTTCCACAGTAGACTTTTGTTTAGACATTTGAGAGTCTTGTTCTAGAAGTTGTAAAGGCTGTGTGCCTTATTTCCTTTTTGTCAGATATTTGTATTTGAGACTGGTTGAGTATTCCAGTTTATCTACTCAGACCTTGACTATGTATTTCTGTATGTTGGATGATGAGATATTAATGTGATTATTATCATTTCATCGGTATTTCTTGTATTATCTTTTACTTGCTTTTGTACCTACACCTGTTGTTGACTCTACTAGATAGATGTTAATTGTGATGGTGAAACATGTTATTGCACAGTGTGATGCATAGCAGGTTTGACATTCTTGGTTTCACCTTGAACTGCAGCCTTGTGTGAACCCATGGGCTTCACATTTGGACTCCATGAAACATTTCCCAATAGCTCAAAATAACTAAAAATGAAAAATAATTATGGATTATAGATCACGGAATCATAAATTTTGGACTAGAAGAAATTACTGGCCAAGGGTCGAAGCAAGTAAAAATGACCAAAAGTCATTACTTACAGCTCACGAGATTATGAATTTTAGCCACCGTGAAATTATTTGCCAATGAGTTAAAATAACAAAAAATGGCTAAAAACATTGGTTATAGCTCATAAAATCTAGAATTTTGGCCACCGAAAAAGTATTTATCCAATGGGCCAAAACGACTAAATTTACCAAAAGTAAAGGGTTATAGTTCATGAAATTATAATTTTAGCCTTCGTAAAAAAAATTTTGTCAATGCATTGAAACGATTAAAAATGATGGATTGTAGCTCATGAAATTTTGAATTTCGGACTCAACGAAATTATTTACCAATGGGTAGAACCAACTAAATATGATAAAAAATTGTGGGTTATAGTTCACAAAATCATAACTTTTGGCCGTTGTGAAATTATTTTTGAATGGGTTGAAACAGTAAAAAATGACCAAAAATTATGGGTTATAGCTCACGAAATAAGAACTTTGGCCACTGTATAAGTATTTATCCAATGGATCGAAATGACTAAATATGGCTAAAAAATCATTGGTTATATCTTATGAAATCGTGAGTTTTAGCCAATGCGAAGTGATTTGCTAATGAGTCAGAACGACTAAAAATGACCAAAAGTTAGGGGTTATAGCTCATGAAATCTATGGTTGCCTCGAAATTATTTATCTAGTTGCTCGAAATGATTGAAAATGACAAAAAATTATGGGTTATTAGATCATGAAATCGTGAATTTTGGACACATAAAAATCTTTATTAATGGATAAAAATGACTAAAAATAGCCAAAATTATAGGTTATAGCTCATGATATCATAAATTTTAGCCTCCACAAAATAATTTCTAATGTGTCAAAATAAGTAAAATAGTACAAAATAATGGGTTACAAATCACAAAATCGTGAGTTTTGACCACCATGAAATTAACTAGCCAAATGGTTAAAAAGACAAAAATGACCAAAATCATGGGTTATATCTCACAAAATTGTGGAATTTGGCCTCCGCAAAATTATTTACGAATTGAATTAAAATAGTAAGAAATTGTGGGTTATAGCTCACAAGATCGTGAATTTTAGCCATCCCGAAATTAATTAGGCAACTATTCAAAAATACTAAAAAAGGCCAAAAATCATGGGTTATAGCTCATGAAATTATGAATTTTGGCAATTCTCTAAAATTTTTAGCTAATGTGTCGAAACAACTAAATAATAATAAAAAATAATGGGTTAAAGCTCATAAAATTGTGAATTTTAGCCTTCACAAAATAATTTACCAATGAGTCAAGATAAATAAAATGATAAAAAATCATGGGTTATATGTCACAAAATTAATTAGCCAATTGGTCAAAAAGACTAAAAATGACAAAAAATTATGGGTTACATCTCACGAAATTATGAACTTTGGCCTCTGCAAAATTATTTATAACTAGATCGAAATGAATAAAAATAGCAAAAAAATCATGGGTTATAGCTCACAAGATCGTGAATTTTGGGCACCACGAATTTTTTTTGCCGTTGTGTCGAAATGACTAAACATGGAAAAAAATCATGGGTTATAGCTCATGAAAACATGAACTTTTAACTTCACGAAATTATTTGACAATGCGTCAAAATGACTAAAAATAGCCAAAAATCATAGGTCTATAGCTCATGAAACATGAATTTTGGCCATCGCGAAATTATCTGTGAATGTATCAAAACGATTAAAATTTGCCAAAAATCATGGGTTGGTTCACGAAATCTTGAATTTTGGACTAAAATTTACCAAATTTCGCTAGGTATAGCTCATGAAAATATGAATTTTAAACTCCATGAAATAATTTGGCAATGTTAAAAATGACTAATATAGATAAAAAATCGTGAGTTATAGCTCACGGAATCATAAATTTTAGCCTCCGTAAAACTATTTATCCAATAGGTCGAAACGAATAAATATTGTCAAAATTCGTGGGTTATAAAACAAATTCAAGGCATATGAAAGCTGGTGGACATAGTCTTTAGTCCCACTGGAGTTTAGGGGAGCTTTTAGCCATTAATTAGCATTACTCTATTTGCAATTTATTCTTTTCAATAACCTTTTTTTTAATCTATCTATAGGGTACACTAAAATAGCTTTGAGGAGTTGAAGCAATGATAAATAACGTCTATCTCTCTACTATTAAATTTATCCTTTTTAACTTATATATCATCATTGCCTATCAATCTTATCAAATTTCAAATTAACAAGCTCTAAACAAAAATCTAAGTGATTTTGCTTATAAACCCAAAGTTTTTTTGCCCTGATTTTTTTTAAACACCACAATCATATGAAAAATAAATAATGTTAGGGGCACACCCCCTAACACACCACCAACCACACCCCCATCTCCTATCGCTACAGTAAACCGGGTTCCACATGGGATTTTAAAAATTTTAAAATCCCATGTGGGGCCCGGTTTACTGTAGCGTTAGGAGAGGGGGATGTGGTTGGTGGTGTGTTAGGGGGGGTGCCCCTAACGACGACACTCATGAAAAATAGAGGTCTAAAATATGAATACTAACCTGAGGAAACCCTTTGAACCTGTGAGCAACAATCTCCAGTCCCCTAACCCACTCATCCTCATCAAAGTACAAATCCCAAAGAAGCCATTGCCGTCCTCCCTCCACAGCACCACTGTGCCTGCTCACGGGATTGTCCGGCACACCATCACCTCCGCGCTCCCCCAACCCCCACCACCCTCATATAACCTCCTCACCCCCAGCCCCACCATTGCCGGGTTGTCCTCTCGACGCCCTCAGCGTTCTCGTCGAGCCCTAGAGATTTTAAGGACTTTTCGACGCAGGGTCTCGTAGCGGCGTCGTCGTCCAGAGGTACGTGGCCCAGGTGAGGCGGACGCAGTTGAAGCCGAGGGAGGGGATGAGGGAGGTGATGAGGTGGAGGGCTGTTTGTTGAGCGCTTCGGGATGAGCGCGGGCATGTGGCCCACCCAGTTGACGCAGCGGAGCTTCACGCGGGGTTTGTGGCGGTCGTAGACGATGCCAGCGGCCGTGGGTTGAGAGGGGGAGGGGTTTCACATGGTGAGCGAGGAGGAAAGTGAGGAGGAGGTACAAAAATGATAACGTGCTCATTCTGGTTAATGATGGGGGTAACTAGCAAATAATTAGCAGGGGAACGTGGGGTTTATAGTGAAGTTTGTGGTTGAGTTTGAGTGGTTTTGGTGCAAGTTAATTGTTTATGTAGGAATCTCGAAGTCAGTATACATATTGAGGAGTTGAAGATGAGATTGTGTGAGTGAGTTTGTTGAGATCATTAGGTACGCGTTTGTAGAAAATGTGCATGTTGAGAAACGTGAACGAGGCGCGGCAATTGGGTTAAGTACGAAGCTCGAGGTGTGTTTGGTTGATATTTGATGAGGTGACCTTTTAGACTAAATATGTAGAAATGTTGTGACACAGGCTACATATTTTCATTGATGAACTTGAGTTCGTGTCGAAGGGTATCAGATCAAAGTTTCCTTAATCAGATTAAAGTTGGTATACATAGGAGTAAAGGTTCTATCGGAACACCTCACGCAATGGGTTGATCTATATCATTCACGGATTAGTTCGGAATTTATGGTTATTGTATCAATGGTGTAGACCACTCTATTCCTATAGTGATGGTTCTAAAATGATCCTTATGGGATTGGTCCAAAAGAAAATTACTTTCATTGGTCAGAATTTGACCAAAAAATTGCTTTAGTTCAAACCTTTTTATTTATTTTTTGGTCAAACTAAAAGATAAACACCAAATTTATAAGTTGCCAAACACAACCTAATTCTAAAATTTGGATGACTAGACTGCTAGTGGGAAGCTGAGCAAATCCAGAATGTTCAGATAACATGTTCCGTCCCATCCTTCTTGAGTATACTTTTATCAGCTGCAATGATAATTTTATGTGCTTCTGAATTGTTTCATTAATTTCTCAGCAGAGAAAGGAAAATATGGATATATGTAGCCTTAAATAAGATAACGAAGTGTTTACATAGTTTAAGTTTACTGAAATTTTTAGGATTTTATGAGTCAAGTTCTAGACTCATTAGCCTAAAATTAGTCTAAAATTAGGGACAATTGTGTCAAGGCCTCAAATATGGGAAGCCCATGTGACCTAGCCCTCTATATTTTAGGTCATGTGATTCAGCCCCAAATACATGGTGTATTTGTGTTAAGGCCCCAAAGTTGCTGAGAGAGAGAAAAGCCTAGTTGAAGTTACAATCTCACCCTTAATTTGATTTGACTGAACTCGGTAATCGCTCCCCCTCCCCACTCAAGTACTCTCTCTCCCTCTTTCTCTTCTACTGTTGAGGAGCCACCGGAAATTCCCAAACTCCATTTCTGCAATCTTGAATTTCAATCTTGGGTTAGGATTTTCACCGTGAAAATGTCGTCGAAGGAAGTATCGGTTAACGATTTCGAAGTCTGTTCATCGTGGTGGATGGCAGGAGAAAGATGAAACCAAATCACAGTCGTCGGGCGCACTTCGTGAATCATCTGGGAATGGAAGGGACAGTGAATACCAAGAATCATCTGGGATTGGAAGCATGGAGGAAGCGTCGAATGCCCTTTTGGTCATGTGAAGGGGTGAAGTACGAGGTCGAGGCCAAAAAAGAAGACCAGCAAGGGATGGTTCCAACGAATCCAACCCCAAAAAGAAGTAAGTGCTAGGTTTTTTTTTCTTAATTAAAGAACTTAACCCCTTTGCATGTTATCCAATTTATACTGAGGTTCATGTTATCTAAACTGATTTCCATGTTATCTAAACTGATGTTCATGTTAATTCTAATTTCATGTTAAGTACAATTTGATTCATGTTAAGTCTAATATCAGTTCATATTAAGTCTAATATCAGTTCATGTTAAGTCTAATATCAGTTCATGTTAAGTCTAATGTCAGTTCCTGTTAAGTCTAATACCAATTCATATTAAATCTAATTCAACTTGTATATTTGAATTTATTTTATGGAAAAAAGTTGGTGATGCTGCAGAAATTAGGCCAACTGCCATTATTGGGGCTTATTATGAATTTATGAAGCATCTTGCCCTAAAGATATATCAGTGGCATATGGATGCATATTGTGGATCCATATTTGAGCACTATATTCTATTTGGCGCTCCTGCACTTGATCGTCCAACACTTGAGCTGGTGTTGAGCTATTATGATATTGATAATGAAACATTTTCTATCTCTGATGCAAAAACTGGGGAAATAAAAATTGTTAACTTTGACTTAGATTAGGTCCATAATCATATTTTTTCCAATTGGTGGGGAAATCATTTGTACCAATCGGGACTCCAAATGCAGAATATGGGTGCAATATTTTACTAAGCTTTTTAAAGAAAGTATTGTAGAATCAAAAGAAAAGAAGGGTATCCAAGACTTTGTCAAATCTTAATTCTTTCGCATGGTCAAATCGTCATCCCTCATCATTTAAAGCAGTGTGTCACCAAGGAGGAATCCTCTCTGATTTGCTAATCATGTCATGAATCATCATAACACTGTCCCGGAAGGATTATCATTGGAATCCTATCTGATACACAAGTCCTATATGAATTTTGAAACACATGTAGACGTCGACATCGGCGGACCACAATCTATACTTTTTGAGCTCAAATTATTGGCAAAATGTTGTAAATATTTAGAAAATAAACAAATAACCAAAAACTAAACAAATAATAATAACTAAAGAAATAATCAAAACTAAACAAGACTTAACATCGAACCATTTTGAGTCATCGAACAAAATTGAGTTAACAGTGAACAGATTTACACTTGACTACACATAAATTAGACTTAACATGTAACGACTTGAAGTTAACATACTACAGTTTAGACTTAACGTAACACGCTTTGGACTTAACATGTAAAAGGTTACAGTTAACATACAGGAAATTAGACATAACATACAAGGTTTTGGACTTAACATGTTCTCACTTGTGTAGGCGTCTAAAAATGTCTATGGGTGTCCGCACACAGCTCGAGATGGAGAGAAGACGATGAACGTCGTTATCCGGGTCTAAGAGGATTATCTATCGTTGATAAGCGTATGAAGCGAAACGACGAACCAAGTGGTACGCGCGCGTCAATCAGTTCGTGCGCGTCGGTCAACACGCGCACGTCAACCAACACACGCAAGTCAACCAATGTGCGTTCGACGGTCAGTCTCGCAATGAAATCGTACAAGTAAACAAGACAGTCAAGCGCTCAAAACGGTAGAAAATACAAGTCCCAGAAGAGTCGGAAAACCAAAAAAGTGCCAGACTTCGGAACCCGCGCCGATGCGAGACGACCGAAACTGACCCGCACCAGCGCGGGTCGGCCGAAACCGACCCGCACCAGCGCGGGTCGGCCTTGGCTGACCCGCGGCCTGGCGGGTCGCGGGTCAGCCAGGCCGACGAGCGTGGCCCCAGCGGGTGCAGCAACGACCCGACGCGCTGTTTTGACCCGAAAACCCGTTTTTCGACGGATTTGAGCGGGTTTCTCAGGATTTATCTGTTCCAGGGGTTCCTAACTACCTAAATCATATCTCTAAACATTGTTAATCAGTTGTTAACTGAGGATGGAGCCAAATCACGTGTTCTCATCCAAATAACCGCTTCCGAAGCCCTATAAATACAAGCCTAGGGCCTCCTTTCAGCGGGGGGATTAATTATTCAAGACGAGGATGTGCTGCGGGATTGAGGAGTTAAAGGAGCACGAATTTCAGCGAGGGTTGACAGATCTCGGCGAGTTCTTCGGTATAAAGAAGGAGAGTTCGAGAAATCCGAAGCCCGTTTCCCCGTTCCTCGAGATTAGGCTTGGTCTTAATCTCGAGAAGAGCTACTGATTTCGCTTGGTCGCTCTCAGCACTTCAAATCAAATACTTCCTCAGTGAAGACGAAGCTCTGTCGAAATTTTCATCAACCGGATCCAGATCAAAGGCGGTCCACGGATAAACCCCGGCACAGGCAAAGACACTCACGCAAGCAGAAGACTGATAAACGATCTCCCTGTGTTTGTTTGATAAAGTTGTAAACTTATTTTATTTTTATTGTGTAAGAAGATCTTATAAAAAGATCAACTTTTTATTTTATTCGAGTTTATTGTAATGACTAAAGTTGTAACAGATTCAATAGCAATGAAAACAGCAATTTTCGACGCAAACAACTTGCTGTTAACATAATAGAATTTTTACTTAATATAAAAAGCCTTGAAATTAACATGTTTCTCACATACAGTTACCGAACCAATTTGAGTCATCGAACAAATTTGAGTTAACAGTGAACAAATTTACACTTGATAGCTCACAAATTAGACTTGACATGTAACGACTTACAGTTAACATACTCTCTTGATAGCACACAAATTAGACTTAACATGTAACGACTTGCAGTTAACATACTATGGTATAGACTTTAACATAACATACTTTGGACTTAACATGTGGTTGCAGTTATTATATAGGATATTAAACTTAACATACAACGCTTTAAACTTAACATGTTCTCACTTGCAGTTAACATAATGAAATTTAGACCTAAGCCGTTTGTTTCATCTTTGTATGCCAAAGATAAAGAATTATATGAACGTTTTAACCTCTCTGACACATCAAATTTGAGTTTCATTATGGTGGTTGAAGAATTATTTTTTAAGAAAACTACTTTATCACCTAAGGAGACAATGCAGACGATAGTCTTCTCAGTCATTATGAAGGGAATGTAGAATGAGTAATGAAGAGAATTTTAGGATAATAGGAGTATTGAAGAGCAAAAACCATTATGAAAAGCATTTTACGACAACTAAATAGTTATTACTCATGATAGAGTAAAAATGAAGTTGGGGGGGGGGGGGGGTGGGGGGGTGGATTCCCGTCTAATTCTCCGCATCAGATCGCCATTAATGAGATTGACTTTCGTCCATGCATTTATCTTGATGGAGGCGTTGCTTCTGAGGAAGAAGGAGAAGGGCATTTTAAGATTTTTTTTCTCCAAAAGACAGTCTTTTTTTTTGTATACAGTTGACGTGGAGGGGTCCGAACACATTAAATGAAACTTTTTGGATCTGATCCACACGGGGAAAAGTTCTTTTCCCTAAGATTATCAATGACAATTCTATTGAACAACATATTTCTGAAAAAAGAGGTGCATCAGGAAAAAAAAAACTAAAAAAAAAATTGAATTATTATATGGCCGTTAGATCCAATAACGTTCCAATCCACATTTTAGGTAGAACCTAGCTGGAATTGAATTTGTTATTGCCTTTGTGGAGCAGCTCCAGCGTTTATTGGATCTAGAGTTATTATAATCGGCCCTAAGTCTGGCCCAACCCACTTGTAGCACAGCATAATAACAAAAAGGAAATTAATTTTCTTGTCGCGACGGAAGAATATACTTCACCCTTGGATATTCTACAAACATTTGCAAGCAACCTCATCGAATTCGCCTCTAATGTTCTATTTATTTACCAAAATGGCTCTATGGCGATTCTTCACCTGAAAAGGCTCACAGGCAGTTTCATAATTATTGAGAAAAAAATAGGAGATTTTGGTAATTTATGACCCCAAGGCCGGCATTTTCTTGTGGGCTCTTCGAGTTCATTCAGCGGCTGAAGCAAACAGCAGAGGAGTCTCGTTGGAAGCTCGCTTCAGCAATTCCGTTGTAAGTCTCTCTTTCTTCTTCCTTTCTTTGCTTGCTGTTATAAATTATTTGATCTCTGTATTAATATGATGTTAGTAATCTACATATATAGAAAGTTTATGGTGATAATTTCATAATTTTTGTTCTTTGCTTAACATTTCCCGCAAATGGACTGATACTATTCTATGAACTTCGAGTTGGACACCCCCAAATGTTTTTGTTTTGCCAAATTAAGCGCTATTAGAGGAACACAATTGAAACAAGATTCACTAGAGAAATTTTAAGGATTCGCCTTGGAAAAATAATTGTTGTAAAAATGTAGGTTGGATGTCATCGCAACTCCAAAAAGTCCTTCAAAAATGCAAACCAGTTCAGAAGTAGAGAAGTTGCCGCTGCGTTCAATTTGAGAGTGTTCTAACAAACTATTATTGGATCCTCTGGTATATTTGGGAAAAAGAATATAGCACAACAATAGTATTTCCAACATGCTAACTTGTAGCTGCTAGAATTAGATTTATTGGAATTAAATAGCCTTTTTTTTTGTTAAAGTTGGTAGTTTAGTTTCTATTTTCTACTTCGTTGTTGAAGCTGCTTATTGTTATCTTTGAAAAACTCCGGGATGACTGGACACCATTTGAAGGTTTATTGCAATATTAGGCTTTGTTTTAACATTTTATATCATATATATGGAACTTCAGTGTGTGCCTTCGAGCCTCATCACAACTTTAGAAGTATGATGTAATAGTTAGGTCATTTCACATGGTACAAGTGTTGGATAGCAGTATTCCTAATCTATTAGGATTCCTAATCTATTTTGGTAACATGAGGTTATTAGGATTCCTAATCTGTTTTGGTAACATGAGGTTATTAGGATTCCTAATTTGTTTTGTTCTTGGTTTTAGGATTCCTAGTCTGTTTTGGTTTTAGTTTTTCTATATATATGGAGATTAGAATCAATCATAAAAAGAGAGGAGAGTTGTAATCAGAGGTTAGAGAAACTTTTGAGCATTAAGAGAGGGAGATATTGTGAGCAAATTGAGAGCTTTGGTTGAGGGTTAGTTTGTGAGTTTTGTGAGATTGTAACCCTTTGTACTCTCATTGATTTAGTGGAATCTTCTCATCCTCTCCCCGTGGACGTAGGCAATTGCCGAACCACGTAAATCTCTTGTGTTATTTGGTGATTGTGCTTATGTATTTTGGTTATGATCTCTCTTGTTTGGCTTGTGTGTAATTCGACCGCTTCCGTCGCGCACAACAAGTGGTATTAGAGCTCCGGGTTGGACTTGGGAGCTTGTTCGAAGGATTCACTATTGGATTCTTATTTGAAGAGTTAGATCTACAACATGGGTGAAACAAGCACATCGGGGTCATCTCTTACAAAGACGAAACATAGTTTGAGCATCAATAACATGAAGATCGATGTTCCGAAGTTTGGTGGCAAGATCAATTTCGGTTTGTGGAGGTGCCAGGTGATGGATGCGTTGGACGTTCAAAATTTAGAAGAGACTCTTGAATTACAAAAGAAACCTGCTGATATGAAAGATAAGGTTTAGAAGAAGATGAATAGTAGGGCGTGTGGAGTTATTCGGTCATGCTTGACGCCGGATCTTATTTATGATGTGATGAACGAGACGTCGGCGAAGAAGATGTGGGAAACACTTAATGAAAAGTATCTTACTAAGAGCATTGAGAATCGGCGAGACGTCGGCGAAGAAGATGTGGGAAACACTTAATGAAAAGTATCTTACTAAGAGCATTGAGAATCGACTTCACTTAAAGAGGAGGTTTTACCAGTTCAAGATGAAGATGGGAGTTTCCATCAGGGAGCATGTTAACAACTTCACGAAGCTACTTTCAGACATGGCCAATGTGGATATCATGGTTGAGTATGAAGACAAGACGATGCTACTTTTGTGTTCGTTGCCCGAGGATGATTATGGTACATTTGTTCTCACTATGATTAATGAAAAAACTACTATTAGTTACAAGGAGGTGACCTCAGCGTTGGTGAATTATGAGTTGAGGAAGAGTGTTGATGAGTCATCCGAGAAGACATCGAGAGATGCATTAGTAGTTCAAGGCCGTGGTTCAAACCGAAGCAGGAGGTCGCAGTCTAGAGGTGCACATCGTAGGATTCGTAGGAATCAGTGCGCCTTTTGTAAAGAGGATGGACATTGAAAAGCTGAATACCCAAAGTTAGATCGAGTTGAGAAAAATAAGGGGAAAGTTGTACAAGCTTCAGAGGTGAATGTTGTCAAGACTAGTGGCAACAATTCAGATTCGGATTCTTCAGGCTATTCATTATCCGCACTACCGTCAGTTTGTGTTGCCAACTCTACAGAGTGGATGTTGGATTCGGGTGCTTCTTACCACATTTGTCCTAGGAGGGATTGGTTCTCCAGCTTTCAGAAGTTAGAAAGAGAGGATATTGTGCTCATGGGTAATGGACATGCATGCTCTATTGGTGTTATTGGTACTATTCGGATTAAGATGAGTGACGGGGTGATTCGGGAGTTGGATAAAGTGAGGTTCGTTCCACAATTGAAGATGAACATCATTTCACTTGGAGCTTTGGAGGCAGCAGACTATAGGGTAACCTTGGTGGATGCACGTTTGAAGGTCACATTGGGGTCCATAATTGTGATGAAGGGCGTCAGAAGGAACACCTTGTATTTTTTGCTTGGAAGCACGGCGATTGATAGGGAGATGACGACTTCATCAGATTCGGCTAGACTGTGACGTTGTTTGATGCTGGGTTATTTGATTGGTAATGTCGTGTATAGGTTGTTAAGTAGTGCTTTGACATGCAATTTGAAGTCCTGTGAACCCATTGGTATGAGCAAGAAGACCAAGGTGGAATTTAGCACTTCTATCCATCATTCGAGGGGTCTTCTAAGGGGTGTTCATTCAGGCATTCGTGGGCCTTCCAAGGGAGCATCATTGGGAGGTAATAGGTATGTGGTTTTCGCAGTTAGGGATTGTTCTAGGCATTGGTGGGTTACAACCAAGTCTCATTAGTGTGAAGTCCTAGAAGCCCGCAACAGATGGAGGAAGTGTGTTGATAGAAAGGTAACCCGACGTTCTGATTATGGTAGGGGTTCTTTCTTATGTTTGTGCCGAGCTCACGGTAATTGGAGACACTTCATTAGTGTGGAAACTTTAAAGCTACGTGATGAGATGGCAGATTTTGGGAGCTGTTCCTTTCTGGAGGAGGATCGACATTTGATATCGAGCATTGGCATTGGTGTGCAGGCTACGACATGTTTGGGCAATCTTATGTATAGGTTACCGACTGCTGCATGTAGAGATTTTGGATCTGATGGAGCTGCTTCAGATTTTGGGTTGCATCGGATATTTGGCTACTCAGTACTTGGTCACATCGTGGATGTGAGATTTGATCTGATCTCACATTTGGGAGTCAGAGGCGTGTTTGATTATCATGTATTGACTTCTGACTTTATTCTGAGCAGGTATGTCACGTTTGACTCTCGACAGGTGAAGAGTGGTGATCAGATCTTTGGGACATCGCAGCGGGTGGAGAATGATGCTACTCCATATTGGGTGGAGACTCCAGATCATACTGCATCATTTAGGATTCCAGATGATGTGACACAGATTGGGAATCATGTTGATTTGGATGCATATGATAGGTTGATCGATTCGAGTGCAGATGATAGATGGAGTCTGGATATGGCTATTGGTTCATCACAGGTGGAAATATTTGGATTGTTTCAGTTTGGGGTCATTGGAGGTGCTATCAGTCGTAGACTTGATCGTGATGTTGGAGAAGGGTTACGAACTCTTCTAGTGGATTGAGGCCTTTGGAGACCATTTGGATGAACTACGGACGGCTTGATCCCTTGGGAGAGAGGGTACGTAGGTAACCACATTGGTGCAGTCGAATTTGGTGAGACGACGCATTGGTGCTCATGTTGGTGTCGGCTCAGTTTTGAGAATACTTCGCCGATGTGGAAAATTGTTGGATAGCAATTGTAGGCGTCAAAAAATGCTGAAAGATATCCAAATACAGCTCAAGAGGAAATCATCCAAAAGGCAGAAGAACACAAGTCTTGAATGTCTTGCCATGCGAGACAGACTTGACTGTCTCGCCGCGCGAGACAGTCTTTACTGTCTCGCCGTGCGAGACAGTCTTTACTGTCTCGCCGTGCGAGACAGTCTTTACTGTCTCGCCTGAGACAGCTTTCAGATGGTCAAAACTACCTTTGTAACTGCCCTACACGTGGCCACTAACTGTTCAAGAAACGTGGAAAACGTCGTGGGCGAGAATCACGTGGATAACTGCCAAAATAACGGAGTTTGAAACGTGGGAAAGCAGTTACATCGAAAACTGCCAGAAATGTAGACAGTATTTTACTGTCTCGCTGGGCGAGACAGCAAATTTACTGTCTCGCTGGGCGAGACAGCAAACACTGTCTCGGCCAGCGAGACAGCAAACACTGTCTCGCCCGCCGAGACAGCAAATGCTGTCTCGCGAGGCGAGCAGCTGTTCATCCAGAGGGTTATAAATACCCGCCCCGAAAGCCCATTTTCAAGGGGGCGCCAGGCAGAAGGAGAGGAGGCTGATCAGTAGGGAGCATTTCAGAGGGCAATCCAGAGAGCAGAGGTGGCTGAATCTTCACGGGGCCATCCTTGCATTAATCAGGCTTTGACTTGCATTTCAAGACGAAGCGAACTATCTTAAGCATCGATAAGATATCGTTTCAATTTCTCACTTGCGATAAACGAAGTCAGAATCATAAACCGCTCAACGGTTCAATCAGAAATCTGTGATTTGGTGGTCCACTGGAGTCACAAGCGCGTCAGCCGACAAAGCAAGATGCCCACAAAAGGCAGTGACCAAACAACGATCGCTGTGTTTATTTTCTCAAGAGTTGTAATTATCTTTTGTTGTGTAAAAGAGTCTTATAAAAAGGCTGTTTTCATTTGAATTTAATTGTAATTGCGCCGAAGATATAATGAATTCGACAACGAAACGCAAGCTTTTTGGCGAAACAAACTGGCACCACGTACACAGTGGGAGCCAATCGTCATGCGGCTAGCCAGAGACCGTCGTGCGCAGCGCTGCCAAGATTCCACCCAGTTGAAATCCATGGTACCTGAATACGGAATTCGAACCAGAACCAAGTTGGAAGGAGATATCTCTGCATCATCCTATTCCAAGATATTCATTATCTCGCAGTACAAGAGGATCTCACAATTGAGGAGAAAGTTCATGCGCAAGAAGGCACAAACATGAAGACTCTGCGGCTTGATTGTTGCTGAGAATTTCAAGCTCGCAACACCTGCTGCTCAAATGGCTCTTATGCTAATTGAAGAGTCATCGAATCAAGCCGGCGAGACAGGACGAAAGAGCTCGGTCAGAGACCAGCGTCAAGCGTCGTGCTCGTCAAAGTAGCTAAGGCATTATTTTGAACAAACCGAGCAGGAGTTCGTTATTGATGCGGACTTACGAGTCGAGGAAACCAACAAGTGGTTCGTTCAGACCGCAACGACGAACTACCTCCAGCGTTTCTACAAGACAATCACGAACGGCAGAGAATGGAGCGAACTCGTCAAAAGGGCTGCGTTCGAAAAAGCCTCCAAGAACGTATAACAAAAAGCGTCGTGCCAACAGTTGTTCATGCGCCGTGCTCTCTACATACAAAGACGAGAAAGGAAGGAAGGAAACGGTGACCAAATGAATCACAAAACTCCGCCAAGTTTGGGATTCTGAGTCCGCTGGACTTAATTGCAAAAGTCAGCATCGGACCGCCGTTAAGACTCCATACTCCACAAGGGGGTGGTTCTACAACGTGCGACTCCGCACGACATAAACCGTTAGGATCGCGGCTTAACAGAACAAAAATAAATTGTCGCTAAGACATGCCAAAATGGTTTTATACTCGCAGAAAGAAGAGAACGGCATTCACCAAAGATATGCGTCATATCTGGGAGATCATACCACAGACGATACGATTTTTTGGCAATCAATACCGGATGAAATCGTATTATCAAGTTGAGGATGTGAAATAATAATTTCGAAGAGAGTTATTCGAGAGATAAACTCTCGTTGTTCCTGGTGCAGCGACTCGTCAAAAAACAGCATTATCAGAATGTGCACTGTTTCAAAGAGTAAATGATCCGCAGAAAGTCTCTGGGGGTCAAATTATCAAAGGCCTGAAAGCTGAGACAATTTCCCGCAAAGAAATCAGCTGCCCAAAATGATGACATTCGGGCCTGAAGTGCTATGGCGCGGCAGACCAAGGTGCCGCGGCTAAGGCGCGGCAGACCAAGGTGCCGCGGCTAAGGCGCGGCAGCCTATGGTGTCGCGGCTTAACCGCTGCAACCTATGGTGCCGCGGCAGTTAAAGCAGGATGCTACAGCAGTTATAATACAGTTATCTGATGATTATTTAAAGTCCACGTGGCGGAGTATCAGAAATAGAACGTGTGCTGATGTGGAAAAGCAGTTAAACCACGAAAAAGGTGGTTAAAGGTCGTGGGAGAACTGTTTCAAACACGTATGAACGTGGGTGTAACTGCCCCTTTAGCCGCGGCAGTGTCGACTGCCGCGCTCTTTGGCCGCGACAGTGTCGACTGTCGCGCCCTTTAGCCGCGACAGCATCAGCTGCCGCGCCTAAAGAGACAGTTATTGACCAGCTATTTCTTCAGTTATCGTCTAAGGAGGCTATAAATACCCCCCTATAGCCATCATTGACAGGGGCTGAGCATTTTCCAGAGAGATTAGAGCAGAGAGCCTTGAGTTTTGGTGAATTAGAGCAAGAGAGAGAGTCTTCCTTCTTCACAAACATCCTCAAGAAGCTTCTAGCGAGTCCTAGAGATCTAAGCTCAGACTTGATCTTTGGAAGAGTGAACATCTTACATCGATAAGATATTCGCTTCAAATTCTTACTTCGATAAACGAAGGAAGAATCATTAAACCCCTCACGGTTCAATCAGAATCTGTGATTTGGTGGTCCACGAGTCAAAGCGCTCCCGGCACAGGCAAAGATCCCACGAAAGCAGTGATCCAAACAACGATCCTGCGTTTATTTTCTCAAGAGTTGTAATTTTCTTTTTGTTGTGTAAAAGAGTCTTATAAAAAGGCTGTTTTCTTTGAATTTATTGTAATCGACCGAAGATATAATGAATTCCATGACAAAACCAACTTTTGACCCAAACAAGCTGGCGACCACAGTGGGAGCCAACGGTCTCGCTGCCGAGACCGTCGTGTCGCAGCCGATCAAGATTCCAGTTGAATCCATGGTCGAATACGAATTCGACCAAACCAAGTTTGAGGAATATTTCTCATCATCCTCTTCAAGATCTTCAGTATCTCGCAAGTACAAGAGGATCTCACAATTGAGGAAGAGTTGCATGCCAAAGAAGGCACAAAATGAAGACTCTCGCTTGATTGTTGCTGAGAATTTCACTCGCAATACTTCTGCTCACAATGGCTCTTATCTAGTTAAAGAGTCATCGAATCAAAGCCCGCCGGCATTGACGAAAAGAGCTCGTCAGAGACAACGTCAACGCCGTGCTCGCCAAATGGCTAAAGCCTTGGAACAAACCGACGGGGTTCGTTACCACGCGGACCTAGAGTCGAGGAGACATCGAGTGGTTCAGTTGTCTCAACAACCAATCACTCGTATCTCTGCTAAAACAACGACGGATGAATGGACTATTGTCAAAAAGACTCGTTCGACCCTCAAAGAACGTATACAAAAACGTCGTGCAAAAGCTGCTAATGCCCATGCTCTCTCACAACAAAGACGAGAAAAGAGAAAGGAAATGGTGACCAAAGAATCACCAAAACTTCGTCAAGTTTGGATTCCAAAGTCTGGACTTATGCAAAATCAGCATTCGGAGCCCGTTAAGACTCCATACCCACAAGGGGGTGGTTCTAAACGTGCGACTCCCGACATAACCTTGGATCGCTTAAAGACAAAAATAAATTGTCCTGAGAATGCCAACAAGGTTTTATACTCCCAGAAGAAGACGCATTCACCAAATGATATCGTCATACCTGGGAGATCATACCAACAGACGATACGATTTTTTGGCAATCATACCAATGAATCGTATTATCAAATTGAGGTTGTGAATAATTTTCGAAAGAGAGTTATTCGAGAGATAAACTCTCGTTGTTCCTGTGCACGACTCGTCAAAACAGCATTATCAGAATGTGACTGTTTCAAACGAGAAATCATCCCACGAAAAGTCTCTGCATTATCAAAGCCTAAGCTGAGACATTTCCGCAAAAGAAAATCAGCTGCCCAAAATGATGAATTCCCTGAAGTCACCATCAACGTAGCTGATAGAAGAAAGTCTAAACAGCATTCAAGTGACTCAAATCCCGACTTTTCCCCGAAAGGAAAAGTCAATCCAAGAATTGCTCAAAGGATGTCTCGACTCCAATTAGGAGCTATCAGACGCAGAGACTACAAGAGAATGCAAGAAGGAATGTCCTCGGAGGATGAATTCTCGGACACTTATTCTGCAATCGCTTCTGATGATACAATGTCTAGCACAGGACAAATCAGAGAAGTATTCACAATCACTGCTGATCAGTTCACTCAAATACTTCAGGAAGCTCTAGCCAAACAACGTGAAGAAATTAGAGCTGAAGTGAAGACAGAAATGAAGTTGGCTATCCAACAAATGAGAGAACTGTTAACTCAACAGCCTCAACCTCCTGAGTCCAATCAGCGACTTGAATCCAGCCACCACACTCGGAATGTTATAGAGGACAGTGATCCAGAGGTGGATGAAGTCATTATGGCTGATACACCTCCCAATGACAATAACGTTGGGGGTGGTTTAACGGATCCTCCCAATAACGATATTGGGGGTGGTTCAATAGCACCTCTCACTGGGGGTGGTCCAATTATCTTTACTCGACATCATTCAGAAAGAAATGAAGACGATGACGGGAAAATGCAAAAACTTGAAGACAAAATCAATGCTTTGATGACGGCTCAAGAAGTTAAGAAGACGGGTATTCCATGTCCTTATCCGAGGGAATGGGATTCAATACCATACCCGACCAAATTCAATCTGATTAACTTCACACCGTTTGAAGGGAAGAGTTCGCCGATTCAACACTTGATTTATTTCAAGTCTCATTTGGGCATAATCTCTGGAAACGAGGCCTTAATGATCCGGTCATTCGTTGGCACCCTTCGTGGGCCCGCCTTCGATTGGTACCGACGGCTCAAGCCAGGGAGCATCAATTGCTGGGATGACATGGAAAGTTTGTTCCTCAGCAACTTCTTCGATGATGACACCGAAGTGTCAATCGGAATCCTTTTGGATGAGAAGCAAAAAGACGGAGAGTCAGTCGACAATTTTGTCAAGCGTTTCCGTAACATGGCGATGAATTGCAGAGATCCTATTACAGAGGAGTTCATCCTGCAAACATGCCACAATAACCTCTCCATCGATGTCTTGGAAGCTTTGGGGGTTGAGCCGTCCACAACTTGGAAGGAGTTAAAATTTCGTGGCGAACAAGCTGAACACTTTCTTAAAAGAAAGGAAGCTGAGAAAGGCCAACAAATGACATCTGCAATCATTAGGAACGCAACTTTCGATCCGAAGTTTCAAAAAGAATATTCATTCGAAGAGGATGAAGCTCCAGCCATATTGGAATACCTCCTCGCTAATGACAAAATCGAGCTACCACCTATTAAAGATCAGGATGGTGCTAAAATGATTATGGATCCAAATTACTGTGCGTACCACAGAAGGATTCTTCATCCCACCGAAATTTGCTTTGGACTCAAAAACAAAATCCAAGCCTTAATTGACTCCGGCGTCATAACGGCGAAAGAAGTCGAGTAAAGACGACCATAATACTCCATCGGATACACGAGTTTAAACTGTTTTCCCTAACTCTATTGGGTACACGAGTATAAACTGTTTCCCCTCACTCCGAAAAGTATACGAGTATAAACTGCTCCTCGATACTCCAAAAGGTATATGAGTCTAAACTATTTCCTTTCCTTAACGGGAAGTTCCTGGAGAATCCTATATTCTTAAGGATAACCCGAACATATGACTGAGGTTAACGTACTCCTCGTTATACCCAGTTTTACAAAAAAAAGCTGGGGGTCGATAATTCATGTAATGGGAAGTTCCTGGAAGAATGTTAAATATAATATTCTTAGGGATAACCCGATTATTATGAACAGAATGATAAATACTAAGCTCCTATTATGATTTTCGAACACTCTTTTGCTGAGATGAGATTCGATCACTTCGTTAGATCAATCTTCCCTCACAAAACCCATTTGGTCAAACCTTTAAACAGTTAGGACCGAAGCCAAAATCCCCTCTCGATTCGTTCCATGAACGAGAGGTCCACAAATTGAACGATCAAACCTTTAAACAGTTAGGATCGTCTCAAATTCCCATTTTGGTCAAACCTTTAAACAGTTAGGACCAGAATAACCTGAATACTCCAATAGGTACACGAGTCTAAACTGTTTTCCTACCCTCAACAGGAAGTTTCTGGAGAATATTACTCAGAATATTCTTAAGAATAACCTGAATACTCCAATAGGTACACGAGTCTAAACTGTTTTCCTACCCTCAACAGGAAGTTTCTGGAGAATATTACTCAGAATATTCTTAAGAATAACCTGAATACTCCAATAGGTACACGAGTCTAAACTGTTTTCCTACCCTCAACAGGAAGTTTCTGGAGAATATTACTCAGAATATTCTTAAGAATAACCTGAATACTCCAATAGGTTCACGAGTCTAAACTGTTTTCCTACCCTCAACAGGAAGTTTCTGGAGAATATTACTCAGAATATTCTTAAGAATAACCTGAATACTCCAATAGGTACACGAGTCTAAACTGTTTTCCTACCCTCAACAGGAAGTTTCTGGAGAATATTACTCAGAATATTCTTAAGAATAACCTGAATACTCCAATAGGTACACGAGTCTAAACTGTTTCCCTACCATCAACAGGAAGTTTCTAGAGAATATTACTCAGAATATTCTTAAGAATAACCTGAATACTCCAATAGGTACACGAGTCTAAACTGTTTCCCTATCATCAACAGGAAGTTTCTGGAGAATATTACTCAGAATATTCTTAAGAATAACCTGAATACTCCAATAGGTACACGAGTCTAAACTGTTTCCCTATCATCAACAGGAAGTTTCTAGAGAATATTACTCAGAATATTCTTAAGAATAACCTGAATACTCCAATAGGTACACGAGTCTAAACTGTTTCCCTAATCTCAACAGGAAGTTTCTGGAGAATATCACTCAGAATATTCTTAAGAATAACCTGAATACTCCAACTAGGTACACGAGTCTAAACTGTTTTCCTACCCTCAACAGAAAGTTTCTGGAGAATATCATTTAAAATATTCTTAAGAGTAACCTGACTACCCCCAAACGGGTATATGCAGTATCAACTTGATGACAAGAGCTGATTTCACAAGTACAAGTTCCAACTTTAATTCAAGATCTCGACAACGGTCAAGCGATAAACGCGACGCCGGAAGAATCTTAGCTATTCTACAAAGTACTGAATAGATTGAGAGACAAAGAGGTCAAGAGTTGAAGCCATCTACGGGTTCCTCTATATAATCTACTCAACCAAGCATTGAAGGGATCGTAAGCAAGACTTATCTTATCCAAAGTATCCCAGAACTCCTCTATAAAAGAATGAGTCTGGAATACTTTGGAGGGGGTATCTGTAGGCGTCAAAAAATGCTGAAAGATATCCAAATACAGCTCAAGAGGAAATCATCCAAAAAGGCAAAAGAACACAAGTATAGACTGTCTCACAGGCGAGACAGTCTTTACTGTCTCACCTGGCGAGACAGTCTTTACTGTCTCGCCCGGCGAGACAGACTTTTACTGTCTCGCCCAGGCGAGACAGTTTTCACTGTCTCGCCCCCGCGAGACAGTTTTCACTTGGCCACTAACTGTTCAAGAACGTGGGAAACGTCGTGGGCGAGAATCAAGTGAATAACTGCCAAAATAACGGAGTTTGAAACGTGGGAAAGCAGTTACATCGAAAACTGCCAGAAATGTAGACAGTATTTTACTGTCTCGCTGGGCGAGACAGCAAATTTACTGTCTCGCGGGCCGAGACAGCAAACACTGTCTCGCCCGTCGAGACAGCAAAAGCTGTCTCGCGAACCTGTTTTCTGCCAACTGTTCTTGGAGGTTATAAATACCCTCCTAAGGCCATTTTTCCAGGGGGCTGATCATTGTGAGTACTTCAGAGCAATCCAGAGCAATCCAGAGCAGAGAGAGAGCAGAGGTGCTGATCTTACGGCCAATCCTTGATAATCAGGCTTTGACTTGATTTCAAGAAGAACGACTATCTTACATCGATAAGATATCGTTTCAATTTCTCACTTCGATAAACGAAGTCAGAATCATAAACCCCTCACGGTTCAATCAGAATCTGTGATTTGGTGGTCCACGAGTCAAAGCGCTCCCGGCACAGGCAAAGATCCCACGAAAGCAGTGATCCAAACAACGATCCTGCGTTTATTTTCTCAAGAGTTGTAATTTTCTTTTTGTTGTGTAAAAGAGTCTTATAAAAAGGCTGTTTTCTTTGAATTTATTGTAATCGACCGAAGATATAATGAATTCGACAACGAAACCAACTTTTGGCGAAAACAGCAATATTCCTAATCTATTAGGATTCTTAATCTATTTTGGTAACATGAGGTTATTAGGATTCCTAATCTATTTTTGTAACATGAGGTTATTAGGATTCCTAATTTGTTTTGTTTTTGGTTTTAGGATTCGTAGTCTGCTTTGGTTTTAGTTTTTCTATATATATATGGAGATTAGAATCAATCATAAAAAGAGAGGAGAGTTGTAATCAGAGGTTAGAGAGACTTTTAAGCATTAAGAGAGGGAGATATTGTGAGCAAGTTGAGAGCTTTGGTTGAGGGTTAGTTTATGAGTTTTGTGAGATTGTAACCCTTTGTACTCTCCTTGATTTAGTAGAATCTCCTCATCCTCTCCTCGTTGACGTAGGCAATTGCCAAACCACGTAAATCTCTTGTGTTATTTGGTGATTGTGCTTGTGTATTTTGGTTGTGATCTCTCTTGTTTGGCTTGTGTGTGATTCGACCGCTTCCGCCGCGCACAACAACAAGATCATCCAGGTTTGAATGTTGTTGGTCATGAATTTCTAAGCATTTTTTTAAAAAAAAATGATACTGCTACCTAAGTTTAGGTTTTTGCCCGTAAAAAGGACCTTTAACCTGCAGGGGCATGGTAGACTATTAAATTTAAATCATCACTCTCACCATAACTTCGGAGTTATTGTGTAATTTTTTTTTAGAAAATTGTGTAATGTTTAGGTCATTTGACTTGTGCTTTTTCAACATATATCTCAAGAAAAAGGCTTCCTTCACAAATATATCACTATTTTCTTCTATGTTTATATAGCTTAACAATGTACCTGATCTGTTTCTTTTGATCTTATTAACTTGAATTTGCGCGTCATAATCTATTCTATTTTATCAGGACATCCGTATTTGATGATGATAACTTGGTTTGAGAAAGATAAAAGTCTTGCACTTGCTCTGATCTTCTATGCACAGGTTAGTCATTGTCTTTATTATTTGAAACACTTAATTGTTGCGATCTGATTTTATTTATGTAGATAGTTCTTCACACAATTTCCTCCCGTTTATTGTAGACTAGGATTAACTACATTTCAATAACCTCAGATATGGTGTAATTACACAAGTGACACTAAAGTCTGCATATCTAGACGAGAAATTATAAGATTGTTGATTTTAAACGCACGAGAAAATTTGCATATTGTAATTACATAGGTTAGTATTGTTGTTCTTATTTGAAACACTTATTTGTTGTGATCCGATTTTATTCATGTAATTATCCACACAATTTCTCATGTTAGTTGTAGAGCAGGATCAACTATATTTCAGTAACCTGAGATATAGTGTAATTACACAAGTGACCCTGAAGTCTGCGTATCTTGACGAGAAATTCTAGGATTGCTAATTTTAATTACACAAATGATCTTGAAGCCTGATTGCAAGTTAACGTTGTTTGCTCTTTTCTGACGTGGGGTCATTTTGCGATGTTGACTAAGGTTAAGATTAGGGCTAGGATTGAAATCATATTATCTAGACTACTATACTATACATGAAAGAGGAGCTCATGCGCATAGGGTGTTGCCACTGAGATAATGATTATAAATTTAAAACTGAAGTAACTATCATGCTTTTAGGTAATAGTTGCATAGCGCCAGGCCCCGCCCGCGCCGTCCCGCCCCCAAGTTATAATTGTATGTCTAAGCTTAATACAACTTATAGCTTTAATCTGACCTATTGGGACTGTTTGATCTCTGCGACCTCTCCTAACGATAGGGTCAAAACTAGAACTAGCTTTTTATCCTCTCAATTAGTTGCTGATGAGTTTCACCACCTCACATCAAATAAATACAAAACCTATCTTAATCAACGAAAGGCTATATAGGCTTTCATAATCCCATGAGAATCCACTGCCTCTCTCTTTCAGTCTCTCTGGCACATTAATTATTGGTGATATGCTTTATAGTCCCCTACATGTTCAAGATTCTAAACTTTACATCCCAACTTTTTAGCTGCCAGGTGCTAAAAAGAGAGAACAACATTATCATCATCATCTCTCTGGCATCAGCCAACCTTCGTTATTTCTAAAATATTCATATTAAAATACCTAGGATATGCTGAAGGTGACTCCAGTGGACAAGTTGCTTCGCCCGTTAATCCATAAATCAATCAATGGTCACTTGTCAGTAAATTTCTTAATCAATATTTGGTTATAAAGGTCATCTGTATAGGTTATTGTTTGAGTCAAAAGTCGATGCTGTTGAGGAATTCATTATAATTTTATTTGATTACAACAAATTCGAAAGAATAATCTTTTTATAAGACTTTTTCTACACAACAAAGCGAAAATTACAACTTTTGAGAAACAAACACAAAAATCGTCTATCGATCTTTGTTTTCGTGGGACTTTGCCTGTGCCGGGAACGCTTTGGTTCGTGGACCGCCGAATCACAGATCGTGAAGAGGGGGTTGACTGGTTCTGACTTCGTTTATCGAAGTGAGAAATTGAAACGATATCTTATCGAAGTAAGATAGTCGTTCTTCTTAAAATCAAGTCAAAGCTTAATTTCAAGGCGTTGTATGAAAACTCAAATCTGCTCTCTCTGCTCTGGAATACTCAAAAATATGCTCGATCCTCGTCAGAAATGACCCTAGGGGGGTATTTATAGCCTCTGGAGTTCATAACTGAAAAAACTCAACAAACGATGAAGTTAGACTGGCGAGACAGTGTTTACTGTCTCGCTGGGCGAGACAGTGTTTGCTGTCTCGACCCGCGAGATAGTAAATTTGCTGTCTCGCTCAGCGAGACAGTAAATGCTGTCTCGGAAAATGGCAGTTTCTCGCTGTAACTGTTCTCCCTGCTTTGATTTTCAATATGAGATCCCTTTGATTGATCTTCTCTATGTTTGGGATATCTATTAGCATTTTTTGACGCCTACAGTTATTCCCTGAAGGGGATAGTGACCGTAAATATTAAATTGGTTTGCTGTTAGTAATATATATATTTACAAGATATAAATGTATCTTGGAAAAAATGTATCGAGACCCCAAAAGCAGAAACTTTATGTGACGAATCCTCTTGTATTTTCCCCCATGTAGATAAGTCCTAAATAACTATAGTACTTATAACGAGGCCCCTTGTACTAATTTAGCTTTTATTGCCAATTGGTCCAATTCTTTAAGTCCCTGTTCTGAGCTTTCCTTGGCATCTTTCTTAACTTCTTGATTAGCGAGAAAAACAAATGTTGATTAGTGGTGGCAGTTCTACCTTATCCCGTGTACAATTTAATTAATTTTGAAAGTGAAGTTAGAACTGTAGGGATTATGTTTTAATGAATAAATGACGTAGTTCTGTTTTGCATATGCCTTAGAGCTGTATTCCTAAGGAGAGTTTCATCGCTGTTTACATTTTCTTCTCTAGATATCTATGCTAGGGATATATTTATTTTATGAAATTATTAGGAATACATACTGTATGAAGCTCTGAGGAATTAATGCGTACGGCTCACACTTCAAAATTATCACAACCAAAATTATGAGTATAATTTTGTGTTTGTTTCGGTCGAATGTTTGTCGAGGAAAGCCATTGGATTTTACATCATGTCACCAATCTTGCTTTAAATATTCTCTCCTTTTTCTAAAAAAACTCTAAATGTGTCGGAGTTTTTAGGATGTGCTTGACAATAGGAGGGGGACACCTCACATGTCCCTCCTGTTGGTCCCATATTTTAGGTTCATGTAGCAAAGCTCTAATGAGCTACACTTAATCTTTAAATTGGTTCTGACAGAAACTAATTTAATTGTGGACTAACTTTCATATGATTCATAACTAAACAAGTTTAAACTCTTAAAAAAGAAATAAAAAACTAAAGCAAACTGGGTTGGGAAATGCAGATTATTAAAAAAAAAAGGGGGGTTTGTGAGATCCAATTGTGATGTGCTTGACAACTCACTAATAATGAGTCCCACTTAATCTTTAAATTGGCTTTGACAAGAACTAGTTTAATTGTGGATTAACTTCCCTTCGATTCACAGCTAAACCAGTTTAAATTCTTCAAAAAATACATAAAAAAAGAAAATAAAAAACTAAAGCAAACTGTGCTAGAAAATTGCATATTATAAATAAAATAAAAAAAAGGGTTTGTGAGATCTATTTGTGACTCGAGTAAATCTGGTATTGCCAACACCTAATTCTGAATTTGGATGCCAATTGTTTACTTCCGTACGCAGGGGCACGTGTCTGTACAGACGTAGGCCCCCAGAAGGAAATTATATAAAAAAATCTATGTTTTGAAATCTACCGTTAGTTCTTTCTTCTCTCTGTCAAATGAGGTTCTGATTCATCGCTTCGAATATCTCCTTTCATGTGGCCTCAGATTATTACCGCATAGAAATTGCCATGCGGGGGTTTAGCATAGAAAGTTCTCATATGTCAGCATCGTGCCTCTCTACAGTCGGTCGTGTTGGCCACGCCGTCCATTGAAGTTTGTTGACGTCGTCGTCTTCTGAATTAGGAAAGGCGAAATTATTTTGCTATCTAGTCCTTACTAACTTCCTCTTGCTTGCAAATTAAGTCCATAAAGTAATTGGTACGCTCCATCTTAGATAACATGTGTGCATGTCTTGTGTTTGTGGATGTACAGGTAAAGGTCATATTGTATACATGACGTAAGTTGTAACTAAAAATATATGTACGTACCAGTGAGAGAGCATGTTAGATCGTTTGTGTTGATGATTTAAGCAGTTATTGTGATATGTACATTCTAAAACTTATGGAGACTGAACTTCGGATATATTGAAAATCTATAGCTTATCCATCTCATCTGATAATATAGAAGTGAACCGTTTCTTACAATCTTATAACCTTACTATCTTGAATTGTTAAACTGTGGAAGTGATAAAAACAATTTACATCACCAATATGGATGATCAATTATGTAAAGTTTAAACCACTATGTTCAAAAGAAAAAAAATTAGAGATGTGGTTGAGCTATGTACAAGATTAATATATAAGAAATAAGAATCGCAAAAAGAACTTCGCCATTGCCAGGCTCTGCAATAACAGAAAATCAGAAGGTCTAAACTACAAAACACCAGACAGCACCGTCCTCACAAAATCCGTCGTCAACGAAATCTAAACCCAACGGTCAGGATCTCTCCTCCGCCTCCTCTGCCTAATATATATATATATATAAAACTGATTCCAGATCCTGGTCTCTCTCAAAACATCTCACTGTAAAAAATTTCATCTTCGCTTCACCGGGAAAAATAAAAATAAAAATTCGGCGATCTCTGTGCGATGGCGGATCATGCGGAGGAATCGAAGGGCGAATCTTTGATCGAGAAGATCGAGGACAAGTTCCACAGCCACGATTCATCGTCGTCGTCGTCGGATTCGGACAACGAGAAGCCGAAGAAATCGGAGAAGAAATCGGAGGAGGCCGAGTCGTCTTCGATCAAGGACAAGATCTGGCGACTTTTTGGGCGGGAAAAGCCCGTTCACAAGGTTTTAGGCGGTGGAAAGCGTATGGATCGGATCTAAACCCTAACTCCGTTTATTAACTGTTTAGATTCATTTTTTTTTTTCGCGTTTAAAATTTGGGGATTAGGTTGGATCTGGCGAGATTTTATTCGATGAGGTTAGATTGAGCTGAGATCTGAGAAAAAAGCGAATATTTATAAGCATTTTAACTAATTTTATAGCAGATTAGATCGAAATATAGTTCTTTTTCTACAGTTTATAGCAGAGTAGTACAGATTTTGGGTTGAAAATAAACCAGCTTGGATTTTTTGAGTGTATGAATGATTTTGGAAGTATGTGGACTCAGGGGAAAAAATCTAAGTGAAAAAATGGGTTTAAAAAAAACCTATTTGTAATTGTTTTTTATTGCTATGCTTTTTGCTATCCTTTGGTGATGTTAATTTGTTCATGATAATTGTTTGCTATGCTGTTTAGTGATTGTGATTGATGCATTTGTTGGGTTGTATTATTCGTCATTTGGTGAAAATGTTGGAATATTCTTTCACCTTCTCACTATTGGAACCCTAATTTATTCTTTTAAGGTTATGGTCTATTTATTTATCTATTTTCAGGTAGAGTTCTTAAGTATAAAAAATGTCTAATATGTATATTATTTGGATGTGAAATCCTAAATTCAATTTGCTCTCAGTTGATTCCTTCTTGCCTTAATAGAAGGTTAATGAACATATAAGACCCACAACAAGATAAACACAATTAGGTCTTTGGCCTTGCAAACCCTAAATTAGCTCTTGATCTAGAATAAGTATGTTACTATTAACTGGGAGTAGAACTATTAGTTAGTTTGTTCTGAAGGCTAATGTTTGGGGAGCCATAATTGGTTCAGCTGCTGATGTCTTCCTATGGAGGAATAAGAAGATCTCGGCCAGTGTCCTTGGTGGGGCCACTGCTATCTGGGTTCTTTTCGAGCTGCTTGAGTACCACTTGCTCAGCTTGGTCTGCCACTGCCTCATTCTTTCACTTGCAGTCCTCTTCCTCTGGTCAAATGCCACCACTTTCATCAACAAGTGAGACATCATCTCCTTTCCTTAGCAACTCCATCTGTTTAAAATTCGGGACATAGTACTTATGGTGTCAATTTTGACGATGCTTCCAGGTCTCCACCTCACATCCCTGAGGTGAGCATTCCCGAGGACCTGACTGTGAACATTGCACTCTCCCTGAGATACGAGATCAACAGGGGTTTGGCTGTTCTGAGGTCAATTGCATCTGGAAAGGATCTCAAGAAGTTTATTATTGTATGTTGGTTCATGTCTTCTTGCATTATTTGTTGTGCACTAGAGCCCTGTGGATTTGGTTTTTTGGTTATGCTAATGATACTTGGTTTTTGCAGGTGATTACTGGTTTGTGGCTACTCTCTGTTCTCGGAGGCAGCTGCAATTTCTTGA
>NC_033794.1:7315088-7336832 GCF_001876935.1 Asparagus officinalis | reverse complement strand
TTTTCTTCATAATTTTCTTTTCAGTTTTTTCATTTGAGATGGTTTGTTCATGTGCGATGTAAGTCATCAAATGTACTAACTAGGAGAAATGATAAGGTCACAATTGTTGGGGAATGTAGGCCTAAGAAAACACTTGGAAACTGTTGAGAAGAACACGATAATGATCAACTTAGTGGAGGAGTTAGTCCTCAACGAACTGAGTGAAAAGAGTATCATTCATGTAGCCAACACCAAGAATTTGGGATAATGGCGTTTTTATTGTGGTTCTCATTTCGGTTCTATGTTCTTTTGTCTGACTGATTTTTTACTTCAATGGAAAAAAACAGCATTTGTCTTGCTGCACACAGTACCTGTCCTGTACGAGAAGTACGAGGACAAAGTCGACTCATTTGGAGAGAAAGCAGCTGCAGAGTTCAAGAAGCACTATGCTGTGGTTCATGCCAAGTATTTGAGCAAGATCCCGAGGGCACCATTGAAGGATAAGAAGCTACACTAGGAAAGGAGAAGGTACCTCGTGGTTGTATTAGGTTCTGATGGTTATTGGCATGGCAAGTTATCATGGCTGTTTTGTTGTTTCTCCTCATCATTGTTATATTTTGTGACTGGTTTCTCTTGTCCGGATAACTCTAGTATGATTAGTGTGTACGATTCAAATATTTTGTGACATGGATCGTATTGTAGCTTACATTCTATATGCTTGTATGCCGTTTTTGCACATTGTGACTGTGCTATATCATTTTCATGTTGCGATGTTTACTCAAGGATGCATGCTTTTTGCTGTTGGCATGAGGTTCGATGCGTAAATTTGAACATTTCTGGGGTGGTTAAACGATATTGTGTTTTTAATGATTTTGTAATGTTATTATATTTCCTGTAGATGTCTATATGCACTCCTGATCCATGACCCTGTTTAGTTGAATGTGTGTAGTCTGCATGATGCAGCAGCGTGATTGATGGATTGGGCACGTTTGAGTGCGGGCAACGTTGCATGATTTCCTGATATTTGGACTTTAATTGCATCACTGATTGTCGTTGGAGCTTCTAATAAACAGGTTTCACTGAAAAAGCGCCGTGGAGTCAACAGAAATTATAACCGGTTTTCAATTTTATGGTAATTAGTTTTAAGCAACTGTATATGATGAATTCAATTCATCATATTGCAGATTTTATCGAGACGTGGTACACATTCTTCCCGTGTATGAATATTAGGAAATTGTTCGAGGGTACAGGGCTTGAATATTGGAAAGTTTTGAGCGATCATACTTTTAGCGGTTTTTTAGTGATATGTTTTGCTCGCGAAAGTTTTGATGTTATTTTGGAGTCCAAGAAATCTAGTGACTTAATCACTGAGACCTGTCTGTGGCGTGAAGGATGGGCATCTGATTATGTTCAATGGTAACGGAGAGGATTCAACATGATGAGCTCAACACATGAGCTCGGTGCTCTTAGTCCAGTCTATAGCTTTCGATCTGAAAATGAAATAAGAAAACAAAGCTTTTCTGAGGAGAAAATCACATACGACGCCATTGAATACATGATTTATTACTTATGCGGGAATATACACTGAGCGGATCACGTTTGCATTTGTAATTTGGGTTTGTGATGATTTTAAAGTTTGATTGAGTCGAAATTTGTTAGCACTTTCGGATCACATCACACAGTTTTTTTTTTCTTTTTCGGTGGTGGTCATAGACCAACAAACTAGATCCTTTCTACGACAAGTAATACAACCAAATATAGAATGAATGTTTCCAACATCAAAACATAAAAATTAAAAATAAAAATGAAACATTAGCATGAATAAACCATATGGCATCATGAATGCTGAACAAAAGGAACTCTCTTTTTACAACAAATAATGCGGCCAAAATTAAAATACACTGCTTTCGATATGAACAAATGAAATATCGACTAAAACGAATTACAGCAAAAGACGATTGACCTCCAACTTGCATCGTAAATTACTACCATCAGTACCTTGAAGGCATTCTGGTGGGGTCATACCTTGCTGCTGATGGAGAGAAGGAAGAATTGAGCGGAACTGTTGCGAATTCAGTATCGATCTGCTCAAAAGGTTTCTGGTGTCTCAAAGGAAGGGACTGGTTTGTTGAATAATTTGAAGTTGGGGGTTTATAGTTACTAGGTAACTTCGTAGAGCTTGTGCTTCCTTCTTTAGGGGTTGAAGACAGTCGAGCAGCTTCTTCAGATTCCTTCCTCTCCCGTTCCTCCGTTTCTTTGAGAAGAAAGTCAACCCATAGATCCGCAAATGACTGATGAAGTACAAGGACGGTTAGAAACTTGGACATTTATACTAGTTTGAAGATTTTGGTGCAATATTGATGTTAAAGGCTCTTAATGAATTTCAAAGCTCAACATTTTTCTAAGATTTATACTTTTGCCCATCATTGCTATCTATTACTGTGCAATATAGTATGATATCTGACAGAAAGCAAAACACCTTCTGCGCCTTTGAGGTTTACTAATTCTTCGATAATTTATCAGAAGTCTTGGGAAGCATTATTACAGAGATGTGATTATCTACCATACCATAATAAGTTTAGAATAAATTGGGACTGGTGCGTCTATTCACACTGTTGACTATTGCTGATGTGACACATTTAAGCTGTTAGCTATGATCTCGATATGTTGATGATATATATTGTAGCAGTCAGGATGTGTGCCACATCAGCGATTTGACACGATAGCTATGGAAGTTGCTCATAATTTTATTATCACTTTGTGGGAGAAAATGTCTGAATTCATAATCCCATGTTACTACACTTTTACAGACCTCTCCAAGTTGAGGCAGTGGGCAAAATCCTATGGAACAATTTGTGACAATATTCTTTTGCAAGTGTAAAACAGTAAAATTAAACGGAAATGCCAGGGTGCTGAAAAAAAAACAACCTGGTTATCAGAAGCATGAGAAGATGCTTCGGGTGAACTCCCTCCCAAGATGCCTCCAACCAGGCGTCCTGGTAGACCTAACACACCTCGAACTACGCCTTTCCCTGCAGCACTCTGAGCAAAACCAATTCTCTGCTTCTCTTCCTCAGAAAATCCTAACATACGAACCATAAGATCCAGAACCTGGGAGAAAAAATTGTGCAGTTTGCAAATCACATTCACATTCATGTAGAAGTAGCATGCTTGATCCTCATCCACTCACCAAATAACATGTTTGGATAAAACTTAGATTTTAGAAATGGAAAGGGTAAATACCTCTTTGCTATGATTCCTCTGAAAATATGTCACCAATAATTTGATCACGATGCGCCTGCCATATTATAATCAGCTATCCATCATTTGAATTTTGTGATTAATTGCTAACAGGAACAGAGAGGAATCTAAGCTAATATTGTCAAATAAACCAAAGAGTGCTTGCAGAACAAACTTCATTGCGCTGACTGCCATGCCCCGGGCGCGATGTAAGTCCAACACTGTAACTCCCGTCCTGGGGGCTGGGGGTGCTCTTGCATAAGCACACTTTAACTGAAGAGTTGTTTGGCTAATCAACTGCCCTAAAATGGTTAACTATTGTTGCACTTGGTTCCCTAGGCTTACTATTTAAACCCATCATTACATCCTCACACAATCAATGTGGGACTATTGCTAAGGGCGTTACACTGACCCATCAATCAAAATGCAGTGTTGAATTGTATGCTCTTTGTAAAAAGGATACCACAAAAAGCCACCAACCACAAACGTGCCATATCCCACAAAAAACCAGTTATGCAGCTACATGAAAGCAGGACCTGTTCAACTTAGGGATATTAGTGGCAAATTGATAAACAAAGGACATGTAGTCAGGATGTAGCCTTTCCCTATCAAACTAGATTTGCAGCCATCTAAATAAATGTTAAAACCAAATGTCTCTTCGCTACACTGTTCCTAAGTAATCACCTAGCGAGGGTTGATCACGCTTCGAATATCATAAGCCTAACCTCTAATCCACCATCAATTACCTAGCTCTCCTCTGGCCTGTCACATAGCTGAGCTTGAAAAGCTGTGGGTAACTGAAAGAAGATCAGGGCCTGGCATTCAAGAATTATTTAATATCTTGCACCTTTTTTCATGCTCTGCACTAGTGAGTAGTGATCTAAGATCAATAGAGTTAATAACCTAACCAATGAGAAGGGATATGAAAGAGCGCACTGATATTCAGACCCTGAAACCAGACCTTAGGAGAATTTGTTCTCGCGGTTAGGACAAATTGTTGCGTATTCTCAAGAGCCATAACTGTTAGATTAGAGAAAACTGCATTTCAAACCTCTCAATTGTTGAGAAGCAGTAATGGGTATATAGTGGGTGTTCAGTCTCTCGGTTGATGGGTAAATAACAGGATATATCTGTTGGGATATTTCTAATACAGGCCCAACAAGATGAATTGTCCTTGAGATTTTAGAGTCAGCATCTAATACCTGATTTCAGCCCATCCACTTGGAAGTGCAACCTAATCACACCTCAAATTGGATTGAGCTTAGCAGGGGCCAGGGCCCAGCCTGGTAGTGCTAATTATAATATTTACATATAAAACATGAAAGGGTGAAAAGAGATATCTATCTCCCCAATTATGAAACAACTGATATTAAAGGTCTCTATATACTGCTACTTGGTGCTCATGCAAGCATCATTTCACTCTGTTTTTTATAATCCTGAGTTTAATAACATATGCATCTTAGAGGTAACATTTGATGAACACAACTAGTAGAAAACAAGTCCCCACAGCAAGGCTGCAAATTTTGTTAACAAACCTTTATAACTTCAATCTTACAAGATAAAATATTGCACAAAAAAATATAAAATTGTTTTGCTCGAATTATAAAAGCAAAGTTGTCATAAGTACCTGTCAACATAATTATCTGAATCCAGTGACATCCTATTTAGTCTTGTCATATTCTGCTCAAGTGCACGCCGCAACTTCGAATTGTCCTCCTCCAGCTTCTGTATGGCACATTTACCATCTGATAACATTCTTTCTGCATGTGAAAGCTTACCAAGTATTTCTTCCTTTTCCCTTTTAGATATTTCCAGCCCTTCACTTACAGCCTAAAATATAAAAGGACACTTATTATCAAACTATACTTTCCAGATACTATGATTAGACAACTCAATTCTAGGTTGTAAAAGTATTAAAAAAGGATGCAATTCCCCCATGGAATTAATGAAAGAGAGCAGAGTGAGGAATCTTTATACACAGCATCAGATTAAAGTGTCAGCAGAGAGACCATATCCAGACAATTCACTGATACTCAGAGGATAAATTAAATGGCAGCACGTACATGTTCGATGGTGCATTATTTTGATATATTAAAGGACAACAGCCTTATCAATACTTAAAAATTTCCACACAGATCATTGAATATGTAATGGGCTCAGCTGGCACAATGTGCTTGAAGCACGGACCAACTTAGGACGTAGATGAGTACCAAACTTTGCCCGAGCAAGGATCAGAAGCGATTCTTAGGAATACCTCTTAATTAGATTGATTTTGATACTTGTAGACGAATCTGACTTGTTTTGAGAGAAGATCGTCAGCCAAAAAAGTAGTAAAAATAAGTTTCAACTCATAAGCGGAGCTGTCAGAATGACCCCAACAGAAAGATGGACAGGCAAGTTTACACCTTGAAAGTTTAGGACACATCCATCTGCAACTTTATAATTGTAACACTGTTGGAGACTTGGGAGGAATTAGATCTAGAGAATTGTTTTGCAATACTCATGTATCATGATCATGCTTGTAGGGATGCACAAACACCAAACATCAGATCCCTTTGGATTATACTGTGTATACAATAGATAAAAAAGTACAGTAGAGTATGATAATCAATTATATCTCAAATGCAGGGCTATGAACATACCTTCAATGTTTCAGAAAGTTTTGCTGATTCTTCTCTTGCCACAGCCAAATCTCTTCCTAATCGTTCCTACCAGAAGATAAAGGCACATACATAAGTATTAAAAATTTTGCAAAAGAGAAGAAATTAGATGATCCTCTCAGCCTAATAAGGATATAACATAAAAAGTTCAAGACTTGGTTGTGAACCTTCATACCTTTGCTTCACTTTCAGCGTAATACTGGCCAAGTGCAGTTTGAAGATTTTGAAGTTCAATGTTCTTCGAATCAACTATGCTCATGCAGTTTGCAAGTTTTTCCCTCAAGTTATTAATCATTTCGCTTGATTTCTGAAGCTCATCACTCTTAAACTTCATAATTTCTTCTTTGCTTGCTGTTTCCTGCTTTAAAGCTCTTTCCAACTGCAGAATGTGAGCTCTTTGATAATTAGCAGTTGCCCGAAGTTCCTCGATGACCTTGCTGTCCTCATCCATCTTATCTGATTCTTCAAGTTCCTAGACAATACCGTAGTAGAAGAAACCATCTTCAATTTGACTGCAGAACGTTCGAAGAGAAAAACCTCGCTAAGTGTACACCCAATCCCAAAAGCATCAGCATATGCAAAACACAAGACAGATGCTGAGACTAATGGAATTATAATCAGCATAGACTATGCAACTTACTTCAACCAGGCATTGGACAAAATTTTAATTTGAGAATTGCAAAATATTGCTTGCTAACTCATAAAACAACTTCTCGAGAGAGGCTTATAATCAGTAAGATATACTAAGATAGAAAGCCATGCAAACCTAGGCAGCATGGATACGGGTGCGCACACGGACACAGACACAGTTATGGACACGGGACACGGCAAATTTGTAAAATGTAGGATACAAGGACACGGCTATATATATACAGTTTATATTAGATTATTGAATTAAAATACCTATAACATTTGTATGTTTCTTGTATTATCTATAACAATTAAGAATCAAGTTAAATAAAACTAAGAATAAGGTTTAGCAATAAAAGTTTATTTTTGACCGTATGAGATAATACAATATGGTATTCTTCAAGCTAAGTAATGGGTTTCAGTTTTCGAGTTCAAAAATCAATTGGGTTTGAACCCAATATGACCAAAGAAGCTAGTTCAGGGTATAACTAATAGGGCAATCGGGTTTTGTTTTGAACCGCATGTGTCCATGGCGTGCCTGCGGAGAGTCCGTGTCGGGCACGTGTTGGACAAGAACATGGCATCCAATATGTCGTGTCCAAGTAATCTGGATGCAAACCAATAACATCTAGTTGGTAGAAAATCATTAAACATCCAGTTTGCTTCTATGTAACAAGCTGAGCATCTGCCCATATCATTATAATTTTGCAACAACTAGGAGAGCAAATTTAAACTGGAAGAAAACTAGCCATATGAGCTATCACACAATCAGCTTTTTTATTTATGATTTATACTTACAAGGGGAGAAAATCAGAATAAGAGAATTCTATCAGGTTAATTCAAGTGAATGAAGTGACTCTATGCAAACAGAAAAATGCAATCTGGACCCTGAGAATCTGAGAAATACTAAATAGTGGTCATAGCTATAAGATGTTTCTGCAGAGCAGTAACTACACGGTGATAACATGAATAGTAAATGAAGATCAAAATAATAAATACCTTCTCTAGCAAATGCTGCTTGAGCCGATCCAATTCTTGCAATGCTTTATCCCGTTCTTTGGAGGTCTGTTCCAAACTTTCCTTCAACTTCCACATAGATAATTCCATATCTTCAGTCGCTTTCTACATTTAATTATAGACAAGAAGAAACTAGGTCAACAAACTCTGTGTGAGAGACTTGGATTAAAGATGTTACACTACATAAATGGAAGAGG
Organism: Asparagus officinalis; assembly: GCF_001876935.1. Classification (NCBI taxonomy): domain Eukaryota; kingdom Viridiplantae; phylum Streptophyta; class Magnoliopsida; order Asparagales; family Asparagaceae; genus Asparagus; species Asparagus officinalis. The sequence continues at coordinate 7,329,109 of NC_033794.1, read as the reverse complement.
ATTAAAACTTCGTTGCCATTGGATAGCTTCAGATTTGTGCAAATGTGCTAAATACAATACAAACCAAAAGAAGCAGCATGAATCTAGAAGCCCATGTAATGGCTACAAAGAGGTGCTTGAAAAATGCTAGGTAGGCATCTAGACCTCCTATATCACCTCCCCAAACTCAAGAATCTAGAAAGGTCAAGATGAGTATACATGTGGAGAACTGGATTCAAGTCTTACTACGCACAAGATATAGTCAGGGTGAAAAGTTATGCATATCCCCCAAAGTATACAAACCAAAAGATAATATATAGATAAGACTGTGTCAAAAACAAATAGAAGAGAGACATCATTCGTGGCCCTAAAAGGAAAGGACTCCACAACACGGTGGAGAGAGATCTAAACAATAGCGTACAATAATGTTAAGATGTCATACATTGTTTCTACGACATAAGTCCCACAGAGGAAAGCTGCAATCACATAACAAAACCACTTAATCAACAATGCCTTAGAGATTATGCACGACAGAAATGGCAGTAAACAAACAAGAAAGATTCAATCAGAAAACAAGTTCCACTTGCCACTACTTTGAATCTCAATGATAATTACAGAAACAAAGAACTGATCAACAGAGCAAGCATAATGTTGTCTGGTCAAGTGATTGCAAAATCTCACTAACAACACTGCACTATGGGTAAGCCATATACAATTATTGAATAGGTAGGGAAAGGGAGGGAGCCTTGAAAAAAAAGGTAGGAAGAAAAGAATTCATGAACCATTGTGAATATGTAAACAGTTAATTGCTGAAGGTATTCAAGTGATCCAATAAGGGGGGAAAACTTGGAAGGAATTTATATTCATTTCCAATAATTTCATACATGTCTATGATAATTTAGGAAGGTTGTTATTTAGTCCTTTCCAAAGTTTTTCTTGATAGCATATATACGCTATAAGCTCTTTTTTCAACGTCACATCCAAAGTTGAACAACTAAGTACGTTACTAATAGAGCTGAAAAGACTATTTATCACGCAGCTACTTAGTTTCAAGATAAGAAATAGATTTTCAATTAAATTAGAATTCACCTTTAATCTATTAAATTAGCATGAAGCTACTTTTCAGAACAAGTACATTATGATGTGAACAAGCGTAGTTGCCTCTCTAGCTATGTTGCACGGGTACAGGTGTAGGTGCAGACACTGACACGGGTGAGGATATGTGACACCAAATTTGTAAATTGTAGGATACATGGACACAACTATATGTATACATATTAATAATTTATATGATATCGATATTGTTTTTCATTCACATGTTATGAGAACTAAAATCTCAATAAAAGTTTTTATGTTTCTTTCATGGATAAGATTATAAATTGAAAAACCACTCCTTTTTTAACTAGATACTCAAACTACCCTTACTTATGAACTGGTGATGGGATGAAACAAACCCGAGTTGAGTCCAATGAGTTGTGGAAATTTGAGGGGAAGTGTAAGATATACGTCCAAGAAGTGTATCACGAGCGTTTTAAAGTAAAATATGTATTATATAATTCCATACACATCCGAGTAAGTGTATGTATACTCAAGAAGTGTCTAAGGAATGTCGGACATGAACACAGATACGTGAAGTATCGGACACGGACACAGATACGTGAAGTATCGGACACGGACACAGATACGTGAAGTGACACAGATATGGGCGTCCAGATCAAGTGTCCGGTAACCTAGCTCTCTAGCTAACACTCAACATGACGCATTAGAAAAGAAGTTTTTCTAAGGTACAATGCATTCATCCTGACAGAGATTACTGCATACATACAAAAACATTCTCTAAAGATAATCAATACAACAAAAATAAAAATTGCAATTTTCAAATGATGGTACAAACTCCTCAGCAAAACAAATCAGGATTTAAGAAAATGTCATAGAAGGTAATGAGTGGAATTTCCTATGAACTGCTGCCAAACCCTTAACCATAAAAAAACAGAGACCTTATTGATGGTGTTAAGGCTACTGACTAGAGGTAATTAATTAAACTACTAGTTAAGGATGAGATCAAGAGCTATACCAAAAGATTGGTAGCCTTGTGGTTGCAAATATATGTTTTTTTCGCCATTGATATGAATATTACCAATATTACAGTAATACGTTAGACTTGTTTCAAGACTTCTAAGCAATCCACGCTCATCATCGATAAACAAGCTGCCAAAAAGGAAAGAGGACCTACCTCAATCAATTCACTTGTATTCTTATCAATAAATCCGGGATCATTAGCAGCAATACTTTCTGACCTGCTGCGAAGATTTAGAGTTACCTCAAGTTCGTTCTTCTCCATCTACAAAAAATATAGAGGTGGAATGAGTTGATTGACTATTGACCCATGCAGTTCAAAAAAGAAAACAAGGAGAGGCAATTTGAGGAGATAATAGATTTAGAATGGTCCTGATTTAGTGTAGGATATAATTAACTGACATAAGAATGTTTCACTAAGAGTCTAAGAGAGCCAACCTTAAGCTTGGCATTGTCTTCTTCTAATACTGAGACCTTTCTTTCCAAATTTCTCAAAGAATCATTTAGATCTTCTTCCATATTCCTCCTACTAAGTTCCACTTGCAGTAGTCTCAATTCCGTGATTTTCTCCTTCAGCTGTTCTTGTAATTCTTTCATATCAGTAAAGATCTGCAGTTAGATACCAAGACATTGTGCCATGAGTTAACAGAGACAGTAATGGAATGAATAAGAAAAATAAAATAGAACAAGATATTGTTGACAAGAAAACAGTGTTTTGAATGTCGCATGGAAAATTTCCATATCAGATGGCGGATATGGGGGATATCTCGGAGATATTTAATACATATAGGGGTGTCACTATATATTTAACGTAGATATTCATACTTGATGTACGAAAGAATGGAGCTATTGAGAAAGGTGGTATCTTTTGCAAAAGTCTCAATTGAGCCCCAATTCTTCTTTTAGGCAGATATTTGTTTGTTGTAGGCCTCAACAGAACCGTAAATCCAAACCAATCTTTAAAGTAAATAAAACTCTGAATCAACATTGCAACATTTCAGCCAATATTTTTACGCTGAAAGCCTGAAATGTTGCCTAATGCATCAAGAAAATATTGACATGTCACCTAAAAATTGCAAAAAGCAGTAAAGGATTTGAGACCATATTGTTTTGCAGCAGGCCTTATATAAGGATAATATCGGCCGATGCCAAGTCAGGATATTTGAAACATTGCTGAAGAAGCAAGAAAATGAGAGTATTATAGCTATTTATAAGGCATTTACATTCATGGTTACGAGTAATATAAATAACAAACTCTATACCCACAATTCTTGTGATAAGGACAGTCAACTTCCAATTCCATCTATTGGGAACATATTCATCCAGACAATACCAAGTTATCATTTACAACATGACGATAAGTCAAGAAATTTTGAGAAATAGAGATCAAAGCTATCAGCATTACAACTAAGTTGTGTTAGACTACATCTATCCGCAATTTATCCTATATAATAATCTTGATATTCTTGCTGGATTTATAAGTCTAAATCCTAATCATTCAGATGGCAAGAACCAAATGCACTTACCCTCTCCTTCTCAATCTTCAAATCTTGGAGCTCCCTTTGAGAAGACTCTTTCAGCTGTTGTTCCTCTACAGAGAGCAACATGGAAAGATATGTTATTTGGGAAAGAATAATAAATGGGAACAATGCAGTAGAGACAAAGAGCAAATGAACGTCACAATTTACTTTGTAACTTTATCTGTATGGTTGATGCCTTCTCGCGCTCACTATCAAGTTGAGCCTTTAGTTGTTTTATTTCAGACTCATGACTAGCCTGTATTGCCGCCAATGATCCAGCTTCATCGATCAAATTGTTATGTTCCTAAATTTGTGTAAAAAACAACCTTTAAGTATGTGCACATATAATAGAAGATAAACAACAATATAATGGAAATGTTCAAAGCACAGTGTGAAGGTATTATTAAAATACGAGAAGTAGCTAAATTTACCCATGCATAATGACATAGCAAGCACCCTCGAACAACATAAGAAACAAGAAACGTAAGCAGGAAACTATTTTATACCAGGGAATGAGAGCTATGATACTCATATATGACAATAGTAAGGGAGAGCAAGCATTATGACTAAGTATCCACAAAAGACAGACAAGCATGGGATAGTGAGAGTAAGCATCACCTGATTCCTAAGGGTTTATAATAACTACTGCCAAACATAGGGAAACCATATGCATCAAGAACCTATATGAGCATGCTCACGGAATTTAAAGATACAGAGAGTAGATTTTTCACTCGCTTATCATTACCAACGTATTGACAAGCACCCATGAACTTACCAGGTAGAAAAAGAGAGAACTAGAACAAATACCTTATCAGTCATTGGCGAATTTGCAATTATCTGTGTTGTAGCATCAACAGCCTGCATACTGCCATTACTGAGTCCATCTTGCTTGGTTATGGAACTTTTCCCTGAATGGCTTCCTGAGCGAGAATTCCCTTGAGATGTATTCCTCTGTAACCTGCCAGGTGAACGATCCACAGGGATCTGTGAAGACGCATCTTAAGTGAGAAACAACAAGCTATATGAAGATAAGTGTAGCAAGACATCTAACTATGACATAGAAAAAACAATTAGATCCCAACTGAATCTATAAGTACCTCCTCATGTAGTTGACGTCCCTTGAAGTACTCCAGCATAAATTGAATCAAAGATTACTAAGAGTTAAGAGTTCTTAGAATTACCTTAGAGTTGTTTGGTAATGTTTTAACACTTTCATCTCTTGATCCATGTCCACCAGACTCTTTGGCATCGATAGTTTTCTTCAATGAGCCATTCTCTTCACGCAATTTAGACAGTTGCTCCTGTTAAATTGAAAGAGAAATAAAAGAAAATCCACAAAAAGTTAAAAAAGGAAAATGATGCAAACTTTTGAAAATATATTAATACAATACATGTCAATTAGGACATAAAAGTTCTACATCAATAGTTAACTCAATGACGAGGTTGACCCGTATTAGCAGATTATTTTATGTTATTATGTGTATTAGAGAAATAGATGCAGTAAACTAGTCTCCACGGTACATTGGGGAGCATCAATTAGCAAATTTTTCAATAGTTTTCTGAGCTTTTTGCACAACTAGAAGAGTAGATATGCATTTGAAGACATGTAACACCAAGTATTATGATAATTAAGAAAAAACTTTTATCTTTTATTTATAAGGCAAACCCTGATCAAATACCTGTTCAAAGAAAAAGAATGCAAACTATTTTAACTAAGAAACATGAAACTACTCTAGTTAACTTCAATAATCAAAGGTCAAAATCCAAACCTTAGGTCCAGAAAATCACAATGTCCATGAAGAAAAAACTATACTAGGGAAAAACACATCAGAAGAGCTCATGGAAACAATTAACCATTACTGCTCGCCTTCTATTTCTTACATCAACAGTAAATGGAAACCCCAATAGAGATAAATACAATATGCATCAAAAATTGGCAAACTATATGATAACCAGAGGTTGCTAATCAGACTCGCCGAAGCTATAAGCTCACACAACTAAGGACCACATGGAACACTCATGAAGCAGATATATTCGAACGGCAGTAACGTACCTCTTTCTCCTTCAATACAGCAGCATAACTGAATGCCAATTCCTTAATTTCAGCTTCAGATGCTAGAAGCCTCTGAATATCTGCCTTGTATTTTGAAACCTGCAACATGTGATTCTATTAGAACAAATCAAAATGGTGATTAACAACCAAAATTTTTTTTTTCTTCCAAAAATGAGTACACAAAAGAATGGAACATTTTCCGGAAAGCTCAATATATGAATCTATAGTGAAATAGAACAAAAGTTAGCAACATAGTCTCAACCATTCATCTAATCTCCACTCAAGCCCCCTACCATATCATCCTAAAACTTACGTGATCTCACATTCCCTTTCCAACTTTGCTCTTTCAATTCTTAGGGGGGGTTAGTCACTTAGAACTTAAAATTAGAACTGGGATAATATGTGAGATAAATTTTTAAGGTGTTAGTCACATAGAACTAAAACTAGAACAAAATTTTACAGTGTTAGTCAAGTAGAACTCTAACAAAACTAGAATTGAGATAATGGTACAAAATTATCCCATTTTTTTTATTTTTCTATAAAAAAAATGAGAGTTCTACTCTCTCAAATTATTCTAAGTTTTAGTTTGGAACTAGGTTGTAAAAAACTAGAACTTGTATTTATTTTGTTATTTTTTATTTTTATATTTTTTTTCTTTACTTCTTTCCTATTATGGTTATCACCATCTTTAGACCATGATTATAATAATAATTGTCAATATCTTATAGTTTAACCAAAAGTTATTTAATAGTAAAGAACAATTTTGTAAGCAATTATCAATCAATAATAGTAAGTTTAAAATACGTAAATAGTATTTATATCTTCAAAATGCATAAATATATATTTCATGGTTATAAATATTTATCCCACGTTATTTTATCAAAATATCCCGCTTCACAAAATTGTTCATATTTATCCCACTAAAATATCCCACTAACAAAAAATTATTCCACTTTAACAATTATCCCATTTTGCATGAAAATGTCCCGATTGACTAACACCCCCTTAGCTGGAACATCAACGCATCTCACATGCGAAATTTATTTTAAAAATGCAGATACTAGATGATACTCTGTCACATGTCTAACTTTCAATACATTTTTGTGATTCTGCCTCACAAAACTGATAAATTAAACTATCAGATCAAATTCACAATACTAGCTTAGACTCTCCTTTTGAAAAAAAATTACATTTCCCATGAACTATTGACACCTATTGTTTCCATTCCCTATGCTATACCACTATTTAAAATTGGCATGCAACATTGCACATCAATATATCATATATAACTCTGCAATGCAATGTTTTCAGGCACATGTAACTATTAGATATTTCTCATCTCCTTCTGCTGCCAAAAAATAAAAAACATCCATGAGCCATGAGATCTCACTATTCATAATCCCATTTTTGCTTGAAGAATTTAGAAGTTTCTACTTTAGCAGAAGGCCAACCCCTGTTTTACCTTTCTTGGCAAAAGCAAAAAAAAAAATCAGGGAAGTAAAATAGAACAAAATTATCTAATACTATTCTAAAAGTGGATTGGCATGTTAAAACATTTCTTCCGAAAATGCCCTTTTAAACATATACATACATACATAAAATACATGCATCCATACATAAACAATACTCATACATACATAATAACCCTCAATTAAATGCATGCCTTTTTAAACATATACATGCATATATAAAATACATGCATCCATACATAAACTATCTAATACTATTCTAAAAGTGGATTGACATGTTAAAACATTTCTTCCGAAAATGCCCTTTTAAACATATACATACATACATAAAATACATGCATCCATACATAAACAATACTCATACATACATAATAACCCTCAATTAAATGCATGCCTTTTTAAACATATACATGCATATATAAAATACATGCATCCATACATAAACTATACCCATACATACATAACCCCAAATTAAATGCATATTCATAACCCCAAAAAACATGAATGTTTTATATTAAATACTCACACGGAATGGTCAAAGACGTTTCATGCATAACCCCCAAAAAACATGAATGTTTTATATTAAATACTCACACAGAATGGTTAAAGACGTTTCATGTTTCAATTGATATAAGTCCAAACTCACTTTCATTTGTTTACATTTTTGTAACCTCCCATCAACATATTAATCTCTTTCATTAACTTTATTTCTGTTACTAAAAATGACAATAATTATTTCCGTTAACAATTATTACTAACAAAGTCGATTATAAACATTATATATACTAATTCCACTTCAAATGCAACTCTGTACGATTTCAAAGGTCTCAACTCTGCATAATAGTTTCTCATGAAATTCAATTATTTTTTAATTACTATTTTTCTCAAAATTTGCAGGTTGGACTTTGATTTTTTTGGAGCTAGCACCATGTATCTTCAATATTAAATGAATGCAATGATACAAGACTACTTTTTTAATACTTATTTTTCTCAAAGTTTGCAGGGTAGAGCTTGATTTTTTTTGGAGAGCTAGTACTATGTATCTTCAAATTTATGAAAATTAGGTTTCGACAATTAAGGTAAAAGATTTACTTCTAATTCACTTAGATGCTCTTTTTTACTTGAACATGAGAATAACTTTTTTACTTGAGAAATTTATTAATTAATATATAGAGTTTTTTATTTGAATAGAAAAAGAATAATTTTTCTAAAACTTGAACATAAGAATAACTTTTTCCCCTCCTATTTCTTTCTTCATTCATAGCTTTTTTTCCTTCACTTTTGTCAAATTAAGCATCTCCAAGTTCCAAGCTATATATATAATCTTATAGGCTGGTGGAAGTTGGAGGAAGTTCCTTTGTGAAAGAAATGGTGACAATGGACAATGTGATGATGTCAAAAGTGAAGGAGGAGCTGAGGTGTGGTAGAGAAAGAAATGGTGACAATAGACAATGTGATGATGTCAAGAGTGAAGGAGGAGTTAGGGTGTGGTAGACAACATTCGAGGATGAAAATGCAGCCATTAATGGATGCTTGGAGGATGATGGTGCATAGGATGAAAATGCAGCCATTAATGGATGCTTGGAGGATGATGGTGCATGCAATTGTTGAAGATTTGACTGATATTGAGGCGAAGTACTTTCAGTTTGATTCTCGACAAGGTTTTGCTAGAAAAAAAAATCCTTTTTGTTGGCTCTCTCTTTTATGTTTACATTGTTGTATCTTTTTTTCAAGAGGTCTAGAAATTAGTTGATTGTCGTGGACAAGTGTTTAGGAAGTATGAAAGAGTTGATATTATTAAATGAATTAAAAAATACAGATTTTTCATGATCATGATTAAACAGATTGCTCAATATATTACAAGTTATTTTTTCTTGAATATAAAGTATAAAAATTTGCAAATTTAAAATTTTATATGTTTGAATAGTATAATTTCACATTGAAAACCTGCCCCTGTCATGTTAATTTTAGTGATGATATTATGTGATGGTTTAATGAAAGACAAAAAACAACAAAATAAAAAATAAATTAAAAAAAAATCATGTCTTAAGAGTAACCATTAAATTATATTCAATATTATAAGGCAATATCTTATAAAACTTATTGATAATTTTGGTAAAACTACCAACATAATAACAAGAAAAAAAGGAGAAACAAAAAAGCACCTAAGTGATACCTCCTATCCTTAATTTATGGAATATTTTGCATTCCACTATTGGAGAGTGCATTAGAAAATATGACAAGTAAGTCCACATGCAACGCACGTACTTTATACTAGTGTAATCTAAAAGCATATACAACAAATAAAAGTTGATTGTGCAAAAGCTTCATAAAATTCGGAAAGGACACCGACAAGCGAGCTTTAGAGTGCCTTTGGTGATGCAGCAAATGGAGACTGTCCTCAGCACTAATTTATGTTATGCTTCACAATTTCTAAAGTTTGTATGCATGTGTGCCTAACAGAGGACTTTTGGAACTTGACCTCTATTACCTGAAAGAATAGATATGGGTATCTATTTATAAGCGTCAAAATGGATATCCATGTATAGGATAGACAACATGGATTTAAAAAAAAAAAAAGAGTGTCCATTCCCGGCTATATAACTGATCCCCATATACAGGAGACTTTAGTTATTGATGACCTACGTAACATTCTAGAATTGAACCCTTTTGTGGTTGACGAATTTACACACTTTTCCGGATTGAGCCAAATATGCTCTTATCATCTTTGTCAGTCTTTAGGTGCTGATCTTCCCCTTTGAAGCATCAAAAATCAAGTCACTAGCCACTAGTAAGATTTCATTCCACCTTGAAACCAAATTTGTGAACTAATTTCTCGAATACCCAACTTACTAGATCAATATGGATTTTATTCTCGAGTAAAAAAAAGACCTCAATTCAGACTGAAATTCTTCCTAAAGCTCAAATTACCATCATCGAATTAGCATCTAACAACAGGGAAACCCTAACCTCAATCCACACAGAATCACATTAATAAATTCTCAAAGAAAACATCAAAAGTCGATCAAAATTAGCACAAACCTCATCGTGTGATCCATGATCCACCCCATTGGCAATCGGAGATTTAGCGACCGGGGACGAGAATCTCGAAGACCTCTGCGAGAACCGACGGCCAGAAGCAGGCGAAACCTCTCGAGATCCATCCCTCGATTGAGGGATCTCCATCTCTTCGGCGGCGTCGAAGACCTCGTTGGCGATCCGAGAGAGGCTCTCTTTGTATGTAGCGATCGAATTGATCATCGAAATTATTTAGGGATTTTGGGTGCGAATTATTGAAAAAGGGAGTTTTTTCGTTTTTAGATCTGATGGAATTTTGGGACGAAGGGGGCGCTGAGGTGTTAACAGAAGGAAGTAGCGTCCGGTATGCATAGGTTTTTTATGCATTTTCACCCCTTTCCGATTTTATATTTTCTATTTTGGTGTTTTGGACAGGAGCAAATAAATAAATAATTATCCGCTTGTCTCCACGAGAGGAAGCGGCAGAATCCGGCTTCTGCTGGGAGTTTATAAGGAAGCCTGTTCTCTTATTTTATTAAGTTTTGGCTTAATTGCACTTAAATATCATATTATTTCTCCTGCTTTTCAGTTATATATGCCTTTACTCGTCTTTTGGGAACTTATATATATCCTAAATTTTATAAAATGTAAACTTATATATCCTTATTTGTTTGAGCAACATTTACATTCTAAATTTTTTAAAACTTACAATTAAATACTTTCAACTTTAAAGATATTTAAGTGCAAGTTTTAAAAAATTTAGGGAGTTTAAGTGTCCTTTTAAAAACATAAAGATTTTTTAAGTGTAAGATTTAAGACCTTAGGGGTGTATAGTTGTTACCAAAAAATGTTAGTATATAAATGAAAGTTTTATAAATATTTAGATTGTACGAATGCTGCAAAAAAAAGTAAGTGAACGTATATAAGTGCATCAGGGGAAAGTGTAGGATATTTAGGTGCAATTAAGCTTTTTTTTTCCCCATCTTCTTCTTCTTCTTATATTCTTCTAACTGTTTCTAATTAATTTTAAAAAAATGAAGGCTTCTTGTTAAATTTTGTATTTAAAATTTGGGAAAAATGCTTCCAGCCCCCAATTCTCTCTCTCTTTATCATGATGTACTAAGATGATAGTTGAAATGATTGATGGGGATTATTTTATTATTTTTGTTTTTTATTATTTTGATTGTTTGTATTGGGAGATTGTTAAAGTTACGGGTTAATTGTTAAGGTTACGAGTTAATTGTTAATATTACGGGTCAATTGTTAAGGTTATGAATCCTCTCTCTCTCTCTCTCTCTTTCTTTTTTTTATTAAAATATGATGAGGATTATTTTATTATTATTTTTTCTCTCTCTTTATCATGATGTACTAAAATGATAGTTGAAATGATTGATGATGATTATTTTATTATTTTTATTTTTTATTATTTTGGTTGTTTGTATTGGGAGATTGTTAAAGTTACGGGTTAATTGTTAAGGTTACGAGTTAATTGTTAATGTTAGGGGTCAATTGTTAAGGTTATGAATCATCTCTCTCTCTCTCTCTCTCTCTCTCATGATGTTTCTTTAATGATATTGAAATGATTAAAGAGGCTTATTATTTTATTATTTTTGTTTTTTATTCTTTTTGTATTTTTAGAATATTCGTTGTTAAGGATAATGGTTGGTTGTAAATATTATGCATTGATTGTTAAGGTTACAGATTGGTTGTTAAGGTTAAGGGTTTGTTGTTAAGATTATGGGTTTGTTGTGTAGGTTACAGATTTGTTATTAAGGTTACAGGTTTAATTGTTAAGGTTACGGGTTTAATTGTTAAGGTTACGGGTTTAATTGTTAATGTTACATATTTAATTGTTAAGGTTACGGGTTTAATTGTTACGGTTACGGTTTATTAATTGTTAAGGTTACGGTTTAATTGTTAAGGTTACGGGTTTAATTGTTAAGGTTACGGGTTTAATTATTAAGGTTACGGTTTAATTATTAAGGTTACGGTTTAATTGTTAAGGTTATGGGTTTAATTGTTAAGGTTACCGGTTTAATTGTTAATGTTACGGTTTAATTGTTAAGATTACGGGTTTAATTGTTAAGGTTACAAGGGAGAGAGAGAACTGAGAAGGGATCCATAACCTTAACAATTGACTCGTAACCTTAACAATTAAAAACGTAACCTTAACAATTAAACCCGTAACCTTAACAATTAAACCCGTAACCTTAACAATTAAACCGTAAACTTAACAATTAATAAATCGTAACCGTAACACTTAAACCTGTAACCTTAATAATTAAATATGTAACATTAACAATTAAACCCATAACCTTAACAATTAAACCAGTAACCTTAACAACAAATCCGTAACCTACACAACAAACCCATAACCTTAACAACAAACCATTAACCTTAACAACCAACCCGTAACCTTAACAATCAATGCATAACCTTTACAACCAACCATTATCCTTAACAACGAATATTCTAAAAATACAAAAAGAATAAAAAACAAAAATAATAAAATAATAATTCTCTTTAATCATTTCAATATCATCAAAGAAATATCATGATAGAGAGAGAGAGAGAGAGAGAAAGAGAGAGAGGATTCATAACCTAACAATTGACCTGTAACATTAACAATTAATTCGTAACCTTAACAATTAACCCGTAATTTTAACAATCTCCCAATACACAACAACCAAAATAATAAAAAAAGAAAATAATAAAATAATCATCACCAATCATTTTAACTATCATCTTAGTATATCATGATAAAGAGAGAGAGAAAACAAAAATAATAAAATAATCCTCATCATATTTTAATAAAAAAAGAAAGAGAGAGAGAGAGATGATTCATAACCTTAACAATTGACCCGTAACATTAACAATTAAGTAGTAACATTAACAATTAACCCGTAACTTTAACAATCTCCCAATACAAACAACCAAAATAATAAAAAACAAAAATAATAAAATAATCATCATCAATCATTTTAACTATCATCTCAGTACATCATGATAAAGAGAGAGAAAACAAAAATAATAAAATAATCATCATCATATTTTAATAAAAAAAAGAAAGAGAGAGAGAAGGGTATTACGGTCTTCACATGTTTTAATGTTTTGGGTTTTGTGTTTTGGGGGCTCAGAGAACATAATCTTTATTTTTGGGGGTAAAACACCCGTTGATAAAGTCTTGAGGGTGGGAAGCACGTTTCCTTAGCTTTTGGGGGCTGGAAGCATTATTCCCTTAAAATTTTATGTTAATTTTTTTGTTAGTTAGGGATAAACTCTTATAGGTTGTAATATCTTTGTTTTGAAATAAACCTAACTAAGCACGAATTCATCAAGTAAGTGAATATTTTATTGTCATAATACAGACTTCATCTAATTCGAATGAATGTGAGCTTGAGTTGCAAACTATTTTGATAGAGCTTGGATATGCCACTTATCACATTTGTATATGCTTATCGATTATGGATTCAGATATTCCTCGAACAAAGAAAAATAATTCTTACCTGCTAAAATCAGATACATATACAAATATACAGCATATACAAAATGGATACAAGAAAAATAGGTGATAAAGAAAAAAGTTAATAAGATACATGAAAGTTAATTAATAAGTTCCTCATCATACATGGGTAGCTAAATTTCGACTTTTTGATCATCATGATTAACTTAATTTAAGGATTAAAACAATTATAAATATATAATCATATATATTTGGACACAGACATGCATCTATAATCACAATCTATCGAACATAAATATTTACCAACCCTGCCAATGAAATATGGATGTGCAAAAAATCTTTGGATACAAATGTTTTTAGCACACCCCTTTAATAACAATAACGGGTCGGGTTCGGGTCGGGTGAATGTATCAAGGCGTAGCCTAAAAACCCCAGATCCAAAC
>NC_033794.1:7306689-7315078 GCF_001876935.1 Asparagus officinalis | reverse complement strand
CGCTCCAACCTCTCCGCCGCCACCCTCTTCTTCCCCTCCGGTGAAAACTCCAACTTCATCGGCTTCCTCCGATTGTCTTTCGACGGCCCCGACGTCAAGGTCTCTGAAATTAAAATCCAAAAGCAAGGTTTCAAGCACCCGTACCATCGGATAACGAAGATATCGGTGATCCCCGCTTCAGAGCAGGACGTCATCATGGACACTACAGGCGAGATTGTGGCAGTTGATGGATTCTTGATTGCTGCTACACTGTACTCTGTCAATTGGTTTAGGGTTGAGTCTAGGGTTTTGGAGGGCGAGGAGGTTAGGATTTCTGTCCTGCCGATGGCGAAGCAGGGGTTTGAGAGTTTGGTGGTTGATGCTCGCCTGAGCCCACATTTTCCGTGGCAGAGTGTGGTGTTGTTGGAGTCCGGAGAGCTGTGTTGGTTTGATATGGAGGATAAGAGGAGCGGGAAGATTAGGGCTTGTGTGGGTTTTGGTGGTGGTGATTGGTTGGGGTGTGAGTTTGGAGGGCAGCCGTGGATTGTGTATGTTGCTTGTTCTTCAGTGGCGGTTAGGGTGGATATGAGAGTGAATGATGGAACTGAACCTAAGATTTTGGTTCGGGTTGACGGTGATGAAGATGATCGGATTCTTGCATTCTGTAGATCAAATTTTGATGATTTTCATGTAGCTGCGGTGACAGAGAAAAGACTGATGCTTTTTGATGTTAGGCAGCCGTTGGTTCCGATTTTGATTTGGGATCATGAATTGAACCGCCCTTCTTATGTATCTATGTTTAGATTATCGGAATTGAGACCGTCTGAAGAGTTCAAACGGGCATCGGATTCAGGGTCAGTGATTTTGGTTGGTTCATTTTGGAAAGATGAGTTTAATGTATTTATTTATGGGCCTAGAGATGGAGGTGCAATTAGTTGTGGTTCTATGCTTTATGCTTGGGAGCTTCCTTATTGTTTTCCTTTGTCCTGTCGCCATTATGGCTTAGATGACAGCCTTGCAAAAGATGATCTTGCGGCTAGTTTTGAGTGGAAACAGAAGGGGGATGTGGTTGTGGGGTTCTGGACGGTCCCGAATGATCTTCTCAAGGTAGAATCAGAAGATGGGGGCTTTGCTTTGATCAGGCTCATGCTATCCGGGAAGCTTGAGATGCAAAAGTATCATGCGTCACGGGATAAAATCAGAAGGAAACCAAATGCTAAAGGAGAAGAATTGCCAAAATCTGACAATTGGTATGTATGTTCTGTGGAGCATACAGGTAAAGCATCCTCACGACGTCATCCTTTAAGAATTGGGCATCTTTGTGAATATATGAATGGTAACTTGTCTAGTGAGCTTGTTATGTGCAAGCCTCAATTGAGCCACTTAAATAAAAAATTTCCAGCTGATTATCTCGAGCAACTTAAAGCCATCAAGCTAGAACCTTCAAATTATATGGTCTCTACATTTGTAAATGATGCCACAGTTCCGACTAGTATATTTGAAATTACATTAAGGAGAGTATTGTGCAATCTAGAATTGGATCACTCATCAATGGCTTTTTCCAAATATTCTCTTATTTCTAGAAACAATAAGGAACCTGTGTTCAATTTGTTAGAGGTTCCTAAACGTTTGCCTCAACATAGGTCAATACCTTTCTTTGTGGGCGACCCTTTAAGAATAAGTGGGAAGCGATCAAGAAGAGATTCCCAAGCTCTAGTTGGACCTGTCCTTCCAGTTCCTTTTCTTCTATTGCTGCAAAGGATGGATCATCAGAAGACATCTTCTTGCGTAAATGAAGAACCAAATGATGACTTGTTGATCTCAGAATGCCAATCAACCCGTCCTCTCCGCCGTCAACTCCTTCTTTGACTCCTCCTCCTCCTTCCTCCCCTCCTCCTCCCGCTCCGCCCTCGCGGCCGACGTCCTCTCCTCCTCCTCTCCCGCCACCGACCCCATTGCCAGCAACCACCTTTGCGCCCTCCGTTCCCGCTCCGATCTCTTCGCTGCCAGGCTCTTCTTCCCCTCCGGTGACAACTCCAGCTTCATCAGCTTCCTCCGATTGTCTTTCGACGGCCCTCGATGTCAAGGTTTTAAGCACATGTGCCATAGGATAACGAAGCACCCGTACCATCGGATAACGAAGATATCGGTGATCCCCGCTTCAGAGCAGGACGTCATCATGGACACTACAGGCGAGATTGTGGCAGTTGATGGATTCTTGATTGCTGCTACACTGTACTCTGTCAATTGGTTTAGGGTTGAGTCTAGGGTTTTGGAGGGCGAGGAGGTTAGGATTTCTGTCCTGCCGATGGCGAAGCAGGGGTTTGAGAGTTTGGTGGTTGATGCTCGCCTGAGCCCACATTTTCCGTGGCAGAGTGTGGTGTTGTTGGAGTCCGGAGAGCTGTGTTGGTTTGATATGGAGGATAAGAGGAGCGGGAAGATTAGGGCTTGTGTGGGTTTTGGTGGTGGTGATTGGTTGGGGTGTGAGTTTGGAGGGCAGCCGTGGATTGTGTATGTTGCTTGTTCTTCAGTGGCGGTTAGGGTGGATATGAGAGTGAATGATGGAACTGAACCTAAGATTTTGGTTCGGGTTGACGGTGATGAAGATGATCGGATTCTTGCATTCTGTAGATCAAATTTTGATGATTTTCATGTAGCTGCGGTGACAGAGAAAAGACTGATGCTTTTTGATGTTAGGCAGCCGTTGGTTCCGATTTTGATTTGGGATCATGAATTGAACCGCCCTTCTTATGTATCTATGTTTAGATTATCGGAATTGAGACCGTCTGAAGAGTTCAAACGGGCATCGGATTCAGGGTCAGTGATTTTGGTTGGTTCATTTTGGAAAGATGAGTTTAATGTATTTATTTATGGGCCTAGAGATGGAGGTGCAATTAGTTGTGGTTCTATGCTTTATGCTTGGGAGCTTCCTTATTGTTTTCCTTTGTCCTGTCGCCATTATGGCTTAGATGACAGCCTTGCAAAAGATGATCTTGCGGCTAGTTTTGAGTGGAAACAGAAGGGGGATGTGGTTGTGGGGTTCTGGACGGTCCCGAATGATCTTCTCAAGGTAGAATCAGAAGATGGGGGCTTTGCTTTGATCAGGCTCATGCTATCCGGGAAGCTTGAGATGCAAAAGTATCATGCGTCACGGGATAAAATCAGAAGGAAACCAAATGCTAAAGGAGAAGAATTGCCAAAATCTGACAATTGGTATGTATGTTCTGTGGAGCATACAGGTAAAGCATCCTCACGACGTCATCCTTTAAGAATTGGGCATCTTTGTGAATATATGAATGGTAACTTGTCTAGTGAGCTTGTTATGTGCAAGCCTCAATTGAGCCACTTAAATAAAAAATTTCCAGCTGATTATCTCGAGCAACTTAAAGCCATCAAGCTAGAACCTTCAAATTATATGGTCTCTACATTTGTAAATGATGCCACAGTTCCGACTAGTATATTTGAAATTACATTAAGGAGAGTATTGTGCAATCTAGAATTGGATCACTCATCAATGGCTTTTTCCAAATATTCTCTTATTTCTAGAAACAATAAGGAACCTGTGTTCAATTTGTTAGAGGTTCCTAAACGTTTGCCTCAACATAGGTCAATACCTTTCTTTGTGGGCGACCCTTTAAGAATAAGTGGGAAGCGATCAAGAAGAGATTCCCAAGCTCTAGTTGGACCTGTCCTTCCAGTTCCTTTTCTTCTATTGCTGCAAAGGATGGATCATCAGAAGACATCTTCTTGCGTAAATGAAGAACCAAATGATGACTTGTTGATCTCAGAATGCCAATCAACCCTTGAGAGCATCCACCCTGAAATCTCACTTGCTGATACTGGCAATTTTAGTGATTTTGGCTCTTCTAATGGGCTACAGAATGAAAAGTCGTTTTTTGTATATGAAAAATCAGTTATTTGCAATGCACCTAGTAGCAAAGGATCATGGAAAACGGCAGGATGTGGGGTAAAAGAAGAGCCGCAGGAAATTAAGGATACTAGTTTAGAAACTGAAACTGCATGTGAAGATGAGAAATTCACCACGTTTGTTTGTGGAATTTCTGACAAGGCATACCATTCATATTCTGGCAATGAAGCAGAAGGACTTGAAATGTTCGATCAGCTTAACCCATATAGGTTGGATTTTGATTCACCTTCTGTTGTATTTCAGCCAAAGGAGAAGGAAATGTACAAGCGCTTGACTAAACAAAGTTTTAAATGGTTGGTAGATTATAAACCACATGAAGAATTCTGCATTGCATCGGACACTCCCAAGCCACCTCACTGATGTCTTATTTAAACAGTTTCTATCCTATTTACAATAAGTTACTCTATGTGTCCTATCCATCTTACTTGAGATTTATGGGGAAGGAATGGCGCCAGACGATTATGGGGAAGGAATGGCGCCAGACGAGACTATGGGATTATCAGGTATGAGCTTTTAAAAGAATTTTTTTTTCCAGATTCATACTGAGTGGTATATGTACTCAACCATTAATGTGTGAGTCGTTAGCTGTGTCCATTTAAGAGCATGCTAGAATTTATGCAAAATTTTAATTATACCATGATGTATTAAGAGATAATCTTATTCATTAATTTTTTAGATTTATCTATCCATCCTTCTTACTTGACATTTGTGTAGAAGAGATGTCACCAAAGGAGCCATGGTTATCACTTATCAGGTATGAGCTTTTAAGAGGATTCGTTTTCAGATCTGTAACTAGTGGTATATACGTTCAACCATTACATTGAGAGTTGTTAGCAGTATTCCCCAAAGAGTATGTAAAAGTTTATACAATATTTCAATTACACCGAGGTATATTAGGAGCTAATATAATTCATTACTTTGTTTTCATATTTTCTTGAAATCTCTGTTACCTAAAGACTAAAAAGTCATCACATATTCCAATAAGTTTTAGTTTAAGCAAGAATTCATTTTCTTCAATCCAATGGAGTTAAAAGGGTCTCGTCTATTTAAAGTAAGTCTATAAGCTTAACTCAACAATGGTCACAGAGAGATTTCAACACGACAGATGTAAGCTCAGCAATTGCATTTAAACATAGATTCTTCCCTTTCATGCTTGTGAGAAGTAGCTAACTCCTTAATTATTTATTTGTTTAGGCTTACATATCATTGTAATGGACAAACGAAAAGATTAAGAATTGTTTATAGCTTGGACCTATCAATGAGGTTGATGGATGATAGAAATACAGTAGTATTGTTCATATGTTACCATAAATAAGTTAAGATTTAGTCCATGTTTAAGATTTCATCTACAAAGCACAGGTTCATTAATTTTCGGTTCAATGTCTCCTGTTGTCTCAAACATCTAGTATTGGTTACCCTTCGGGTTAAGCTAATGAAACTTTCAGTTATCAGATTGTAGAACCTTATATGGACATGAATAAATTGACAATTTAAAGATTGAATTTGATATAGAAAAGAATAATTTCATTCCTGTAGTTTATTTTAGAAGGTGAGAAGTTTCCAGACAGAAATTCTTTAACTAGGTTCTCAGATAGGATTTTCCTTTCCAAACAGATATTGGTTGGCTTTCTGATAGGTATAGGAATTCTCTGCTAGATAGGGAAAAGATTTGATTTCTGTCTACCTTAGTGATTTGGAGGCTGGATTTGGATTGGCAATAAGTCCCTTTTAAGGATATTGTGGTCCGTAGAATTAGAAGATTCTTTCCAGCTTAGGGACGTCTTGATCGATGGAATTTGAAGATTTGAGTTTCATTCTACTTTAGAAACACGTATGTTAAAGTAGAAACACATATGTTCAGGATTCTCGAAACTTCGTAAATGGTTTTAGTTTAAAGACTTTCTGATCAGATATTTGTCGCCTTGAACATGATTGTTTATATTTTTAATTTAGGTGCATCATGTTCCATTGGGTTTTGAACTTGAATTTGATTAGTTTATATGTTTTCCAGTGCATAAAGTTTGATACTTTGGACTTGAGCTAATTTTTGCTTTGCTGTGTCTTCAATGTGAGCTCTAATCCATTCTTATCTCGCAGCTTTATTGATGATCCAGCAATTGTTTATGAGCTTCTCAATTCTTGTTCTGCAGAAACCTTCGAGCCTTTTACTTGGTTCTTAGTTACCCTGGGATATAGCAGCTTCCAGGTTTCTTCACTAATGATTTGTAATTAACCTTGACCTTACTGTTCCTTACTTTTTCACTACTTCACTGTATTCTCAGGTTCTTCGTAACTTACTTGATAATAGTTTTTGTGATCTTACGACTTCTTAATTGCAGAATATGAATTTTCTTCAGGCTCTTTTGTGGTGTAACTGATATGATGGGGGCTTTGAGATCTTCAAGCACATTTCTTGATGAACAGAAAGCGCTTATCAATTGTCAACTATTTACAAGAGCCCCGGATGTGTATCAGTCTACAAGCTTCTCTGTGGCTAGTTCTTTGAGCACCTTCGTCATTAAACGGACAACAACAGTGCATTTCCTTTGGTGAGTTTGATGACAACATTTTGTGCATCTTTCGCGGTCATTCTGCAATAAGTCGGAGGCCATTAGCAATTTCTCTTTCAACATGCTTCAGATTTCCGATTGTTCATCTCTCGGTAAGAAGGTGATATTTGACTTGTGGATGGTGTTGCAGTGAGAAGGGAAGAAACTTTGACTTGCTCAAAAGTTTCTCTGGGGTTAGATGTAACCAACGTGTTTGGTGAAAGAGCCATTCTTAACAAAAAAAAGAAAAAAAATGTCTAACTTATGAGAATCCTCATGTTGCATTTGATTATCAAAGTTTACAATTATGTGTTCAGCGCAGTATTTTCCTGCTTTAATCAAGCTCATGAAAGTCCTCATGCTGTTTTAACTGTTTGATTATCAATTGTTCTTAATAGAAAATGTCGAGCTTATGAGAATCCTTATGTTGCATTTGATTATCAATTGTTCTTCTTTTTTCTTTTTCTTTTCCCAAAAGAAAAAGAAAAGAAAGTCCTCATGCTGTTTTAATTATTAAGGAGGGCAAATTCTCTTGGTAATAAAATGTTTTGTATACTTTTCTTCTGACCCAACCTTCTCATTTTCTCTAGTTCTCTTTAGGGTATTAATAATATGCTAATGTCACATTAATAAGAGCCCTCAATTTTTACCACTCTTTTCTAATAAGCCCCCTAACTTTCTATTTTTAATAAAAAATCTCTAAGTTTTCCCCCTCTTCTAAGAAGCATTTAACATTCTTTTTTTTTTTTGACAATGAAACCCCCTAGGTTTTATTCCTCTCCTCTGGGCAGCCCCAAAAGTTTTCTTATTAAGTTAGAGATTTCATTGTAAAAAAAAAAAAAAGGCGACTTCTTAGAAAAGAGGTGAGAGCTTATTAGAAAAGAAGGATAAAACTTAGGGGCTTCTTAGACTTCGTTATCCTTTAGTAAAGTATACTTACAACTATTGTATAGACTTATGTTATCTTTAGTCCTCTTAAACATCACCTGAAACGCATGAAAATTTGCATGCAAAAACATTATCGATAGATTTAAGCATATATTGCCCTTTTATCATGCTTCTATCTAATTTACTTAGCTTGCATCAAACTAGTAATTTGTTTAATCCGACACAAGAAGTCAGGATGGTCAAGTAGTCATGCTAGACTGAGGCATGGTTTGATATGAGGGTAATGTAAGGTGGGAGACAAAATGAAAAATCCTCTTTTATAGGGAGTTTTTAGAGGATAAGGAGAAATAAAGTAAAGTAAGGTATGGAGAGGGAAGATGCAAAACGAAGTATAAGATAAAAAGAGAGAAAATCCCTCTAATTTTGGGGGCCACAAGTGTGAGAAGAGGAAATATGTAAAATGAACTAAAAATCCACGTACTTCCCCTTTCTCTCCAACCAAATAAGAACTACAAAAGGAATAACCTTTCTTGTACCTCATTGAGTATTACCTCACATTACCTTCCCTAGGGAGCAAGTGCAGCAGCCTCCCAAGGAGGCTCCTAAGGGTGATGTGGCAAGTAAAAGCTCCCAACATGCTCCAACAAGCTCCCAAGGAGGCTCCTAAGTCCTAGTTGGCGGTGGGGTTTACCATGGAGCTCCTAAGAGCTCCACAAATTTGTAGAGCACTTGGGAGCTCCTAAGGGGTGGGGGCCCACTAAAAAATATTTTTTATTAGATTTATTGTTTTAAAATATATTTATAAAATGTTAGAGGTAGAAGAATAGATTTTTTTAAATAATATTTAAGCTCCTAATTGGGAGTTTGTTGGAATATTTCTCCTAGTAGGAAGTTCCTAAATGGGCCCCATGCTTGAGAGCATTCCAACAAGAGCTCCCTACTAGGAGATTGCTACACTTGCCCTTATACCTCCTACCAAATTGAGCCTTGATCTTATCTTTGACAGGGGTGCAGGTTCGAATCCCACTTTTGGCATTTGTCCCCC
>NC_033794.1:7282153-7306676 GCF_001876935.1 Asparagus officinalis | reverse complement strand
ATTTCCCACTCCTGACATATGGTCAATATACAAAAGGCATTACACATTTTCTCTCTTCTTCTTTTGTTTTATTCCCAAACTTCTATCTAGGAAAGAATAAATTTACTTGACTTGTAAGTTACAATTGATGAAATTATCCGATGCTCCATATCCACTAGATAATTGGTGCATCAAAAATTATCAAAATAATAATATTTTAAGATGGGTATATTGATCCGAGAAATCTTCATATTTTGATGTACTAAGGGGCTGTTTGGTTGGCATTTTTTGTCCTTGTTTCCCTGCCAAAACTGACAAAAGCTGTCAGTTTTGACAGTTTTACTTGCAAAAACGTCCTAAAATGGGCGTTTTTGCAAGTAAAGCTGTCAAAACTGATAATTTTTATCAGTTTTGACAGGGAAACCCAAACAAAAAAAGGCCAACCAAACAGCCCCAAAGTCTAAACTGGCAAGCTCACGGAGACTACTGGATGATGTTCCCTCGCAATTGAATTCAATATTTTTAATGTAAAAAAAAATTCTAAATCATCAATTATCTAAACTGGGTTATTGAAGAATACAAATCATACGAGAACACCAAACACATGTAAGCGGATCTCTGAATCATAAAGAAGCAAATGCAATCTCCAAATTGTTCCCTCTGCCTCCTGTATGATATGGAATACCTCATTAATAATGGTTTCATAATTAAGTTTATTTACAAGGTAGAGAGAAATATTTTCTTTCTCCTCTTGGCACATATTTTGAGGGATGTTCCACTAAAATTGAAAACCATGCATCATGTATTTTGAGATCCAATCTAACAAAAACAACGATCGAGATCGACACCTAGCTAACTTCTAAGCCTCATAATCCATCAAAGAACTCAGGTTAGAATTCTTACAATGAAGAACTGCTTCATCTATGCTACTCTCTGTATCCAAATGGAAAACTCTGCTCCCTCTCCCCTTCTCAAGGCTAACCCTTTCCCCCGACGGATTACCCTCAATCCCCCGAGCCAGTTTCATCCTCCTGCAGACCTTCAGCAGCACGAACCACAAATACTTTCGGAAAACCAATATCGAGCTCTTGTTCTTCTTCGGTACCGAAGAAACTTCAAGATTTCGGAAATTTTGAGAAGAACAAGGTGATGGGGCTTCTTCTTCTTCTTTGTCTTCGTGACGATGGTGGGATCTGAAGCTCCAACGCATGGACATGAGTTTTGGGTCGAACTCGATGAAGGATTCGGTATCAAAAGAGAGGCGGAGACTGTAGGAAAAGCTTTCATTGGGAATGATATGATTGGGTTCCATTGAGAGTGGAGGTGTTAAGGTTGAGGGGAGGCTGAGGGAGGAAGTGAGGGAAGTGGAGGGAAGTTGCATGGAGAAATTAGTAGTTGACACCTTTGGAAGTTAAAAGATTGTAATTGGTAAATGCATTTTGTTGGCATCAAATTAAAACGCACTTTCCCCTCAATCCTTCCCTATATATACACACACACCCACAGATAGATGTGTGACTAACGTGTACTCTTGTCCACTAGACACTTTAGTAAATGAAAAACATAAGAAATTTGTACCAATGTATTTATTATTAGGAGGATTTTTTTTAAAAAGACCATTTTAAAAAAATAATTAGCGAAAAGGACCTTTTTGCTAAATAATTAGCAAAATCAACATTTTTTTGGCCAGTTCACTGAGGCTGGCCAAAAAGATGTCGATTTTGCAAAATTAAGTGTTGAAAACACACGGGACTACTAGTCCCGTGTGTTTAAAATTGGCTAATCCACAAAGTCTTACATTGATTGAACTCACGTGACCAAGGTAAAGCCCATTGGGCTAAGTATTACTGTTCGTTCTCTCTCCTTACTCTCACCCACTCTCCTCTCGCACGCACTGGTCCGATGATAGCTACCCTCAGCTCATCTTCTTCAATGCCAACTCCAACTCCGCCGACTCCGCAGCATCCGTGTTGGGATTATGTTTTTGATTCTCTGTATAACTTCATGAGAATTAAATAAGGTTAGAGATCTATCATGATTAGGATATTGAATCTCATCATGATTAGGAGTTTGCATCCTATTCTAATTAGGAAGGTATGCTAGAGATAGGATTTTGGTTTTCATATATATATATATATTCTTCTATTGTTGGAGGAAAAACCAAGCAGATGAGAGAGATCCAATATTCTTGTAATCTAGGGTTAGCAGAAAGCGTAGCTTGATTCAAGAATATTGTGCAAGAGGCGGGGGTTTCGTAGTTTTTGTCCGTGCAAAAGATTACATCATTGGGAGAGGGTTTCGCAGTCTTTGCCAGTTCAAAAGATTGTAGGGTTTTGGAGAGAATATGAGAGTTGATTATGTATGTGAGGTTGAGAGATTGAGAGACGAGAGTTAAGTGGTTCCTCTTGTAGTTCTCCCTGATACATAGTTGATTTCTCGTATTGTTGCCCCGTGGACGTAGGTCAAAGTTGGTTGACCGAACTACGTAAATCTCGGTGCTTTTTCTTCTTGATTTTGGTTATTTTATATCTTGGTGATTGTGGGTTGGCTTCCGAGTTGCGGAGATCGTAGTACGCGAGGGGACTAAAATTTCCCAACAATCCGGAGGCGGCACCGTTGCAATCTCCCCCAATGCCAACCTCACCTTCAACATCTCCAATATGATCCCTTCGTCACTGCCTCCATCTCCTCCACTACTTCTGTTGGCGAGATATGGAGTCATCAACGAGAACGGGACAATGAGGATGGACTTCGATGTAGGAGAGTTTGATTCGGATCTGGAGGATAACGGCGGTGGCGATGATGGCAGTGGTGGCCGGAGTAATGAGACAAGTGAGGAGAGTGGTGGGGTGCTAGGGTTAGGGTTAGGGCTGGGAAGTTTAGGGTTTGTGACGAGGGGATGAGGGAGTATATATCGTGCTTCGATAATGTGGAGGTCATCAAGAGGTTGACGGTGAGAGGGCAGAGATTCAGTAATCCGGTTCTGTGCAAAAAACACACGGGACTACTAGTCCCGTGTGTTTTTTGGGTAGTGTTTAGGAGGTGATTTGCGAACGCTAAACACATGGGACTAGTAGTCTCGTGTGTTTTCAACATCAAAATTTGCAAAATCGACCTCTTTTGGCCAGCTCACCAGAGCTGGCCAAATAGAGGTCGATTTTGCTAATTATTTAGCAAAAAAGTTATTTTGCTAATTGTTTTTTAAAAATGGTCTTTTTAAAAAAACTCCTTATTATATTATTTTTAACATCTCTGTAAATTACATTGATTCAAGGACAAACAAATATATAAATTTTTTTGATGCATTTTATGTTTGCGGAGGAGGACAAGGAGGTCAAATATAAACAGAAAAACTAATCATAATAGTAAACGAGAATTGGTGTCTTCCTCCGCATTGTAGGTTAATATGATATTGATGTGACACATGTCTAGACATTACAATTTCGATGATTAGAATATCTAGATTATAGTAGATTATCTAGATGTGTGCCATATAATGATACCTCGACTAAGAAGATGAAACGACACACCGGTCGTATAAAATTTTAGCACTTATTAAAGTTTTTACTAGCACTTAGAAACTCATTATCATCTCTAACATGTTATGTGTTATCCATTTTGAACATTTATAAGAGAATAGTG
Organism: Asparagus officinalis; assembly: GCF_001876935.1. Lineage (NCBI taxonomy): Eukaryota > Viridiplantae > Streptophyta > Magnoliopsida > Asparagales > Asparagaceae > Asparagus > Asparagus officinalis. The sequence continues at coordinate 7,303,055 of NC_033794.1, read as the reverse complement.
AGCCTTCCTTTGGGTGCAAATTAAGAATAAATGCAATACATGAGAGTTAGGTAAATGTTAGATTTAAAATATATCATAATCATCTATTATATAATTGAAATTAAAAATTATGGTCCCTCCGCTAACTTTTTATAGCAGAGAATATTCAAATTGCTTTTTATGAAATGTTGAAATAAAGGGAATCAATAGGCAACTATAGACAACTGAGAAAATAATTGTTTGAAGATCACTACATTTGAGTGCTAAAAATAAGGGTAAATTACACTAAACCTCCAAGAAGTTTCATTGTTTGGCAGTAAATTTTCAATATGTTTTTTTTAAAATGGCACTAAGCCGTCAATAGCTTTTGGAATTGTAGAAATCCCAATAAGTTTTTTGTGTTTTCAGATAACCCCCATAAATTAGAATAAAAAAATAACATAAAAAGGCATTCTAATGGACATAAAAAATAACATAAAAAGACCTTCTAATAGACAATAAAGAAAATTAGGATTCGGGAATCCAAACTAGGCATAAACAAGGGGAGAACGAATGATAAAAGGCGAGAGATTTCTGTTTCTAGATTTGAAAATATAAAAAGGTTCATAAAGAGGTTTTTAATAATTTAAGGGGTATTTTGACCTTTTTAAGTCACGTGGATCACATGAGTTATGTCAGATATAACAACGTCAACTTTGAGGATTTTCTTCAGGAATTATTAGGGGTTTAGTGCGATTTTGGAAGACATTGGGGGTAAACTACAAAACACTGAAAGGTCTTGGGGATCAGTGTGCAATTTACCGTTAAAAAATAACTAAAAGATAATGTGCGGCTAATCTCTTACAACGTCCGGAGAGCATCAAAGAGAAATAAATATAGGTTATCTCGTGGAGATGCGTAGCAGTGAGCGACCCCATCGTTTCACATCTTCAAAGAGACATCTGCGAGGAGGTGACGACTCGGTCAACTCCTTTAAATGTTTCTTAACGACGTCATTTACCACAAATCTATCATACCTGTTGCTAATTAATTAAATCTGTTAATTATTTGTGGTCTTGGAATCAAGCGTTGACTGGCCAAGGGTGGAAATTTTGGTTTAATTGGGTTAATGAATCAACTCGACCCAACCTGACCCATATAATCATCAGAGTTATCTCATGATAATGAGCCACGAAAGTAAATTAACAATTAGTTCATGCATAATACACTAATAATTTTAAAGAAATTACTAACCCAAACCATATTGTGCATCGTAGTTTAAAAAAAAGTTAATGCGTGTCACTATGAAGGCGTTGTTCATAAGCCTATAATTGTGATTATTGTAAAAACGATGAGAAAGATGTATACATGTTGAATCTTTCTTCTCATTATCTCACTTTCAAAATGACGAAACATGTTTGGACTATTAATAAAAAAGCATTGAGCTTTAGCTTTCCATGTCAGGCGACAAACATTTGGGGTCCGCAGGGGACCTTATAAATATTTATATGAGTGGCGCTACATGCACACCCTCAGTCACATCGTCGGCCACACCCCCTCTCTTGCTACACGCACACCATATTTATATGCATGTATCATTTCTTTTTTCATAATTTGACCACGCGAAGATACTCGAAAGGAAAGTAAGCTACATTTGTTTAGATTTATAGTTTCCAACTGTGGAAGGAACTTGAAAGGAAAGCATAGTAATTAGCATAGTAATTAGCATAGTACGGCAGAGCAATTCTGAAGCGCAAAGGGATGTTTTTGGGATTCTGTTTTGAAAAAAAAAATTTAATTTGAAAGGATTGAGAACCTGAAGACGTAGGTTAGTTGGGTATTGGTTGATTATAATAAGTTGGTTATAAATGCAATTATAAAATCAACTTATATAAGCTATTGGAAATAGCTGTTTGATAATCAAATATTCAAGCTGCAGTTAAGTTGTTTGGTAAAATTATGCTTAATGATCATTGTTAAAAGATACAAGGTTAAAGCAAAGTTAGAGGAAAAGCCGATTCAAAGGAGCACATAGATGGGATAGTGAATGTCTATTTTGGTTTTAACAGTATATAAATTACTTTTGTAATCTTAGCTTTTGTTTTATATTGGGCTATAGAAAGTTTAGTTTCTTAATACTATATATATGGCTGGCTTTGGTTCTCTCTTATATCTATGTCAACGGTGAATGACGGCAAGACCCTCTCTTCACCTTCATGGATGTTTGATAGAAGAAGGTCATATATCACTAGTATTGAGAAACTATCCTTTCTATCTTCCAATACTTGGATACATTTCGTATCCCTTTTTTGTATCTATTTTTTTGATTAATACAAATGACAGGGTGTATCCCTTGTTTTCTCTCAAAAAAAAAATATAAACTAAAAAAAAGTAGAAGCAGTTTTTAAAAACACCCTCACGTTATTTCTAAAAACAACCCCTTAAAAGTAGAAACAGATTTTATAAACTTGCCACGAAGAAAAAAATCACCAAAAAATAAGCAGAACCGTCCTTAAAAAATTAATACCAAACTATTGTAATCTCTCCCAATTTTCTTTGATTGATTTTCTTTGTAATTAAGCTGGTTAGATGTAGAGTAGACAGTTATAGGTGAGTTTTACAAGTATTTCGTAAGTATTTTTTTTAATTAATTTTAAATATTGAAAAATAGATGGAGTTTCAAAAGAAGCTCCTTGTCATTTATAAGCATATGGTAGTTTCAGCTAGCGAACTGTTTTACTTCCCCATCACTACAAAGATGTATACATATCCCCATACAGACTATATTATCTTACATAGAAAATTTGCAAAATTACCCAAAAGAAAAAAACTAACCATTCCCCCCCCCCCCAAAAAAAAAAAAAAAAAAAAAAAACAGTTAAACATTGATCTTAGATTTCAGCAGCTCCTTTCTTCATTTCCTGCAGTAACCACCACACTCCTTTGCACATTCGTAATCCTTCTCCTTTCATTTGCATTCACCTTGGATTTTTCGCGAACATAAGCCAGTCTTTAAACCTGCGTGGTACACTTCCTAGCCAAAAATCAACAAAAAAATGAGTCATCTGTAACCAAATATATCTAAGGAATGTTTCCTTTTGTCGCGAAAAGTTTTTATATATCCTTCCGTGCCACATACACCAAATTAAACAGCACACAGTCATATCCCATTGTAACTGAATCTCAGTTTCAAAACTAGGATTTTTACAAGACCAGCTATCTGAAGTCTCCAATAGATTCATATTTGACACTTCAAACTTGTACATAATAGTATTCCACAGAGAAGACACAAACCTGCACGTCAAAAAATAGATGATTAGATCTTCATTCTCTACTCCTAATGCTATTCAACCAATTGCTAAAACTCTAAACTTTAAAGGGAAGGTATTAATCCACACAGCTTCATGTTCCCCTCTAACTCCACCATCGCTGAGAAAAAAAAAAGTATACAGACTTCACAGAAAACTCTTCTCTACTATCCCAAACCCAGAGCCTAATATCTTCCTCCTCATTCAAATCAAACATTAATTCCTTAAACACCTCAAAAGCTCCAAATATTGGAAAACTAAATCACCTGGTAATTGTCTCACAAAAGAAATATCCCACTCTAGTATATATATTGTTAAACTCTCTTTCTACAAGAGAACACACTGGCCTAAGGTTTAGTGGATAAAGCATATAAATCAGCTAATCTAGCTAGATGCTAGAGATCCATTATCACACCATTTTTCAAGCCAAAAGAAAGTTNAACTTTTGTGCTTGTCAGAAAGAAATCCATATTCTGAACAATATTCCTCTAATAATTAGAAACTTTCCTACTACTCAGCTCTAAAACATTTTCTGGCTCATAATAGTTGTGTCTCACCATACTTTTCCAAATAATGTATTTGTTATTAAACCAAGTCCACGTATGTTATACCCTGAGAATCACTATGTCCTTAAACTGGACATATGGCAGAAGTAGTAGGACTGGACAAACGGCCGACACATCCAACCCGAGTCCAAGCTATCAACTCAGCAGACTCGTTTGCGCGACCCAGGTTTGAGATAAAAGGCATCCTCAAGTCAGTCTCCTCGATCAGTTGAGCTTGAGTCGAATCGAAGAATGTCTTCTAGTCGAGTTTAGTAAGGCAGCCCTGGACAAAGAATGGCTAGCAGTCTTATCAATAGTGTTCACATTCAATGATGAACAGAGCAACACCGATACTCCGACACCAAGTTGCCATCACATTTAATGAATGACCAATATCACGATGACTCTCCGGCAACGGCACCCTCAATCCCGCAATTTTGTTATCATCACATTAAATACTGTGAGTACAGTTCTCTACATCCGATCAATCTACTGCAGACACGTATAAAGAAACAACACAACGTGAGACCAACCAATTGGTTTGTTACTAGCCTTCACTAACTTCCTATAAATAGCACCATCTTTGCTATTCTTCAGGTATGCGCAGAAAACCCTAAAAACCACACTCTGTTTTTCTGTTCATATTAACTAGCAATAGTCATTGACTTGAATGTTGGAGTACACGCCGGAGGAAACAACCTCTGGTGCCTCTAATCTCTGTTATTCTGTGCATCTTATTACATAACCACTCATTCTTCAAGATAATCAACCATCAGAGAAGACTAAGGGACACCCGGATCGTCCTTATCTCTCTCAATCCCCACATTGAATTTCCCACATCAACAACATCCACTTCCCTAACCAAGCACCATTCATGATTCTAAAATCTAAAATCCCCAGACCGCCTTGACGTTTAAGCTTACATACAAAATCCCAAGCCACCAGATTAGAGGACCCTGAATTATTATTATCCCCTAACCATAAAAAATTCCTTCTTGCTCTATCAATTTATCACACCCACTTAAGAAATTTGAAAATTGACATACAAAGTAAAGGTATTGCAGATAATACAGAATTGACCAAAGTCAATCTTCCCCCTCTAGATAGACATCTACTTTTCCACGCGGGTAATCTTCTATCAAAATTTTCACACAGAAGAAGCCAAGACCACTTTTTTTTTCAACTTGTTAGGTCCCAAAGGGACTCCCAAGTATGTAACAGGGAAGGCTCCTGATTGACAATTGAGCATCAAAATAACATGTTCTTGCATCTCCACATTGTCTTCAAAAAGAATCACGGAGCTTTTATGAAAGTTTATTGCAAGTGCTGGCTGTTAGATCTAAACAAAACTTAAGATCTAAAACCATAAAGCCATGATTAATTCAAAGAGATTTACAAGAATCAAAAAGAGCGGAAGCTTATACCTGAATCCATAGATTCAACTTGAGATGGGTTTTGGATCTTCTAACCTTAGGGATTCTCTTCCTTAAGAATTCTCTCTAGACGGGGGTGAGAAGAATTAGAGAGTGTAACCCTAGATTAGGGACCATAACCCTTTATTTATAGATGTTGTACATTTGTAATTTGGTCCCTCATCAAATCACAATTACAACCTTGTATCTGCACATATAACCCCATGACTTATTTAAATATTCATTAACCCAAATTAATTGATCACTTTAATGGGTTATCCTGAAGGATAGCAATACACATTGATTAATCATATATACCTACAAATAGATTTATTAGATTAAATCCAACACCGGCAACATCGTAAATCTATAAAGGATCAATTTTAAGGCAGTGATGTGTTCTCCAATATTCTTACAAAATACAAGTGTATCGTCTGTATATTGTAATATCACTTGAGCCAAGACCCAACCCTTGTATTAGACCATTAACTTTGGCTAATTAACTTCATTATTTTTGTAAAATCATCTACAACCAATACAAATAGGAATGGTGACAAAGGGCTCCAATTCAATTACAAAGTGACACGTGCCACTAAATTGAATTCACCTAGCCATCCCTTTTTGTTGTTATTAAAATATTTAATTAAATATTAAACCCTAACCATGGTTAATCGCCTCTTCTTATTCCTCTGCCCAAGGTTGGAGGTCCTGTTGGTCTCCTTTCATTTTTATACGACCATGGAATGTAAAATATTATTCACTTCAAATTACTGCGTTTCTCTTTCACTCGATTTTCGTCTCTTTCTCTCTCTCTCTCTCTTCATCCTCTCCGTCTTTTCTTTTTAATTACTGGGTACGCTCCTTTATTCTTTCTAGCTTAGCAAGGATTTTGACAACCATATATAGGGCACAGTTCTTGTAATTAATTCGATAAATCAATTTAGGCTTTGCGAGTTCTGATACACAAGACTACATCTATTCAAAGCTTTTTGGCATACATCAGTAGATCAAGGGGCCGACGAGGGACTCGACCATGAGTGAAGAGCGCTCGCTCGAACAAGGGCCAAGGGTCTCGAACAAGGCCTGGAGGCCTCGGCCACGGGCGATGATGACTCGACCAGACCAATGTAATGTTAACCGGTGGATACAACAGTAGGACGGGGCTCGATATGATAGACACAGATCGACTGGCTATGCAAATGAGCTAGACAGGGCCGCGTTGGTTTTTGGAAGTGTGAAGGCCGAAACCTGAATCAAAATCAGTCAGAAAGCCGAAAAATTACAGAATCGGTCCACCGACGGACGTGTGCCGGTCGACCGAATCGATTGAAACACGCTTTGGCCGGTCGACCGAAGCTTGCTGACGGTCGACCGGCGCTAGGTCACCGGTCGACCGAAAAAGTGCACGAGAACCCTGTAAGAAACAGACGTTCTGGCCGGTCGACCAACGCCATTGCACCGGTCGACCGACGTCGGGATTTCCAGTTTCCTAATTGATTTGGAAAACTGTTTTGGACTGGGATCCTATATATACATTGATATGTTTTTAGGGTTTGAAGAACACGGAAAAAAGAGGGTTTTGACGACACTTTGAGATCAAAGATTTTAGAGAGAGAGAGGCCTATTTGCGAGCATTATAATCTTTTTTTAATTAAAAAGATAGATGAGTTAATCAGAATCAGTAATAAGTATCTGAAATAATAATCTGCTGTAGTGAGGGGAAAAAAAATAAATTGAACTATGTACTAATGCCAACACATGCTCTGGAATTATGTGCTGCTAGAATATCATAGTAGTCAGTGGCAGATATTTTGAACTTTATACTTTTGATGTAACAGCGACTTCAATATGTCAGGCTTAATATCCCAGAGATAGACTTCACACCAAACTATCTTTTTCCTCTTAAAGCAACTTCATGATCAGTTTTCTCTTCTTTTTCTTTTTCCAATATCTCCTCCTTATTCACTCTTTTCTGGCCAAGATCTCTTCTAATTTCAAGTCCCCATTTGACTGGAGCATTAAGCCTTTTTCTGGGTGGGCTAAAGCCCACCGACAATTCCTGAAATTCACCGTTTGCAAATGTCTAACACTCGTTCTGTGCTTAGTTATTGGTTCATGAAAATAAATTAGATCACTCATTTGAACATGTTTTATCACGAGGGGTGCTAAACCGTATCCGTATCCGAGAAAATATCCATAACCGTATCCGTTAGGATGCGAATATGGTTGCTCAAATCTATAACCGATAGGATATGGTTAGGGATATGATTTCGTAGTGAAATATCTGTATTTGTATCCGAAATATCCGAATACATATTAGTCATACTCTTACGATAGTTTCGATTCTTAAATTATGGATTTGTGGTTAATTTTGATGATCAATATGTCTAATCATAGCTTGTTAGTTATAATGAACTTATTAATGACCTCTTTTGTATCACACAAACTATATTTTTCTCAATATTATCTAGTTTTTTCATATCCGTTTTGTATCCGCATCCATATCTGTAACCGTATCCGATTTTAGCGGATATGAATATGAATTTTTCTTACCGAGGTATATCCGTAGCCGTATCTGTATCCATATCCGAGATGGGTAAGCAGATATGGATATAGTAAGCTTCCTATCCGAGCCGTATCCGGACCGAATGCACCCCTATTTATCACAGTTAAAAAGGCACAAAGCTTCTTGGGTTAACAATGTTAGGAATTTAACGCCTAAACCCCTAATTGCAATGGAAACGCAGTATAGAAAAGTACACCAAGATTTAACGAGGTTCGGCAACTGCCTACGTCCTCGGGAGCCACACAGATAATTTCTTATTAATTAAACAAGAAATTACAATTTAGGAGCGTATCTCAAAACTGAGATTTCTCTGATAAACACTGTAGCTACAGTGTTAATAATCAAAGGGTATGAACCCTTTCAATTCTCACTTGAGAATAAATACCCCACAATTAAAACCCCTCTTTTAATTCTTTATTTCTCTCTCTTCTTTAATCCCCTCAACCACTGTTGAGTGTTGGGATTTAAACACAAAATCGCAGCTGCGATTTGGGGGTTTTCCGCCGCCGCCTGGGAAGAAAAATCGGAGAGGGGGAAGGCTTCAGCAGTGTCACAAAACCCTAGCTGATGGGGTTTTTATAGGGGAGATCGATGGGCTGGCGACAGCCTGTCGCCAGCGGCCCACGAACGCAGAGGTGGGAGCGCTCGAACGCAAGGACGCCATCGCCAAACGCAGAGTTTGCGTTCGAACGCAGAGTTGGGTGGAGGCGCTCGCACGTGGGGCTCGAGCTCGAACGCAGAGCTCGGGGGGGCGCTGCCGAAGATCGCCTGGACCTCGCCTGTGGCTTCGCCTCGTCGACATCGAGCTCGTCGGAGCTCCTCGCCGGTGCAGAGGTTGGTATCCACCCCCCAAATTAACAATCTCCCACTTGGAGACCAAACCGACGCCAACGTGCTCCTGTGTGGCTCCGCCCTCATCATCTATGCATGAAGGCCAACTGAAGTTGCGCACAACTCCAGTTTCTGAACTGTCACCGTCTTTGTTAACATATCTGCCGGATTCTTACTCCCTGGAATCTTTTCCAGTTTTAACACGTCATCTTCCAACAGGGATCTGATGAAGTGATACCGAAGCGCAATATGCTTCGTTCTAGAATGAAATGCTGAATTTTTCGCCAAGTGTATCGCACTCTGGCTATCACTGTGCAAAACATTCTTCTCCTGTTTGAATCCCAGCTCTGTCAACAAACCTTGAAGCCATATCATCTCTTTACTGGCTTCAGTCACTGCAACATACTCAGCTTCTGTAGTGGATAGGGTAACGATCTTCTGTACCTGTGACATCCAACTAACAGCTGTAGTTCCAACGGTGAATACATAGCCGGTGGTGCTTCTTCGGTGATCAACTTCGCCGCCGAAGTCTGCATCTACGTACCCTTGCACTTCTACCTCTCCCTTACCAAAGTGCAAACACTTCTGTGTGGTGCCTCGTAGATATCTCAGAATCCACTTGACCGCTTCCCAATGAGCTTTTCCTGGATTCGACATAAACCGGCTGACCACTCCCACTGTATGGCCAATGTCTGGTCTCGTACAGACCATAGCGTACATCAAGCTTCCGATAGCTGAGGCGTAAGGTACCTGAGCCATACTCTCTTTCTCTTCTTCTGACTGAGGAGACTGATCCTTCGATAAGCGAAAATGACTGGCCAAGGGTGTGCTCACAGGCTTGGCGTCGCCCATGTTGAATCTCTGCAAAACACGGTTGATGTACTCCGTCTGAGATAACTGCAAGAGACCTCTCTTCTTATCTCTCGTGATTTGCATTCCAAGGATCTTCTTCGCTGGACCCAAGTCCTTCATGTCAAACTCCTTTGACAGCTGCTGCTTCAAACTCTTGATATCCTCCATATCTGCTCCTGCAACCAACATATCATCAACATACAGCAGTAGGATGATATAGCTGGACTGATATCTTTTGAAGTAGCAACAGTGGTCGGCGTTGCACTTCTGGAAACCTTCCTTGTGCATGAAGCCGTCAAACTTCTTGTACCACTGTCTTGGGGCTTGTTTCAGGCCATACAAGCTCTTCTTGAGTCTGCACACCAGGTTCTTTTTCTTCTTTTCTTCTGAGAAACCTTCTGGCTGGTGCATGTATATCTCCTCTTCTAGATCTCCGTGAAGAAACGCCGTCTTCACGTCTAACTGCTCGAGATGAAGATCTTCAATTGCTACAATACTCATCACGGTCCTGATAGTATTTAGCTTCACCACGGGAGCGAAAATATCGGTGTAGTCAATTCCTTCCTTCTGCTGGAAACCTTTGACAACTAGCCGGGCTTTATATCTTCTGGAACCATCCTGCTCCTCTTTCACCCGGTACACCCATTTGTTGTGGAGTGCCTTCTTACCCGTGGGCAACTCAGCTAGTTCCCACGTCTGGTTTGATATGAGAGACTTCATCTCATCTTTCATTGCAAGCTCCCACTTGCTCGCATCTCCACACTGACAAGCTTCATCAAAGCTTTCAGGCTCCCCACCATCTGTCAACAACAGATAGTTCATGTATCTCCTGTTGGGTACAGGAGGACGAGAAGATCTTCTTAATATCGGAGCTGGTGCGTCGGGCTCCTGCGCACCATCTTGTCCAACAGGCTCTTCTTGCTGAGGACCCTCTGCATTGGGTTCTTCCGAGAGGTTACTCGGGACATCATCTGCATCTACAAATATTGACTCGCTCTCTGAGTCATCTGTCTTGTGCATGTCCTTGTACATCACCTTCTCGTTGAATATCACATCTCTGCTCCGGATCACCTTCTTGTTTTCGTTGTCCCAAATGCGGTAGCCGAACTCATCTTCACCATAGCCGATGAAAGTGCATTTCTTTGACTTGGGATCAAGCTTATTCCTGCCTTGATCACTAATATGCACGTAAGCTACACAACCGAAAACTTTTAGATGTGAGAGTTTTACCTCCTTTCCGCACCATACCTCCTCTGGTATTCTGTGCTCCAATGGAACCGATGGACCTCGGTTGATCAAGTAAGCTGCTGTGTTGACCGCTTCTGCCCAGAACTGCTTCGGTAGGCCTGATTGTACTCGAATGCTTCTGGCTCTCTCTGTCAACGTTCGGTTCATCCGCTCAGCTACACCATTTTGCTGAGGCGTGCCGGGCACGGTTCTCTCCATTCTGATCCCGTGCTCATAGCAGAACTTCTTGAATCCGGTGTCTTCATACTCACCGCCATTGTCGGTCCTGAGCTTCTTTATTCTCAGACCGGTCTCATTCTCGACCATAGCTTTCCATCTCCTGAAAGCTTCAAATACTTCTGACTTATGCTTCAGAAAGTAGACCCATACTTTCCGAGAGTGATCATCGATAAAAGTCACGAAGTAGTGTTTCCCACCAATCGACGCAGTGGTGGTTGGTCCCCAAACATCTGAGTGAACGGGCTCTAGCTTCTGCTTCCTGGGGGTTCTGCCACTTGTCTGAAAGCTGACTCTCTTCTGCTTTCCAAGTATACATTCTTCACACATATCCATCTCCACTGACTGCAGTCCTGGGAGTTTTCCCTTTGTGTGCATGATTTTCATCCCCTTTTCACTCATATGACCGAGTCTCTGGTGCCACAGCTTTGAAGTCTCATTGCTTGCTGCAACTGAGATCGAACAACGTGCACCTGCTGTCATATATAGGGTACCAGTCTTCCTGCCTCGGGCAATCGTCATTGTGCCCTTTGAGATCTTCCAATCATCTCCATGGAAGGTTGTGGTGTATCCTTCGCCAGCCAACTGGCCTACGGATATTAAATTCTTTCTCAGGTCGGGAATATGCCTGACATCCTTCAGCTCCCATACTGACCCGTTCAACTTAATTTTCACCACGCCTTTGCCCACTATAGCACACGGTTGATCATCACCAAGATATACGTATCCAAGTTTTCCGGGGGTATACTTCTCGAAGAATTCTTTCTGAGAAGTAGCGTGGAACGACGCTCCTGAATCTAACACCCAAGATTCCTCCTTGCTCTCCAAAGAGCATATCAATGCGTCGTCTCCTCCTGAAGTGGAGGTGACATTCACCTCTGCCTTCGCTTCCTTCTCCTTCTGTGCGCTCTTGCACTGATTCTTGTAATGCCCGGTCTTTCCACAATTCCAACACTCGATAGCCTTCGAGCTGTTGCTTGGATTCCTTGATTTGGACCTCCTGTCCTTTGATCTACCTCTGTAGTTTGATTTTCCTCGTCCGTTTCCTCTGGTTGAATTTCTACCTCTTGACTCTGTATGCAATACTGAAGAGGTTGTAGCTTCACCCGTTTCTCTCCGTCGGATCTCCTCACTGAGAACCAAATCACGAACGTCGTCGAACTTCAACTTACTGTTTCCCGACGAGCTACTCACAGCTGTGACTGTAGCGTTCCAACTCTCTGGTAGGGAAGACAACAATATCAACGCCCGAACTTCTTCATCAAACTCAATCTCAACTGAACTCAATTGGGTTGTGACCGTGTTGAGTTCATTGAGGTGTTGTGCTACTGACGCGCCTTCCGCCATTTTCAGATTGAATAACCGCCGCATCAAATGAACTTTGTTCGCGGCTGATGGCTTCTCATACATGTTTGAGAGTGCTGCCATAAGACCTGCCGTGGTCTTCTCCTTCGCTATGTTGAACGCAACATTATGAGTCAACGTCAATCTGATAACTCCGAGGGCTTGTCTATCTAGAAGGTTCCACTCATCTGCCTTCATGGAATCTGGCTTCTTCCCCGATAGTGGTTGATACAGATTTTTCTGATACAGATAATCCTCTATCTGCATTTTCCAGAATCCGAAATCTGTTCCATCAAATTTCTCAAGTCTCATTTTTGCCTCATCTGTGGCCATGGCTCCCACTTGAATCTGACTTGTTCTAGATCGTTTCACTCTCTGATACCAGTTGTTAGGAATTTAACGCCTAAACCCCTAATTGCAATGGAAACGCAGTATAGAAAAGTACACCAAGATTTAACGAGGTTCGGCAACTGCCTACGTCCTCGGGAGCCACACAGATAATTTCTTATTAATTAAACAAGAAATTACAATTTAGGAGCGTATCTCAAAACTGAGATTTCTCTGATAAACACTGTAGCTACAGTGTTAATAATCAAAGGGTATGAACCCTTTCAATTCTCACTTGAGAATAAATGAATAACCCACAATAAAAAAACCCTTCTTTAATTTTCTCTCTCTCTCTTCTTAAATCCCCTCAACTACTGTTGAAGATTGGGATTAAAATCGCTGCTGCGATTTGGGGTTCTGCTATTTGGGTTTTCCGCCGCCGCCAGGGAGAGAAACGAAAGAGGGAGAAGAAGCTTCAGCCGCGCCGAAGAAACCCTAGGCTGGAAGGGGGTTTTATAGGGAGAGTTGATGGGCTGGCGACAGCCTGTCGCCAGCGACCGCTTGGACGCCAATGTCGAGGCCGAACGCAGAGGTCGAACGAAGAACGCTGAGGTCGACGAACGCAGAGTCGAGCTCGAACGCAGAGCTCGGGGGGGCGCTGCCGAAGATCGCCTGGACCTCGCCTGTGGCTTCGCCTCGTCGACATCGAGCTCGTCGGAGCTCCTCGCCGGTGCAGAGGTTGGTATCCACCCCCCAAATTAACAAACAAATACTTTAGTTGCACCAGAGAATAGTTTTGAGAAACTTTTCCTCATAAATAAAGACCAAAAAAAAAAAAACTAGATGTTCTCTAGTACCTAACTGAGATATATTCGGTCGACTCCAGATATTTATCCATTGCAACTAATAAATACAATTATAGCAGCAACCATAAAAGAATCTTCGTTCTCATCAACGATCTACGTCGCGGTTGAAATCTTTTTGAGCTGCGAGTGAGATTTATATCGCAACTCCAATTCCAGCCACCTCTAAACAAACATAGTAAAATAAAAAATATACTTGTAAAATCTTAAGACCGAATTAAATAATTGTAACCAATGTTGTATAAAATAGCAGCAGCTACGTGCATCAGGATACTTATTAACATTGTAATTTTACGTTTGTAAAACTCCCACCGTATTTTTACGCGGTGACCGCGGAGAAGCTGACGGCGGTAGCATTGAGCATCAGATGCACAGATGGCAAGGTTTGGTGCAACCACTCGAGGGGGCAATCAACAGCTCGCCTACCCCACCCCACCAATGACTATCTCAATCGATCACCTGTACGAAAATGAGCCAGACATTTTTTTTTCACTCACACCTTGAAAACTTCTGTTGTGCATTCTTCACGCATAAAGAAACCACACAATTGGTACAATTGGTTCTTGCAGATTAATTAGGAAAAAAGCCATGTGTCTCTTCATATTTGTTTCTACTTTGCTGTAAAATTCATTCGTTTCTACTTTGCATTCGAGAAGATGAATCGTAATCATCCATTAATTAAACAGTCAATGGTTGGATTGAAAGTACTGATCTCTTCATATTTGTGTTAATTCAAGTCATACGCTTTTGTTTTTATGAGAAATTGTTTGAACAAATGAATTGTTTTGCGCTCACATCCAGACACATAGATTTGACTTGGAAAAAGAAATCATCAATGTAATAAATAACCTTGCACTTACTAAAGGACTATGATTATTAATGTCATGTTATTTGATTTAAAGCTAATTAAATTCCATATAATTACAGGATGATTGTGTGAAAATAGTTTTAAAAAAAAGCACAAAAATGGGAAAGCTTTTTCGAATAAGCAAAGTTGCAAGGGCTTCAATGAAAAATTAGAGGGAAAGAAAAGTCCAAAACCCGCTCAACTTTACTTCAACACCACTCTCTCTCTCTCTCTCTTCTTTAATCCTGCTCCGTTCCCAAAAACAGAACAGAGTTAATTTCTTAAAACGCGAACTCCTCATTTTTACTTCTTCCATTTTTTTTAAACTCCAAGATCAGCTTTTTTAGGGTCTCTTAAAAGAAAAAAAAAAACAAAGAAAGAAGGGGAAGAGATGCAGCAATGGCGGCCAGAGAACGCGGCGATGACCTTCGACGAGGTCTCAATGGAGAGAAGCAAGAGCTTCATCAAGGCCCTTCAGGTATCGGAACCCAGATCTCGACTCACTGTTGCAGATCTGGGCTTGTCTCTTTAGATCTTTGTCTATTTTGCGCGATCTTGATCAAGATGACAGGCGTTAAGCTGTTTTTTTTCTTCTTCAAATTTTTGATCTAGTACTACTTCTCTTCAGTTGGTAAGTTGCCAAAAAAGGAATTTGGGCGATGCTCAGATAGATGCAAGGAAATCTCTAGAAAACTGTATTAATTGTGGTTCTGGGAGATTGGATCCTTAATATAGTAACATTTTGAGTTGAAAAGGATTTACATTTGTTGGAAGATGATCGGATTTTGTAACGGAAATTCTGGATAATTTGGAAAGTTCAGTTCTTTTTAAGGCGAAACTTTTTTTCCTTTACTGTTTTATAGAGTGTCCTGTAATTGAATGTACTGTTCTTTGAATGATGTGCACAGGAGCTGAAGAACCTGAGGCCTCAGCTTTACTCTGCGGCAGACTACTGTGAGAAGTCATATCTTCACAATGAACAGAAGCAGATGTAAGATTTCTTTACGGGTATCACTAAATTCATTAATATTGAACCACTATTCAAACATTTATCCATGCTTCTTTGCTGCGAAAGAAGCATTCTGTCTAGGAAAATAGAGTTGTTGTTGCCAGTTCATTAATCCTTTTATAGATGATAGCTTTTCTCGCACTTTATGGGAAAAGAGTATCTACTTATTTGATCGCATCAAACATCTTTTTTTTCTTCTTCTTTTTTGCTACATGCATTTTATTGGTTGCGCCAAATATTTGAATCTCTGCCTGGTCATTATTTGAATTAAGGATTCTACAAGCACCTATCAGGACATAGAGGGCAAGTGTAATGCATGTCAAACATGTAATCTTCCATGTATGTGTATTTCTGATTTATACTCTTGTGAGTGTTCTTCTTATACTGGCATTTCTCATACCCTCTATGACATTTTTATTCTTATTAATGCAATATACACCACATCAACATTTGCATCACCTTTTTCCACAGCAATGACATCTTAAGGCGTAACTTATAAGCTAACATCGAGGCACTGATCAAAGGATATAATTTATTATTTTCAAAAGAAAGACCATTTTGAAAATTGTTGGATGTATACAACTGTTAATAATACATATCGTTGTGTATTAATGGCTTGCGATTTATTTGAAAGAAGATCATCTAGTTCGTGAGACTGTATTATTTGTAGGATAATAGGATTATCTTGATTGCACCATAATACCATATAGGTTTTTGATTTTTGGGAGTCACGATGTGATTGCTAGGCTAAATCAATTATTTATGTCACAATCAACAGTCTTCTTTTCAATGATGAACACTAGTTTCAGATGTTTGCAATAAGCTATGGGAAAAGTTTGTGCTTGTGCCTGGATGCTACTCGTAAAAGTACTAAGAAAATTGCAATAGCTAGTGAAACAGTACAGTTGTTGAGAAACTTTATGTTCTTTATCTTCTGCTATTGTTTATTTGGGTCTTTTTTTGTGGAAACCACCTTAAAAATAGGGTAATTATACAGAAACCAGCTTTGAATGTCAATTTACACAAATACCACCTTTAAAGTGGGTTTATGTTGCAACCAACCACCTCCCAATCAAAATTTTCACTAAAAACCAAAAAATACTCTTAAAACCTATCATTCAAGGTACACTACTCATTTTGAATGTTTACATCTGGTTAGGATACAAGTTACGTACATTGAACAGGAATTTTTAGGGTTATTTTTTTTCTAGCGAAAAAGTGACTTCGAGGTTGTTGATTGCACCGCAAACGCATTTTAAAGGCGGTTTTTGTATAATTGACATTCAAAGGTGGTTTTGTATAATTATCCTATTTTTAAGATGGTTTCTAGAAGGTTAAAAAAACTCTATTTCTAATCCTCTTTTTTAGCTCCTGATCATGATCTCATGCAAAAACAATTTTTTTTTCCCTGCTCACAATTTATACTTCTATGAGAATTAAAATTGAGCATATGATCTAATGATTGATATATGTACATTTTACTTTTTGGGAATATTAGGGCATTCATTATCATTATTTGTTTTTTTCAGACTGTGTATGATATTTTTTGTGTCTGATATGGCATTTTATCTTATATAATTGTTATACGGTACATAGATACTTCATTGCCTGTAAACTTGCGCTTTTTTGCTTCACTGTTGTAAAAGCTAAGGTATAATTATCAGGGTACTGGATAATTTAAAAGACTATGCCGTCCGTGCACTCGTCAATGCTGTTGACCACCTCGGTACTGTTGCTTATAAATTGACAGACCTCTTTGAACAACAGACAATGGATATCTCCTCTGTGGAGCTTAAGATTTCTTGTCTGAATCAGGTATATTAATTGCTTTGCATGCAACTTCAAATAGGCGGGAACTGATTTTGCTATTGTACATGCAGCGTGTTCTTACGTGCCAAACTTACGTGGACAAAGAAGGTTTAAGGCAACAGCAGATATCGGTTACAGCTCCAAGACACCACAAGCATTACATTCTACCAAGTATGACTAAAGATCTGGTATTATCCTGCTTTTGGTAATGATTTAATCTAACTATTGTATTTGAATTGTCAAGCTAGATTCTGTCAATCAAAAGGGAGCCAGAAATCAATTGTCACAAGCACAAGCAAAACCTCGTCCTCATTCTACAGGTTCCTCATTTTTGTGTGAAACATATTAAATTCCTTCTTTCATCTTTAATTATGTTAATATTATGCATATACTTATTGCTAGAAATCCTTCTCATTAATAAATTTAGGTACTCCTGCATCAAAAACACTTTCGTGGCATCTTGCCTCAGAAGCCAATCCTGCAACAGGTGAAGCTTCCAATGCAACTAAAAGGCAAGCACTTGGTCATCAATTTTAATTTTCTGCCCTATTCCTCCTGATTTTGTGTCATTTTTTGGAATTGATCTAAGAAGTTGCATTCTTTTTCCAGCAGTGGAAACTCCAGAGATTTTAAATTAACTCCCGAGTTTCATCTGCTAGGTACATCAAAAGCTCCCCTAATTGATAGATTTGTTTTTTCGTTTATCTCCCTAGTTTTACCCAATTTATCTAATTTTTTCACGGAACATACTCTGGATCAAATAAAGTGAAGAAAAAATTTCCCTTCCAATTTATTAAACAAATGCAGGTCCGAAAGAGACTGCATCATCACTGTCGTCCACTCATCTTCGGTCAAGCAGCGGGGCTTCCGGCCTGCAACCTTTTATGATGAAAGTAAGTGTGAAAGTAAGATCTATATTAGTTTGCATGTAATACTTTCTACTAGCCCTAAACCCTGAAGAAGTCCCTTTATTTTTGTATCTATTAATTGATTCATTCAATCTACTACAGGATCCTTTTGAGGTCCCCAAGCCCTTAGCAGCATTCAAGTCTTTTGAAAATCCTCGCCGTGATTTGATTAAGGCTCCTGTTCGAAGTAGAAGCATGATGTCTTTATTTTTCGCCAAATCAAAAGCCTCAAAACCGAGGAGGACTTACGCACACTGATTGGCTTCTGATCGAAATGAGAAGTCCTTGACCTGGAACGCTTGGATTCAAGTTCTCCAATCTTGCCTTCGGACTCGCAACTTAGTAAAGAACCTCTGTATATGTGACTTTTGCTAGTTTTTCCGGGGGTGACGAGAAGTGATTTATGCCGAAAATCCAATCCATAGATAGAAATATTTGTTTATATGTTCAATTTTATACGTTTTGAGAGATTTCTTATTGATGTTAGTCTTGATTCTTGGTTTCATTAGTTGTGAATTCTATTGGGTATTCTTAAGCGTGTGATGAATGTTTCCGTACTATGTTGATGGACTGGATCAGATGGTATTATGAGGAATAAAAATATGATGTTGACTGTTTATTTGTTGCTGTTAGCTTGAGTGGTGATGGTTAACAGCGTGCAGAGTTTAAGGGATTTGCACTCCAAACAGATGCAACACAACAATGAAAAATGTGAAGGGTTGATTTTGCGGTTACCGTAAGAATTTTTTTTCTTTTAAGCTTATTCTTCATGATTGTAGAGAAAATTAAATTGAAAGAAAATTGTTTATCGATCACTTTTACCCCGTATTTAGTTAGAAAATAAAGGCTAAATTGCACTCAAAGATCCTATAGTTTATGAAAAGAACACTTAAATACCCTAAGTTTCAAAAGGAGAAAAAAAAAACCCCCAAGTTGCTAGCCGTGTGAATTTGGCTAACGATGTTATATTTTGATCAAAAGGACAAAATTGCACTATTTGGTAATTAGATTTGTAAAGGGCAGAGGCTTGGTAGAATTGTAATTAATATAACAACTAAGGATAGTTGGGAATTAGATTTGTCACATGAGACACCATGGGGGGATATTCTCACAAGTTGACAGAAAATAGCAAATTACACTTTTTTTTACAAGTTTGGTATCTTTTTGCTCCTATTTGAAACTTGAGGTATATAAATGCTTTTTTGGAAAACAGTTGAGTTTTTTTTTTTTTTGGAAAAGTGGGAACAATAGGGCATTAAAGTGCGAGTGGTGTTAGGGCACACCATCCACCACAACTCCAACCCCACTCTCTCCTCTTAGTGCTACAGTAAATCGGGTCCCACGTAGAAACTTATTTACAAAAAGTAACATATTTTAAAAATATTTATCAAATTCGATCTAAATTAGCTAAAACTGGGTCCCGTGAAGTTTCAGCTGAAAATTGAAATTTCCACGGAGGCAGCGTCGAAGGGGGCGAAGGAGGTTGTGGCGGAGGAAGGGGGTGATGGTGACGGCCGGGGGCGGTGTGGGCTGCGGAGACCAATGGCGCCTTGGGCGGCGACGCTCGACGAGCGTGGAGACGGGAGCGATGTCGCGGCGGGGCGTCACAGCAGCAGCACTCGAAGGCGGCGGCGGCCCAACTTCCGGGCGGCCTTGGCTTCTGCGCGCCGTGTATGGGGGCGGCCACGTGGTGCTGTGCGTGTGCGTACGACTATGTGCGGCGATGATTCTGCGAAGTCTGTGCGTGCGTGTGTAGGGACCGGAGGAGTGAAAGAGAAAAGAACGACGATTTTTTACCCGGAAGGCGGATAGGGAAAGATCTGCAGAAGTATGAGGGGCGAGAGGCAGAGAGAGACGAGAGAGAGCAGCAGGCCGTCCACCTCCTTTTTTTCACTTGGATAAATTTAACCTCTCTTGTGATAAATTATTTGAGTGGATCCCTGTTTGGTTGTTGTTGGTAAAGTTGTAAATTTATGACACAACTTGAAAAGTTGTTGTCCACCTCATCAATTTTACTTTTATACTTTTCTTTGTTTGTTTTTTATTCTATTAGAATCATAAATTGCTTGTTTGATTTGCAAATGTAACTTTAATTGTTTGTTTGGAAAATATAAAAAATAATCCTTACTCAAATGATCATATTGGTTGGAATTATTTTTTATTATTTTTTCCTGACTTTAATGTCAGTTTTCTCCTAAAATCATGTCTTTTTTTAATGAAATCACTTTACAAACCACGTCAGCATATGAAATCACTTTACACTATTTTCACAACTACAAACAAACAATTGAAAGTGGTGAAAGCTGACATTAGGACCCACATTTTTACACTTTCCATCATTTTACATTGTAAAAACATACAACCAAACAGCTCCTTAAGTCCCATGAAGTTGCGACACTCCTAATCAAATTGGTTAAGTGGAGCTTAAACTTCACTTGACTTTAAGTCAATGTTTTTTTCTTCTAAAAGGTTAAAACTGGATCGAATTTAATAAATATTTTTGAAATAAGTCATTTTTTTACAAATAAGTTTTTAAAGAAATCTAAATTAAAAATTTGTCCAACTTAAAATCTTTAAAAAATGAACGAGAAAATTTGCCTCGCTCCAGCATATATAGTGAATCTGTTTTCATTTCCTGCACACTCAAGTATATCCAACAATGTTTCAGCAAATCATACTGCAATGACCGCTAATACCACTGGCATTCATACGGAGAAATATTACTACACGACTAAAAACAATCAACTCAAGTTGGATCATCAAAATGTGATCCATTTTTAAAAAAGAAGCAATCACACTTTTACTTTCTCTCTTTTTTCTTTCTCTCACTTTTTTTTTTGGGGGGTGGGGGGGGGGGGG
>NC_033794.1:7268144-7282143 GCF_001876935.1 Asparagus officinalis | reverse complement strand
CTAGCGTAAGTGTTCTTCAATTGTCTGGTTGAGAACCATCTGTGTCTCTTGGTTGTTTTTTCTCATCATGGCTACAAACTCGTCATAGTTAATTTTTCCATCCTGAAAAAAAGAACATATAATTACATATAGAGCAGAGAGATGCAGGTGAAGTTGAAAATTTTATGTAATTGATTCCGTATTCTTTCTTTTTTAGGATAACAAACCTCAAACACCTAACTATGTCCACCTTTTTATTCCCCATTAAGACATTGTTCGCAACACATACAAAAATAATGATTATGGTGATAGGCATATGACACTGATGAAATATCATAGATCTTAAAACTTAACCTTAGCATTTAAAAAACAATGCTCTTGTGATAAACTTTCAAAAGTTTAAACAACTTGAGGAAGAATAACGTGCAAACTACCATTTTACTAGAGTTTGAGATTATAAGCAATATGTCTGATGATTTAGTTTGAGGCAAGGTCACACGCAAATTCACAAATACAAATATTCTAGCAGTACAACCATTCTAGCATTTCCTAAACAACTAGTAATTCAAGATTGACTAGCAATAACAGGAGTTTTTTAGGTAGTTGCAATTCCTGCTAGTAAATCAGAAAAAGAATTGTTTATTGAAGTAAATAAAGCTTACATGATCAACATCAACTTCTGAAATTATCTCCTTTATCTTTTGTTCATCCCTCATATTATATTGTTCCAGAACTTGTTTCAGTTCATCCATTGTGACATACCTACGCACAAGAACAAATGATAAATATTTAGCAATTCAGTATACCATATAAGAATTTAAACAAAATAATGAAGTACATGGAAAAAAAAAAGAAAAGAAGGAAATTTACCCGCTGTTATCCTTGTCGAAATACAAAAATGCCTTATATAAACGATCCTCTCTTTCCATTCTGTTCATATGCATTGTTGCTGTTATAAATTCAATATAATCAATGGTGCCATTGCCATCCACATCAGCCTGCAAGAAAGTCATGCCACTACGGCATTTACTCACCAGTAACCAAACACAATAGGAAAATAAACAGAATCATAAACAACTTCTGAATTCCTACTTCTGAATTCCTAACATAACTAGGTAAAATCAACAACTGCAAACTTTGTAAGGTAAGAGTAGATTCTACTTGAATCTTGGCCTTTAAAGTCCTTTGACAAGAACTATATTTCATCCACAATGGAATCACTGTTAGATGCATCAAGTTTCCTATGAACTTGATGTTGCGTAACTTTTAAGAAGATTGTAGCAGGATGCACACACAAAGAAGAAATGGAATTCCAACTCGATGTAAGGAAGTCTCTAGATGTCATACCGACTCCAGCAACTGCCTCACTTCAGAATCAGAAAGCTTGGTACCCCATTTGTACAGACCAGCTTTCAGTTCGTCAAAGGTTATTGTGCCGTTGCCATCAGTATCCATAGATTTGAACATCTCTTTTAAACCAATGATTTCTTCTTCTGAAAGATTCTCTGCAATCACCTGAAAGCGTATAGTTTATAATAATTAAGGAAAAAGAATACCAGATAGAAGATAAATAAGAATGAATGGATGAGTATCAGTCACCTTCAAGGCTACTTTCTTAAGCTTGTTCATCGCTCTGAACTTTCTCATTCTTCCTATAACTGTGATGTCCATCGGCTCATCAGATGCATCCCCATCTTCCCTAATCCATGGATGTTCTGTAAAAATTTTAATTGTTAAACTAAATGAAGAGATTTCTTTGAAGATGATTAAAGCCATACATATGAACATACTCTAAAGATTTAGTTAAATGGAAGTCATTTCCACGTTTATCATTAACATCCACTCCTGTAAGAAGTATATCAATAAAGGTTACCAATGCGAAATATGTTTTTGTCGGACCTTTTTCCTTATGTTCTGTTCAAACATGATAAATTTTCACTGAAAACTTTGTCCGACTCATATGTCAAGATAATTTCTTGGCTTGAGAGGACTTATAAGGGCTTTGCCCCTTGGTCAACTGAAATACTCGGATATCATAACCAATGAGGTTTTCTGCACCTGCCACTATATTCCAGTGTAGCAAACCGTCTACTACGCATTGTTTCTTTTGGCAAATTTGCTACCAACTTAGAGGCTTGATTCACGACACCAGATAGACAGTTTTAATATATCAAAACTTCCCATGAGAGCTCTCACCACAGAGTTGTATATCATGAAATGATGGTGAAAACTCGACAAATTCTAGAAAAATAAGCATGACAAACAACTATGTACAATTATGCATACTGACAATAAGTAAATAAAATGTAGGAAATGAGTATGAGATAAGCGGCATAAGCCTAAGCTTATGATCTTACTCAAGATTTCAACAGCAGAAAGACGTTTTGTTGGATCTGCCTGCAGCATTTTATTAACTAAATCTTTTGCGCTGCTTGATATTGAGGGCCAAGGATCAGATGTGTAATCGATATTACCACGTAATATAGCCTCAAATATGCCCTTCTCGTTATCTGCAGAGATGAAAATTAGGATCTAAATTGACACTACAAAGCTTTATTAAAAAAAATCAGTATTGGGGATTTGATGATAACAAACACCTGCCCAGAATGGAGGTACACCAGTCAGAAGGATGTAAAGTATCACTCCAGCACTCCAAATATCAGCCTCAGGACCATATAGTCGTCGCAATACTTCAGGTGCTACATAATATGCGCTACCCACAAGCTCTTTAAATAAATCTCCTGTATCAGACAAAGTTGTATTGTCATCACAACCGCAACTTTCTATGTAGGAACAAAAAAGAGGAGGAAAAAACAAACTGCAATACTCAGCAACTCAAGGTTATGAGGAAGATTGTGATGTAAGAGCTATCAATTGAGATATTTTTCCTTAACAGGTACATAACGAAAATAAGGAACCATGATCTACAACAAAAAGATAACAATGTAAAAGAAAACGGTAATAAAGCAGCATATCGGATCTGATTATATTGGTGCTATTGACACAACATTATGAGTATACATCTTTTATCTCAAGAGCGATGTGTGATTAGAAATATCTCATATTTGAACTTCTTAACTAGAATAGTTTGTTGGGAACAGTTATTTTTTAATTCCTTTTTGGGCAACGAAGATGTTATCATTTTTTTTGTAGTTATTTTTGAAGTGTATACCATCAAACTAGTCGTATTTGCATATTGACTGGAAATATAGATATTTGCTAACTTAGCCCCAAGTTCTGCCAACTTAAATTAAAATACCCTCCAAGTCCAAGAATACCTTAAGGGATATTCCCAAGATATGAGATATCATAATTTATGTTAGACGTTTAGCTGAAATTCCCCCATCCACCATTCCATAATCGACAAAGTTAAATTTGGGGGATATATTTAAATTGGTATGGTAGAATTGGGGGAGTAAATTAACAGATATCTATGCCCTGTTTGGATGGAGGGTAGAGAGGGGGAGGGGAAGAGAAATGAGGCTTTCACCTTGTTTGGGAGTTTTTTTAAGGAGGGTAAAGAGGAGGAAAGAAGGGGAAAGGAGGGTAAAATTGCTTGGTTTTCTTTCCCCCCCGATTTGGGCGGTAGAAGAGGGTAAAGGAGGGTAAAGGGGTGTAATGACATTCTTACCCCCATCAAAACAAATAAAAGGGCTGATGTGTTATTAGTATAAAGTCATTTATGTAAATTTACATATATTTACTTCCTTTCACCTTCATTCACCTTACTCAACTCCCAAACAATATATTACAATTCTCTTCCCTTCCCTTCCCTTCCCTTCCCGTTGTTTACCTTTCCTTCCCTTCCCTTAGTAAACTCCCAAACACACCACTAGACTTCAGGTAAACTTTCAAATACTGTTAATTTCAGAGGTATATACATAAACAACCTATATTTTATATAAATTTTATTTGGGGTTAAAGACTGAATTACTAGGCTGATATTATGAGCTTCAGACTAATACACGGGTAAATTTAGAGAGGGCCTACCTGAAAAAGAAATCAACAATAAACTGTCAATGCATAGCTCTAATGCCAGTCTTTAATTTTCTCTTACGCTCATTTCTGAATTAAGCAAAACACAAACTTCTCTAACTTTTCTCTGCCATAACCAAGTCAGTAGAAAAAATAATTACTTGAAATTACCATAATTATGCTACTAAGTACCACCAAAAAAAAAAAACCAAAATTTACCAGGCTTAAAGAAAGTGGACAGCCCGAAGTCCGTCGCCTTCAACGGCGAATCCTCCTCCTTGCTCAGGAACAAGAAATTCTCCGGCTTCAGATCCCGATGCATCACCCCCAAGCAATGACAGTCCCTAACCACCGTCACAATCTCCCTACAAATCCCCGCCGCCCTCTTCTCCGAGTAGAACTTCCTCTCGATGATCCTCTCGAAGAGCTCTCCCCCCTCGCAGGCCTCCATCACCAAGTGCACCGCGCTCCGGTCCTCGTACGCCGCCCTAAGCTCCACGAGGGGGCGGTTGAGGACGCGGCCGTGGGTGGCGGGGGGGCGAGAGGGCAATTGGGGTTTGGGGTTAGGGTTAGGGTTTTGGGGCTGGGATTCTGTGGCCATGGGGGACTCAGAGTTGCCCATTGAGCTTTTTTGCTTTTGTCCTAAACCGGAGTGGGCGTCGGTTTCGCTTCGCTGTTTTTTTTATAAAAATTTTATTATTAAATTGTTTTTTTGAGGGACTTTGAATTGGTATTTTTGATGGTCTTGTTGGGTTTTGTTTTGATTTGGGAGTGTGGAGTCGATGGCAAGGGAAGTGGAGTTGGTGGAGGAGGAGAAAATGTATAGGGATGTCCGCATAGGGGGGTATGTTAGTGTGTCAAAGTACGTAGACATTTGCCAGAAATTCTATACATTAAATAAAGGGTTGTTTTTCCAATTATTTTAAAAAAAATACTCACCTTCAATGTACGCGACTCTTTTTTTAGTATCTAGGTCTTATTGGACACAACTCACTTACTTTGGATTTGAATTTTTTTTAAAAAAATTGAGTGGGAGATGTTTAATTGTAACTAAAATCTAATCTTAAGGTTGTATAAATTACAAATAAAATGTTGTTTTCATATACTTATCCTAATTTTATAAAGATGTTTTATAGGAGGGAAAACCCCTTAATTAAATATATGTGCATAATAGGACATGAAAAATAGATAATTTTTAAACTTGGATAGATTAAGAATGTAAGCAAAGGATCTCGAAACATAATATTATATAAGTAGGGGGGTTAATTAAATTTATTTTATACTAGGCAGTGATCAGGGATCAATTTTTACAATCAAAAGATCTTTAAGTTGTAAGTTTTCTTATTAAATCGTGACAGCATTCGTTCCTGTAGCGGAGTTTTTATGCGGGTGTTTTTCCATGCGGAACGGAATGTTAGGACAGTGACGGATTAAAAGTGAGGAAGAGTGGCTGAGCAGTGGTTGACAGATCAGCAGTCGTGGGATTAGTCACTTTGCAAAGTCCTTAAATATTGGAAAAAATTGTAGGCGCGAGTTTCACGTTACTTATTAAGTAAACTTCGCGATAAATACGCAAGTATGACACCAAGGACTAAAAAAAGGCTTGCAATGAACATGAAGGAACGTGATCAATGAGGATTTTTTTTTAATATTATTTTGGGTGTAATTGGATTACTAGTCAATGTATTTATCCCTTATTAGTTGAATGTTCACACCTAAATTTTAATTGCTTGGATTACCGGTCATATAAGTAATTACTAATTGTATGACTAATCGCTCCTAACATTTACCGTTAAGTGAAATGACGGATAAGCTGTTAGTGTTTATTTCAACAGACGATGCGAGACTATTATCATGCAATTAAGTGGAGTTCAAGAAAAATGATGCCGTTTATTTAGGGAGAAAACTGAGATAAGCTGTTAGTGTTTATTTCAACAGACGATGCGAGACTATTAGTCTCCGGCGATTGGTTTTGTTTCGGCTCCGTTAATCACCAATTGAATTGCTTAGCTACTGTTTGGTAAATGGTTAAGTGGAGGGTTAAGGAGACTTAACACCTTCTTAACCCGCCAAACACAAAAAATGTATACAAGGGTTATAGTGAGTTAAACCTCCATAGTTTGCCAAACATAAAATATATAGAAAGGTTAAGCTAACACCTGTAGAGGGATTTAAATGAGTTAACCCCTCAAAATGAGGGGTTTACTAATACTCTTATTTATAAGGATTAAGAGTTAGCATTTCTAATAATAAAGAAAATAGTCAAAATCATTGTTATTCCCAAATACTAAAATTAATCACAATGACTTGGTTAGGGTGGAGGCTGCACGTGTACTGATGAGAAATATTGCAAATTTCGAGTTTGGGCTTCACAAAAGAATAGAGCAGCTGTAACAACAATCAATCCAAATTAAAAGATGTCAAGTCGCGCTCATCTTGCTCGGGTGTCACAAAATTAATCAAAGCTGCTATTATAAGCTAAGTTCCTTTTGCAAAGTGCTGTTCAGAGGATTTTAAGGTAAATTCTGAGTGGGATGTTGACCATTTCATTCAAAAGGTGGGGGCAGGATAGGTATATACTGAAATTACCAGGGACAAAGCTCAGTGGACTAGGAGGTTGGAGAGGCATATTAATTATTGAGGGTAGAGAGAAGGAGCAATATAAAAAGCTTAATATGTAGCTACTACCATGAGATACTTTCAAGAAATGCAGGGAGCACATGCACATTGTATCTAGATTGTAGAAAACGGCGATCCAATTGTCTAAAGTGTTGAAAAACAATAAAATTCAGCAGGCCACAGGTGTGGTGCGTGCCACACCCGGGTGTGGCAGAATCTGCCCTGTTATCAGGGGGTTGGTACGTGTCATACCCGGGTGTGGCAGACGCTTTTTCTGATTCCCACCATGTTTTGGATTGTGTTTTGTTATAAATAGAAACGCACGTTTTTAGGGTTTCTTAACCAGAGAACTAGCATTGTTTTGAGCACTTTGAGAGGGAGATATTGTGAGGGAGTTGGGATTTTTGGTTAGGGTTATTTTGTGAGTTTGTGTGAGTTTTGTGTGAGTTGTAACCCGTTGTATTTCTCCTCCATATAGTGAAAATCTCTTCATCCTCTCTCCGTGGACGTAGGCAATTGACGAACCACGTAAACCTCTATGTTTGTGTGATTTTGGCCGTTATTTTGTGAATTGCACTCGTGTTTGGTTTTGGTTATTCTCTCGTTGCTCGCCGACTCGTTTGGTTTGCGAGCACGCTTCCGCACGACGACGCACAACATAGATAATCTTTCTTTGAAGAGAATTTATGTTTGTCTCAAAGCATGCAAAGAATTATGTAAAGATTGAAGGCCATTGATTAGTCTAGATGGCTGCTTTTTGAAGGGAAGGTATGGTGGTCAATTGCTGGCAGATACGGGGATAGATGCAAATGATTGCATATTTCTCTTAGAGCTTGTTTGGATTGAGGAGAATAAGGGTGAAGGGAAGTTAGGGGAACCATTCACCTCCATTCACCTTGTTGCTTGTTTGGATTGAGGAGAATAAGGGTGAAGGGAAGTTAGGGGAACCATTCACCTCCATTCACCTTGTTTGGGAACATTTAGGAGGTAGGGTGAAGGGAAGTTAGGGGAACCATTCACCTCCATTCACCTTGTTTGGGAACATTTAGGAGGTGAAGCTATTCACCATAGTTCTCTTTGGTTCATCCCCTAATAGTATAAAATTTGTTACCCATCAAATTGGGATGTAACCAAGGGGAAGGGACTCCCTTCCCTTCCCTTCCATTCTCTCACCTAGTTTCTCTTAACTTCCCTTTACTCTCAACAAATCCAAACAGGCTCTTAGTTTATGCAGGTTGAGAGTGAGGATAGAGACAACTGGGGATGGTTCCTTGAGTAATTATTCATATACCTTTACGTCCGAGAAGCAAAAGGCAGTGTAAGGACAACCACATGTTATATAATAATTTCCTATAGTTTCCATTTTCTTTAATCGGTTAATTTCACACAAGTCCCTTGAACTTTGGGTATGTTTCACACTAACTCCCTGAATTTTATTTATCTCAAATAACCATCTCAACTTTGGGTTGTCTCGCAAAATCAAGGGAGGGCATATGAGAACAACGTTAGAGCAAGTCCAGCAATCTCCCAGTTAGGAGTCCTAGTCATCAAGCTCTCAAGAGCTCTCAAGCATTTTGGTATAAAAAATTATAAAAATAGGCCTTGGGAGCATCTCCTTATTTTATGGAGCTCCAACAAGCTCCTAGTTAGGAACTCCAACAATATCAAAAAAACCCCTCTTCTATTTTGATATTTTACCCATTACTTTTAATTATATTTAAACCTCTTGTATTTTATTTCTAACCGTTGGATACGGTCTTCGAGGGAGCGCACACGGTCTTCGAGGTAACCTGCGGCTTTCAAGGGTACGCACACGGTCTTCGAGGTAACGCACACGGTCTTCGAGTTAACTCGCGGTCTTCGAGGGAACGCACACGGTCTTCGAGGTAGCTCGCGGTCTTCGAGGTTGGGCACGAACTTCGAGTTATCGCAAACTTTGACCGTCAACCGACTAATTCCTATAAAATTCAATGCCTTCTCACCTCAACTCATCGTCTCCCAGAACAAAATGTCTAGCTCATCTAGAAGACGTTCTTTCTTATGGGAGCTGCTGTTGTTGAGGAAGAAGAACAAGAGAAATGTTCAACTTCAGTTCAACACAAACGACGTATCGTGCTCCATCGAAACCGACTGGAAGGCCACAATCGGTTATTCCAAGATTATTTTGCTGACGCACCAACCTATCCTCTTTATTATTTTCGTCAAAGGTTCAGAATGAGGCGTTCGTTATTCCTTCGAATCCACGACGCAGTCGTCGAACATGACAAGTATTTCGTCCAAAAGAGGGATGGTGCTGGACAGTTAGGACTATCTAGTCTTCAAAAGATTACTGCAGCTATGCGGATGCTCGCATATGGAGCATCAGCTGACGCCGTTGACGACTACGTTCGGATCGGTAAAAGTATGTCGCTTGAGAGCGTGAAGAGGTTCGTTCGATCGATTATCAACATCTTTGGGGAGGAATACCTTCGTTCACCGACTAATGAAGACGTTGCACGCCTGCTCGAGGAGGGTTCACAACGAGGTTTTCCTGGTATGCTTGGGAGCATTGACTGCATGCACTGGGTATGGAAGAACTGTCCAACCGCCTGGCAAGGTATGTATACTGGGCATTTTCATGAACCTACAATTATTTTGGAGGCCGTAGCTAGCAAAGATCTTTGGATATGGCATGCCTTCTTTGGACTGCCGGGGTCTCACAATGACCTCAATGTGCTACATCGTTCACCGGTTTTCGCACAACTTGCGGAGGGAAGAGCTTCACCGTGCAACTATACTGTTAATGGCCACGAGTACAATATGGGATACTATCTCGCCGACGGGATTTACCCAGAGTGGTCCACATTAGTGAAGACTATTCCAGCACCGCGAGGAAACAAGCATAAATACTTTGCTCAACAACAAGAGAGCGCAAGAAAAGATGTTGAGCGAGCTTTTGGCGTGTTGCAAGCTCGATTTGCGATTGTTCGTGGACCAGGACGTTTCTGGCAACCTAGTGTGCTGAAAGACATCATGACAGCTTGCATCATAATGCATAACATGATCGTTGAAGATGAACGAGATTGTCAATTGGACAACAACTTCGACTTTAATGATTCGATACCAGTCGTTGAACCTTCTCATGTGCAGACGGTGCCTCTAACTGAGTTCATCCAAAATCATCATCGGATCAGGAACACGCAAACAAACAAATCACTAAAGAATGATTTGATCGAGCATCTGTGGCAGCTCAAGGGATCCATCGACGAGGATTAAATTTCTTTATGTCTAATGTAATTTCAGCAAAGAAGTTCGAGTTGTTGTACTACGCCAATTTTCTTTTCAATGAAGTAGTTGTTTTCATTAAATGCCAAAATTTTCAACTTCAAGTAGAATCATAAATCTAATACAAGATAATTAGGAAGAACTAATTAGGATGCGATGCGAGTACAATCATAAATCTAATACAAGATAATATATGATAATTAGGAAGAACCCTTAGACATCCACCTCTCCAATATCTCTGCCTGACGCATTTCAAAGTATTGTCGTTGAACTGAATTGAGTGTTGAGAGATCCATCTTCATGATATCGTCATCTTGTTTCTTCTGTTTTAGCTCTATTTTTTGATTGGCGTTTTGCTTCATCCACGCGAAAGCCTCTCCCATGATGGACGTAGCGGATCCAGAGCTTTCCACATTTTGTTTCCTCTTGAGCTTTGCCGCTTTCCTCCCTTCAGGCCTTACTACCACATCATCCGAGTCAATGTTCAACCCGATGGGGGTCGTTGGCATGGAATTGTTTGGTGAGGAATCAGAGGTAGCGATTCTTCTCGGCTGTGATCGAATCTTATTGTAAGATTCCATTTGTTGGATCCACTTTTGATGATGACGCAACTCAACCCAGCAATGGTCAAACACGAATGGTTTACCATAAAGAGATTGGTAT
Source organism: Asparagus officinalis (assembly GCF_001876935.1). Taxonomy (NCBI): domain Eukaryota; kingdom Viridiplantae; phylum Streptophyta; class Magnoliopsida; order Asparagales; family Asparagaceae; genus Asparagus; species Asparagus officinalis. Next base: position 7,271,643 of record NC_033794.1, on the reverse strand, counting down.
AATTCTTTTACTTCTGCAGTCTACACAAGAGTTAATTTTAGAATAATCAAACATAATTAAACATATTGAATCTGAGCAAAAATAATCAAACATAATTAAATATTTACCTGGTCAATAATTCCCGTACCAGATCTTTGTCTTCCTTCAATCTGAGCAACGCACCCGCAGAACTTGTTGACGGACAGTTGAATCGTTGACCAACGATGCATCATTTGGTTTGGCGTGCGGCTCGTTGGATCGGTGGAGTATAGGATAAAATAGTCGTTAGCTCGGTGCCAAAACTTATCTTTGTGTTGCCCCGTACCTTGGATGGCGTCTTGGCTCGTGTTCAGCCAAGCAGACACAAGAAGCTTATCCTCGTGGACAGTCCAATTTTCGGACCGCGTGTAAGCCTTCTTCTTCTTTGTGGTCGGTGTTTCTTGGGATGACACTTGTTGTGTTGCCGATTGCGAGAACTCAATAGGGTGACCTTCTTCTACGCCTTCTGTATAGAACGACGGGTATAAGGTCGATCCTTCACCGGTAAGGAGTTCTGAATAAAAGTTTTGGGAGGGATCCATGAGATTTGTAATTTGATAGGAAACTATAGAGTTTTTTATGAGAGAATTGAGAATTGAGAATTGAGAGTTGTGTGGAAATCTTTGTGGAGTGAATTGAGAATTTATAGAAGAATTTTTTACTGTTCATGCCAGTTTTTTCATCTCAACGGATAAAAATCTTTCACTCAACGTTAACTTTTTAACTGTTCAATTCAACTCAACGGATAAAAATCTTTCACTCAACGGATAAAAATCTTTCACTCAACGTTATTATATTTTTTTCTTTTCTCACTCAAAGCAACAGACCCCAAACCCCAACTCAAAATCCGTCATCTTCAACCCGTCATCTTCAACCCCAAACCCCCAATCTCAAAATCCCCAATCTCTCTCTCCTCTCCCGTCACCTTCAACCCCAAACCCCAAACCCCAAAGCCACGACGTCCACAACCTCCTCTTCGCCTCGCGGTTCTCTTCGGCTACGACGGCCACAAGGTCTGGCTCCCCAATCTCCAACCCCAAACCCCAAACTCCAAACCCTTCGGCCACGACGACCACGACCTCCTCTTCGCCTCGCGTTCCTCTTCGGCAACGACGACATCAAGGTCTGGTCCCCAACCCCAATTCCTCTTCGGACTGATTCCTGATTTGACCATCGCCACGTCAGCCTTCAGAGCTGAGTTCGGAGCTTGCTGGACCTGCTCTTAAGGAGGTTATGTGAGCTCCCCAATCTCCAAAAAAAATTAGTGGGGGGTGGTTGTGAAATTAACCGACCTTTGATACCAATGTGGGGGATTGGCAACAACCATCGCCACGTCAGCCTTCAGAGCTGAGTTCGGAGCTTGCTGGACCTGCTCTTAAGGAGGTTATGTGAGCTCCCCAATCTCCAAAAAAAATTAGTGGGGGGTGGTTGTGAAATTAACCGACCTTTGATACCAATGTTTTTATTTGTCTTAGTAGTTTGTCTTGTTATTTATTCGTAAGGCCTTTAGTCTGTACTATTTGAGAAATTTCCAAGATCTGACGTCAGGTTTTGTGTAAAGCACATACGGGAAGGCCTGTTCGTTTGGCCAAAAAAAACCTGGAAATCAAAAAATAGGAAACCTATTTCCTATTATAATGGTTTTGAAGTTGTTTGGTTGGCTTAAAAAAGAAGGAAATTATAGAATAGGAGATGAGATGAGATGAGTTGTCACCTTATTATTGGATGATGTGAGTGGTTTTTTAAAAAAACTTGTTTTGAGGTTGTTTGGTTGGTTAAAAAAATAAGGAAATGAATTGGAGGTATATTATTGGATGATGTTTTGAGGTTGTTTGTGTTTGGTTCATTTTTAAAAATAAGAAAATAGATGAGATAAGATGAGTTGGAGGTATATTATTGGATGATGTGACACATACTTAAGGAAATCAAAGTGATTTTTTAAAAAAAACTTGTTTTGAGGTTGTTTGGTTGGTTAAAAAAATAAGGAAATGAATTGGAGGTATATTATTGGATGGTGTTTTGAGGTTGTTTGTGTTTGGTTCGTTTTTAAAAATAAGAAAATAGATGAAATGAGATGAGTTGGAGGTATATTATTGGATGATGTGACACGTACTTAAGGAAATTGATTTCTTGTTTTTTTTTGAGGAAATGGATGGAAAGGAATGTTTAATGAGATGAGATGAGTTGTCACAATATTATTGGATGATGTTTGTGATTTTTAAAAATGAGATAAAATGAGATGTGATGAGTTGGATGATGTGACACATTTCTTGTGTTTGGTTTATTTTTAAAGGTAAGAAAGGAGATGAAATGAGATGAGTTGGAGGATAAAAATAATATTTTATTAGATGTTGTGGTGAGTTTTAGGGATGGAAATGGATAAAAATATTATTTTATTGATTTCCTTGTACCGATTTCCTTTTCTTGGTTTTTAGGAAACCAACCAAACAGCCCCTTAGTGACGTTCAAAGATCTCCTGTGGGGTGCTGCCAGGGCCCACAACATTGGAAGAATTTAAAAATATGGATGTCCAAGATAAATGACGTACCCCTATAAAGGGTAATGAGGCCCACAAGTGATAGGGCTATCCTATTCCACCACTGGACGATGACTCGTTTTTACTCAAATTGGCATTGGGCCGTGCGTGTTGGTGAATAATTTATGTGAGAGTTTAAACAACTCCATTCTTTTTACCAGAGCAAAGTCAATTTTGACTTTACTGGAGCAAATAAAATACAAGACACTAGAAGAAAACATGTAACATGTAAAGATCTATAAAATTAAAAACTTTCCAAATCATAAAAATATTATTTCTGAACCACAAAAATAAATAAATTATTTACAAAAATTATCCAAATTTTTTTTGTCAAATTCTCCCTGTTTTATCTGTTTTTTTTCTAATAACTATATTGAATTTTTAGCGTGTTCTTAAGATTATTCTAGCAATAATCATGAGGATTATTTTATGAATATTTTAAAACCAAATGTATATTTTTAATTAAGTTGAAATTCTAATATAAGCATGACAAGGTTGAGGTTTAAGTGTGAGATTGTTTTAAATTAAATCAATATGTGAATATCTTATATGTCACCAAAACTTTTAAAAAAAATATAATATAACGTCAACATAAGATGACTTTGACGGCTGAAAAAATCTTTGATGGTTAAACTATGTAAGTTTAAATCTTAAATTTTGAATTAAAAATCAACCATTAAGTTTTAAACTATTTGAAGAAAAAGCTCCAGCTCAGCTTATCTAATTTTCAATAATCTATATGCTATAAGTCAGTGGCATAAGCCATTTGTATGCTCATATCTATAAAAATAAAAAAGAGCAACAACTCAAAGAAAGTTGTTTAATTCAATTTAGAAGCACACACACATGATTAAAGAAAAAACTCGTAGAGACCGAACAAATTAAATATAAAAAATTCAGACACCTAGCCATCCAGGCTAATGATGTGGATTCAGTTCTCATTAC
>NC_033794.1:7263972-7268134 GCF_001876935.1 Asparagus officinalis | reverse complement strand
CAAGCAGAAGCAAAATACTTGTATGTAAATAAGCAAAATAATTTGATGGCAAAAATTATTTAGGAATTTAAACTCGTCAAAAAAAAGATCAAACATGTTGATCAGTCGAAAGTTTCTTAGAGTCAGTCTGGTATTGATAGAGGTTACAATAAGTTGCTTATAAAAGCAACTTATATAAGCTGTTGAAAATAATTGTTTGGTAATTAAATATAAAAAGTGGTTAAAAAACAGTTAAGGTGTTTAGTAGGATTGTGTTTAATGATCATTGTTAAAAGGTAAAAGGTTATATATAATATATAAACTAAAAAACAGAAGTTGCTTTCAAAAGCATCCCCAGTTGCTTCTAAAAGCAATCCCCTAAAAGCAGAAGCAGTCATAATAAGCATGTATTTAAAAAAAATTGTCAAACATCATTATTGATTGCTTTTTAAAAATAACCAGAAGCACCCTTAAAAACAATACCAAACTAACCCTTAGTCTTCATAAAACATTAAGGACAATGAGATATTCTCTTATAATTTCAACCAGATACTAACTAGAAACACTAACTTCAAAAAGTTAAAAGATCTGAAGAACTAATTACAAATGCGATAAGGCGACTAATTCCTAAAATACGAAAGCCATGGGGGTAGTAGTAAGAGAAGAGCTCCCATATACTAATTTGTGGCTAAATAGCACTTAAATACCATAAAGTTTCTCTCACTTCGCACTTATATTGACTCACTTATTCTTGACACCATTTATATCCTCTAAGTTGTTAAAATTGACAGTTTGATATAATTTGTTACGTGGACGTGAATTTTTGCCCGAATATTCCCACTTGACACTTTTAATTAATTGGCATGCGAGTGTCATATGAGAATATTTGGGTAAAAACTTTAAACAATTTTGCACGAAAGATGATAGCAAAATGCTAATTTTAAACAACTTAGAGTATATAAATATGGTTAAAAACAAGTGAGGGTATATAAGTGCTAATCGAGTGAAACTATAAGGTGTTTAAGTGCTAATTAGGCGCTATCTAGCATTTAGTCAAATACGTCTCCCCTCTCATTCCCCCTCCACGCTCCCCTCCGATGTCCATCGTCAAAAGACCCAAGCAAATAAAATGGAGCCACCCAATAACCCCAGCCCAAGTCCAGACCCTAATCCGATCCGAACCCGACACCCACAAACTCTCCTCCGCCAACCTCTTCAACCCCGCCGAGTCCCTCCTCTCCCGGATCCGACCCGAAACCCACCAGCCCGTGCCCGAGTCCGCCTTCCTCCCCCTCCTCCGCTCCTACGGCCGTGCCCACAAGCCCCTAGATTCCCTCCGCCTCTTTGAACTCATGAAGACCCATTACAATGTGGAGCCCACTCACAGGTCCTACAACGCTCTGCTCGCCGTCCTCGTCGCCGAGAACCAGCTGAAGCTAGCTCGAAAGGTATACAATGAGATGAAGGAGGCTGGGGTTTCTCCTACTGTAGCTTCCTACAACGTGCTCATCAAAGCTCTATGTAGCAATGAGAAGAACTTGGACACTGCGATTCGGGTTTTTCGGAGGATGGAGAGCGCGGATGCGTGCACGTATGGGACTTTGATCGATGGGTTGTGTAAAAATGGGAGGATTGAGGATGCGCGTAAGCTGTTCGATGAAATGGGTGAGAGAAAAATTGAGGCGACAGTGGTTACGTTTACGAGTTTTATAAGTGGGTTGTGTAAAGTTAAGCATTTGGATGAGGCGTTGGAGGTGTTTGATGAAATGGGTAAGAGAGGGGTTCGGCCGAATGTGGTTACTTACAGTTGTTTGCTTGATGGTTTGTGTAAAGGAGGGAGGTCGATGAAGGCGATGGGTTTGTTGGATCGTATGGTTAAGGATCGGTGTCCGCCGAATATGATTAGTTACAGTTCTTTGATTAATGGGTTGTGTAGAGAAGGGAGGGTTTTGGAGGCTTCGGAGGTTTTGGATAGGATGAGGCTTCAAGGAAAGAAGCCAGATGCTGGGTTATATGGTAAAATTATTAGCGGGCTGTGTGAACTGGGTAAGGCTAATGAAGCTGCAAACTTTCTTGATGAGATGGTGCTTAGTGGGATTTCACCGAATCGGGTTACTTGGAGTCTTCATGTTAGGATTCATAATATGGTGGTGAGAAGATTGTGTGAAAAGGGTGAGCTGAATCGTGGGTATAGGGTTTATCAGAGCATGAGAACTCGGGGGATTTCTATTGAACCGGAGAGTTTTGATGTGCTTGTGGGTTGTTATTGCATGAAAAAGGATGTGCATAAAGCTGCAAAAATTGTTGAGGAGATGCTTGTTGAGGGTTGTGTTCCAGATTTTGATACTTGGAGTAATGTTTTGGGTGGATACTTGGGTCGGCGAAAGGTGAAGGAAGCAGTTGAATTTATGTGGGATGAGTTGGTGGGTGAACATTTTGGATCTCAAGTTCTCGACATGGAATCTGAGCTTGAGACTCTAAGTAATGTGTAAATGAAGAATGGATAAAGGCACCTCTATCGTCACGTGGAATAAATGCGGTTATGAAGGTGTGTTTAGTTGCAAATCTTAACTTACAGTATGTGATAAATTTTTATGTATTGACAATGTTGCTGTTGGTTCATCTGCAGGAATATGCCCAAAGATTTTAGACCCATCTGTATTCTCAACCTCACCTTCTCTTGGGTAAGTTATCGTCTGTCCATACACCATATGGATGCCTTATATCTTTTACTTGGGAAATTCTAGGTAACAATGCAAATGACTTCGGTTAGAAGCCTCTTTTATGGGCAACTTTAGCATGTCAATGAAATTGACCATGGAAATGTGTAGAGTCCCATAAAAAGAGTGAAAACAAACTTTAAAATGAAAATGGATTATGGAAAAAGAAATGCATAGCAATCAATAGTGCAGTTGAATAGTCATCCTCAACTTTTCATATATGATTGAATTTGTTTCTACCTTTTCCCTCGTCTATCCAGTTGTCAACTAGATATCAACAATAAGCAACGTTATGATTCTAAAATTTAAATTTTACTAGTGAAAATTGAAAATATAGCCATCTGTGATGAAAATATAGCCATATGTTATTAATGTCAATGGGAGAGGGTGAATGCATTTACTTTTATCTAATGACTAGCATTGCTTGTGTAGGTTAGTTTAATTTGTATCCTTCACTTTTATCTAATAACTAGCATCGCTTGTGCAGGTTAGTTTAATGTGTATCCTTCTCACCTTCCAAGTATAATATAATTATAAAACATGAAATGAGTGAGGTTACTTGTCAGAATTGGTAACGTTTGATTGGACATGTGGACACTAGTGAATAAATTGTTGATTAGAAAGGACTCGAATGTGTAGTCATGTACTAAGATGAATCAAGTGTCTTGTAATATCAGATTCTTAACTTCATCGGGCCTCGAGTATTATTGATTTTCTGAGTATGCTTGTAATTTTCTAAAAGCTTCAGATTTCTCTCGAAACAGAGTTTAATACATCCTACTATTGGCGTCTTATTTGGTTCCTTTTAGATGTTTTGCCTTGTATTATCTCAATCAAGCAAACTGCAATGCTTGCAAGACTACAACCTAAATGAGCCTTATTCAGTGTGTTAAAAGTGATCCTTTCTGGAAGAGTTTTGGATAAACTGGGTTGATTTTCTAAGCAATGAAGACAAGTCTCTTCAGCCACTCAAGATGTATAAGCAAAGTTTCATAACGATATACACGTCATCAGACAGCACTGTGGCGCTGCAGCCAATGGTGTCGCGGCTTAGGCGCGGCAATCCAAAGCGTCGTGGCTAAGGCGCAGCAGACCAAGGCGCCGCGGCTATAGCGCGGCAGACCAAGGCGCCGCGGCTATGGCGCGGCAGACCAAGGTGCCGCGGCTTAGACGCGGCGGCCTATAGTGTCGCGTTGGTTATAAGAGGATGACGTGGCAGTTATAAGACAGTTATTTGATGATTTTTTGAAGTCCACGTGGCAGCATATCAAAGATAGAACGTGTGCTGACGTGGAAAAGCGGTTAAACCACGAAAAAGGTGGTTAAAGTTCGTGGGAGAATAGTTTTGAGCGCGATGGAACGTGCTCATAACCGTCTCTTTGGCCGCGGCAGCTTATACTGCCGCGCCAATGGCCGCGACAGCGTAGACTGCAGCGGCCAAAGAGAAAACACATGGTCGGTTA
>NC_033794.1:7262261-7262972 GCF_001876935.1 Asparagus officinalis | reverse complement strand
TTTGTGTTTTGTTTGGTCTTTCTCTCGGCGTTCGTTGGTTTGGTTTCTCAAAGCATCAGTCACAACACTTCATTACGTCGACGACTGTCCGATATCCATCTAAAAAACGTACTCCAAATCGGATGAAAACCAACCATTTCACGGAGGCACGAGCCCCTTCATATCAGCTTCCTCCTCTGAACCAAGTCTCACGGGAAACTGGATTCTGAACTTGATCCTCAAGTTCCCTTTCCTCGATGGATTTGTGTATAACGGCATTCCCTCTCCTTCAATTATATTTTCTCATAGTCTAAACTGATAATGTCTTCGATATCTATACGAAGGCTCCTCTACCATCAAGTGAGCTATCGTGTATTAGTGACTAATGTTGTTGGTTTAGCAAGGAAGCAAATTAACAATATTAATTGTTTGAACCCTGTTAGGAAAAAAAAACATTTTGAATATCATTGACATATCTTAAGAAGAAAATTAGACTCTTACCCTTTAATCGGTAGAGAGAGAGAGAGAGAAATCAATCTCCATGACATACGAGTTTCTTAGTGGATCCGGCTTCAGTGATTTTGAATCACATTTTTAAAGGGCTTGGATTTAACTGCCTTCTAGATTCCAAGCAAAAACTCAAAGAATAATTAAAGATAAAGAGTGTAGGGTAAACTACACCAAACCAGCTATCTGTAGTAAAACCCCAATAAGTTTCAAAATTACACTAAA
>NC_033794.1:7260203-7261261 GCF_001876935.1 Asparagus officinalis | reverse complement strand
CCTCAATAACCTTTCAAAAATCGCACAAAAATGCCTTTTTTTAAATTTACTGGGGGGTTTACTACAAAAGGCTGCAAGTTCTTGGGGGTTTACTGTAATTTTCACAAAACTTATTGGAGGATTCTACAATTTATGAGTTGAACTAAGGAAGTACACAGCTCCAATGAACAATTGAAGTGCTTATGTTGGAGCTACCATTTTTAAAGTGAAAACATCACATCAAAATATTTCCCCAAGTTTTCCTCACAAAAGTGAATAAAATAAAATAAAATCCCAAACTCCAAGGGCCACTTGTAGAAAGAAATCACAGTGGACAAATCAACCAATCAATTCCAAATCTGTAGACTGCATCAATTAGTTATGGATGTTAAAGTCGCATTAGCAACGAGATATAAGCGGACGCATAAACAAAAGACCAAACAATCTTTAGTCAAAAAATTTTGGAGGCTGAATGTTTCAAAAATGTTGGAAAAAGGCTATTACTCCTGATATACTGCAGAGACTAGTCTTCCACGCTTCATCCTTCAAAAACCAAGAATGATTCAATTCCAAGTCACATGACATCTGCAAAATAATTTTCTAACTAGAGTGGATGAGCAAAGCTATGTCATAATATAGGATAGTTTTGTTGTTGCAAATAGAACCCCTTGTGAGCGACCGCCCTTAGGCTCTTCTTTCCTTCACCCACTAGACAACAGTAACGGAAGACCTCCCGAGGGAAAACGAGTCCAAAATTTCTCTTTCTCTGAGAATAGAAGAGTTAGAAAAAAAATCTCACTAAGGAGGTCTATCAGCAGCAATAGAACTGTAAGGATCTATCCGCAACTAATCCTAGTCTTTTAAGGTCTATCTGCAAAAATAAAACTATTGGGGGTCTATCCACAATTCGATGATGGTACAAGCGTCTATCTACAATTAACCCTAGTTTTTAAAGGTCTATCTGCGACAATAAGGGGTTGTTTGGTTAGTTTCCTACATATAGGAAAATACATTTCTATGTACAAAAACACAAGTTTTGAGTTTTCCAAATTTTTCCAAGAAATAGATTGTTTCGCTTT
>NC_033794.1:7255465-7259203 GCF_001876935.1 Asparagus officinalis | reverse complement strand
TGGAACTCAGATAAGTGGGAATTGACGCGAAGAAGCCAACAGTCATGCTTATAGCCGCCGACTGAGAGCTAGAGGCGACTGGCGTCGCAGCAAGATGCGTCCGCGCTCGAGCGCTTTGACAGATCTATCTGGCCGCGGCTCAGCTAGCGCGACAGTATACAGCGCCGCGGCATGGCTACACCCACCAAGATCCACTGACTATTCAGACAACATGGTGTATTACATGATAATTTTCGGCTGTTTGAACACATACATCTCCCGTCTGTATTTGGAATACTTCCGGACACTCGTGAGTAAAGAGTATAACTGTATCTGCCCGTGAACCTCCCAAACGGAGTATACTGAGTTAAACTATTTTCCCGAAAACTCAATATATAATTATAGTTATATAACTATTTCTTAAGTTCTTCAACACAGTTCTGATCAAGACTTCGACAAGCCATCGCGATAAACGCAGCCGGAGGAATTTTAACTATTCACAAAGCAACTGAATAATTAACAAGAAAAAGTAAGGATTGAATACCTATTCCAAACGTTCTACGCAAATTTCCTCAAGAAGCACTGGAGAGATTGTAGGAAAGTTAGTCATTCCAAAGTGTCCGAGACCCTCTAAAAAAAAAAAAATGATGGATCTGCTAGATAACTTGAGGGGGGTATCTGTAAGGCGTCAAAAATCGCTTATAGACATTCAAACACATGCAAAGACAACATAGAAGAACGATATAACGTATAGACAGCACTGTGGGGCTGCAGCAATGTGTCGCGGCTTAAGGCGCGCACATACCAAAGCGTACGTGGCTAAGCGCAGGCGACAAGGCGCCGGGTCTATAGCCGGCGGCAGACCAAGGCGCCGCGGGCTATGGCGCGGGCAGACCAAGGCGCGCGGCTATGGCGGCGACGACGAAGGTGCCGCGCGCTTAGACGCGGCGGCCTATAGTGTGCGTTGGTTATAAGCAGATGACGTAGGCCACGTTATAAGACAGTTAATTTGATGATATGTTTGGAAGTCACGCAGGGGCATATGCAAAGATAGAACGCTGTGCTGACGTGGAAAGCGTAAACATGAAAAAGGTGTCTAAAGTTCGGGAGAGTATTTTTGAGCGCAGGATGGAACAGGCTCATAACCGTCTCTTTGGCGCCGGCAGCTTATACTGCAGCGCCCAAGGCCGCGACAGCGAACTGGCAGCAGCAAGAGAACACATGGTCGGTTATTTCGCCCCTTTTACACTGTGGTCACTGAGACCGCCTATAAATACCTCCTATACACGAAATAAAGGCAGAGAGCATTTGGAACAGGAGAGACTTGAGTCTTTGGTGATTTGAGAAAGAAAGAGAGAATTTTCAACGGACTTTGACAAGCATCATTTGGTAATCCTAGAGATCTACTAGACTTGATCGTTTGGAAGAACGACATCTTACATCGTAAATATTGTTTTTCAAATCTTTACTTCGATAACCGAGGAGAGATCATAGACAACTCTCGTCTACAACGGCTGGTCAACGAACTTAAAGGTTCCTGCGCAGGCAAGTCCAACAAAGGCAGGAGTTGATAAAATTTCTGTGTTATTTTCTGAGAGTTGTAATTTTCTTTTATTTTCATGTGATTGTAATTCTTTGTAAACGATCGAAGTTTTAATGGAATCTGCAATGGAAACAACTTTTGACGAAAACATCTTTGTCGGCAGAAATCTTCTCGACATTCTTGTCACCTGTTGGAATATAATTTATTTTACCTTAGAAGTACTTAAGGTTTGGGGAACCAAAACATCCTTGCGCTATGCTATTGCAGGTCATTGCTTTAGATATCTACATTGGTTAATTAAGACTTTGGCCTTTGGGTTTGTTAGAATAGTATTTCAAAGAGGCTAAAAACCAAGGTGAGGGAGAGAGGATTCTGATGGCCAATGCTTCCTTTGTGATGTTGTTGTATCCCTTTTCTTTTCAGGGGAAAAAGGAGACCTTACCCATATTATTATAACGGGTTAATTGTGGATATAACGCCTGTATTATTGCCCAGGTGTGGATAGACCCTCTGAGTGATTTTTTCCCCCTTCTCTCTTTTACCCTCAGGACGTCTTCTACCTGTCAAAAGATAATTTTCTCATTCTTTGAGGGTAAAAGCATTGAAGAAGTTATCTTAGGGGTTCTATCTGCAGCAATAGAACTACAGGGGATCTATCAGCAATTGGGCGATAGTACACAGCTCCAGCTGCGATTAACCCGTTACAAAAATAAAAGAGCACGATATAGAAGTTTGTCTGAATTGTAGTTGACTATATGGGAGCACTAATACGTTATTGTCCCCAGAGAAAACAACAAGAATGCTTTCTCTCATACATTTTTTTAGAATATCATATCTTACACTTTATACATTCTGATATTTGCCAGAGCCGTCAACGAGGTGAAAGAGGAAAACCAATACCATGGCGAGTAGTAGGAAAAGTCACAAACATCATGCTACACAAAACCCCGATCCCAACCGGCAACGCCATCAAAACCTGCTCCATATCCTCGGAAGGAACAGGATAAAAGCATGACACAACATTCTGATCAAACAGAGCAACAGCAACAAAGACCATCAACGACATAAAGGCATGAACAAAATCAATAAACTTCATCTTATAACTTTCCGTCTTCTCAGGAGGCAAAGGGGCACTTCCGTCAATTACCCACAAACCCTTGAATGTTGCCAAGCCATAACGAACCTCTCCTTTGTCATCTCTGAAGCTATCGGTGAAGCTGAGAAGAAAACAAGAAAGACCACATAATGCGACGAGGAAAGAAGTCATGGTTTTGTTAACGGGATGACAGTTGCCTTGGTTTGTGAATATCGGGGATAATAGCTGGAAAGAGAGCACAGTGCCTGTAGGAAGGAGATTGGCGAGATGGGCAGTGCTCTTGAATGTTTGGCTGATGGCTCGCTGTATCAGAGTGCTCTGATCTTCGCTTCGTGGGTTTGAATGACGGTTCGCTAGGAGAGGCTGAGCTTCTTCGTCTTCGATCATATGATACGATACTGAGGCTGAGGCTATGGCTGTTGCTTTGTTCTCCATTGTTTGATTGCCTCTTTAGGGTTCAGATGTAGTTTGGATTAGGATTTTGGGGGTTTGATTGATGTTATAAAGTGGAGGTGGTAATGAGTAGAAGGGAAGAAGAGAGTTGGGATAGCTTGGAAGGAACTGAAAACGTTTTTTTGGCGGGGGTTGCGGGGGGTTTTGAGGTTTCTTTGTTTGAACAATAACTGTGTGCTTGCGTCTGTTGGGTAACAGAAACGGGTTACTATATTTAGGGAAAAGCTTGGGTATCCACAGGTTATTATGGTCGCCCAATTGTGGATAGAACCTTTGTAGTTTTAGGGGCTGTTTAGTTCGTTTTTTAACTCGGTGGAAAAGTTTTTCACCGCCTTCACATCAGATTTTTCGTGGCCACGTAGGATATAAGTTTTCCGTCGGTTTTTTTTCCCATATTTGGTTTGCTAGGGCTGAAGAAGGAAAACTCGGTGAAAATCACCGCCACATCAGATTTTTTTTTCTCCCAATTCCTTCCTCAACCTCGTGAAATCGACGAAAACTACAGCCATGTCGGCTTTTTGCCATATAAACAAAAGTTTTTCTTTTTTTCCATGCGAACCAAACACAAAAAAAAATAAATACATTAGTTTCTCACCATTTTTTTTGTGCGAACCAAAGCGAAACAATCTATTTCTTGGAAAAATTTGGAAAACTCAAAACTTGTGTT
>NC_033794.1:7222277-7254465 GCF_001876935.1 Asparagus officinalis | reverse complement strand
AGAAACGAACAAATGGGTTCAAGTCAAAAGAACCCGTTCTACTCTCGAGGAGCGAATCCAGAAGCGCCGCGCCTTGCGTGCACATGCCCGAGCCCTAGTCCAAAAAGCACGAGAAATGCTAAAGGGAGAGGCCGTTAAGAGATTGCCGAAATCCGAACGAGTTTGGATGCCAAAGGCCGAATCAACGCCTAAGGTAAAAACAGGTAATATTGCTCTCCAACCTTCGTCCATTTCAGGTCCCGAACCTTCGGTAAAGACCCACCGCAGCGTGGATTTCCCCAAGTCTAGGAATCCTCTGAACAACCGTATCGATGCTCTACCCGAGAATCGAGGAAAAGCGCTTGTCAAGGAAAGATGGGGATCGTTGAAGGAGCTTCGAGCCAACATCCAGACTGGGGGTCGTACACGACCTCCTAACAAATCGATCTTGGATCGGAGCTTTGCTTCGCTCATCGGGAATTGGACCGAGGCGCTCCAAGACTGGCTTTCTTCTTCGGGAGGATTCTGCATGATCTCCCGGAGTAGCTATGGGAATTCTCGGCGGCTTAGCTTGGTTCGCCGGAGGTTGAACTTTGGTTGGAGGCTGCAAAGGTTGCTCCTTAGCCTGAATTGCCGCTTTAGACTTTGGCCTCCAAACTTTGCGAGTTGGTGGCGGCTTCTTGGCCACTTCTTTCTGCAACTTTCTACGGGCTTCTTCGGCTTGAGCCCGTGCCTGCGCTGATAGTGCGCGGCGTTTGCGGATGCGTTCTTCCAGCGTCGAACGATTCCGTTTGACACGGACCCATTCCATTGTTGGCGGCTTGGAAGAGGCGCCGTTCATCTGTTGTTGAGGCTGTTTGCCTCTCTTGTTCTTCAGACCCGCGTTGTAGCGGACTCCGTCGGTGGACTCCATCGCTTTGGCGAATTGTTTGGCCAAGCGTTGGCGTTGCCTTTGGCGGGCTCTCTTTGAGAGAGTCACCGCTCCTTTGGTGACGGAGGAATTGGTTGGAACCAGCTTGATCTGGTTGGAGGTTGGTGGAGCCTCACCCGACGCAACTTTGGCGTCAATCGGGATGAGGTCGTCGTTGGTAGCTTCAACTTCTTCGTACCAACGCACCTTTCTGTTGGAAGAGAACTTGGACTTCTTGGACTTGCGGGGGGAGGTTGATCTAGACGAGGATGAAAGGTATTCCTCGAACTTGGTCTGATCGAACTCGTATTCGACCTCCTCCACGACTGGGATCAAGATCCGCGGCTGCGACGCTCCGATCTCGGCGGCGAGATCGTCGGCTTCCACTGTGGTCGCCAGATTGTTCGCGGGAAAATTCGTTGCTTTCTTCATTAATGATTCCATTGTACACTCTTGTAATAGTTTATCGATTACAAAGATCCGGTCTTTTTATAAGATCCGGTTACAATGAAAATCAAAATAAAATAAAAGAAAGATTACAACTTTTTCTCTTGTTTGTCGAACGAATTACGAGCTCCTGTTTTGCGGTCGCTCGCTTTGTGGGTTCTTTGCCTGCGCCGGGGTTGTTTGCCGTGGACCACCGCGCGATCTAGATCCGGTCGGATCTACGCAGTACGACGGGTATTATTCCACGAAGGAAATAATAGCCGGGGAGGATTGTTCCACCAAGGAAACAATCGTCCAAGTCTCGGGATCTAAGACCAAGCTTAGATCCGGAGTTCGTACGCGTAGATCTGAGATCTGGTCCTCTCGAACACCTGCCTTATTTGGCGTTGACGGTCGCCGAGCACCAGATCTGGATGAGCAAGTCCTTGATGTCCCAAAGTTGAGATCTTTTTTAGATCTGAGTCTCCAATCCTGCAGGGCTTCGCCTCCTCCAAAATCCAACCTTTTCAAATGAACAACCCCCTCTCCTATTTATAGGCACTTCTAGATCTGTGCCTAGGCACAGATCTGGGCCGGGCACACTCAGGTGGCTCGGCCTTGGCCGAGCCACCTTGAGGTGGCTCGGCTTGGGCCGAGCCACCTGAAGTTGGCTCGGCTTCGGCCGAGCCCCTCTAGGTGGTGGTTTTTTGGTTTTTTCCGCCTTTGGTTCTGTCCGTGATTCGGTTGATCCAGACTCTGATTTGATTCCTGATTTGGCAGTAAGCCGGATTCCTGATTTGGCAGTAAATCCGCTTCTGAGTTGGAGTCCGAAACCGATCTTGATTCGATCATGATTCGTTCGAGTCCGCTCTCGGTTGGATGACTCGTTGACTCTTCGAACACTTGGCTTGATCCCGCACGCGAATGGATGTATTCCGTTGCTTGTGTGCGATTCGTCGATCTCGTCGCCTCGTTGGTTTGTCGGTTCGTGCCGAGCTGAGCAAAAGGGACCTATAAGCAATTTTATATGCCTACACTCTCAGCCTTCAACTCAAGTCGGTTCGGGGCGAGAATTGCGCTCTAAATTTACTCATGAACGAGTTATTGATCAGGAGGAGGTTCCGTCTGCTAAGCATAAAAAGTTAGCTTCCAAGCGACGTTTTGGACTCCCGACTTCATAAACGAGACCTACCACTGACATACCTATCGGTGGAGAAGGTAACATTTTAACTTTTTTTGATCTTTTGACTGTTCTATTTATTAATTCGTAGACTTATTCATTCTCGTGTCTTAGGAGGCCGCGAAGAAGGTGAAAAGGAATATGATCCTCTTTCTCCCTGCTTTGATGGTTTCGAAAGGTCTGACTTCTCCCAACCAATGGACAAAGTTATAATCGAAGAACCTGCAGGTGTTGGAGCAGGTACAAATGTTGAGGCTATTGTAGACTCTAGCGCTGGACCCGATACCGCTAAAAGGGTCGAAGATCTAGGTATATTTAACATCGGTGATAGGTCCTTCATTTGGTAGGAATTGAACGATTCGGAATTTGTGTCTCCGCTAATCGTTTCTATGCTTCTTACCCTCTTAGAAAAATTACAAGAAGTGGTCCCGAGGACTGAGGCTGCGGAACTCGGCACAGCTGCTGAAGGTAAATTTCACTTCTTCTTATTACGCATTCTTGGTTTTTCCTCTTTCTACTTTAACACATTGATTCTGTGTAGGTGTTCTAGTGGAGGATCTGGACGATAAGGGAGCTCTCCGTGATGCGGCCCTCGGAGAAATATGTGTACCTTCACCTGATCCGATCCCCGTCTATTTGGATTCTGACGACAGGCTTTTTGAAGACATGTTGTCTGAACAAGCCCAGCGTGAGGCTGCCGAACCGATGAACACGGTTGACTCACCTGCCGGTATGATTTTTATTCCCGTGTTATAGATTCATCTGTCGGTTTTCATTTAACCATAGGAAAGTTCTAATCGTAGGACCAATCGTTGAGGCTGATACTACTACTCTTATTAGAGAGTCTGATGAATCTGAAGGTCTCGATTTCTTGCTGTTGGCAGGGATTGTCGTCGAGGCCCAATCATCAGCTCCCGAGACATAACTCCCAATTCTTTCGGGGACGCCGGCTACAGTGAGTGTAGGAACTATTGGGGGGAACCTATCTGAACAAACCGTGAGACCAACCGAAGAAGTTGGTACTGTTGGACCCTAGAGGGGGAAGGGGGGTGATTAGGGTCTTAAGGCTATAATTGTGCAATAAAAATAAGGCAAACAATACACCACAATAATGAACAACAAATGTAAAGGAGATAGAGTGAGAAATCATTATCCAAGTGACGCGCGATGTGTTAACGAGGTTCGGCCCGTTGACCTACGTCCCCGCTCCCCACTCTTGAGGAGAATCTACTACACAACCCGGTTTGGAAGCCGAAACTTTTTCTACATAACAATCTCTATGAGATCTCACAACTACACAGTTGATCACCACAAGATCACACTCCTACACAGTTGATCTTCACAAGATCAAGCTCTCAACAGTAGTAATAGTGTAAAAACTCTCTCTTTACAATATCCCTATCACAAGGAGAAAGATTACACTGAAGCTGGAAAGTAAAACTGAAAACAGAGAAAATCAGGTTTGAAAATTTTGGCTCTCAGTAAAACAGATCTCTGGTTTTTCAAAAGCTTGGGACACTTGAGGAAGAAGGAGTATAAGGGGTTTAAATAGGAGAAAATACAGCTGTTTAAACCCATACCCTAATCCCCCAAATCCTAGAAAAATCGGAGCTGAAATCTGTACCCAAAAGGACCATTTGAATAAGCGGCGGTCGACCGTACAATTCTTGCGATCGACCGCGAGCCAGCTTTGAAACTTGAAAAATTTTCAGAGACTTCTGCGGTCACCGTGGCGATCGACCATGGGAATTTTCGAGCTCACGGTCGAACTAGATGGTCGACCGCGAAAGTTTTTGCTGCCCACTCAGAAAAGAACTCAGGCTTGGTCGACTGTGGTGGTCGACCGCAAATTGATACACATGCAAATACTGTTTTTGACTCTCTTAAAAAATCTGTAAAATATTTAATTGACTTCCAAAAATTATGAAACTTTATAAAATATTTTTAACACTAAAAACAATTTGTTTGGAAAATGAATTTTGCGAATAGGTCCTCATACTTGTGAAAAATGATATTTTGTGAAAACGTTCAAAACTATAAGGATGAAAACGTGTGTGTGATATCCCAATAGCTTCAAATAAAATCTAAACTACTTGCCTACATTCTAGCACTAGAGAGAAAATAAAAACTAGCTAATATCCTCATATAGAATACAATTCTTTGAGTCTTGATATAGCTTGAGTTTGATGAAGCTTCTTATTGCATTTGGTGTTCTTGAATAAACGTTGCTTCATCACTATGCCTCCTCCTCCTTTGGATATCATCGTTGTAGCACATATTCCATCCAATCTTCCATGTATGACACTAACATGCTTGATATATATATTAACTACATTATCACTCAACAAGTAATTAGTATCGATAATGGTGGTTATAAAACATCATCAAAACAAGAGGGCTAACAATCTCCCCCTTTTTGATGATGACAACCAACCATTATATAGGAGCAAAATAAATATAGCTTATAGATAGTAGCTCCCCCTATCTATGAGCTCCCCCTTACTATGTGCACAAATGATGAGATTTTTCTCCCCCTTTGTCACCATCAAAATGCGGTAAAAAAATATAAACAAAAACGCATGTGAAATACAACTAATCAAGCAAGCAAATAGAACTTTCACATAGTGCATAAGCCCAAACCATTTTCTATGCAACAAAAATCATTTTCACCAAGAGGCTTGGTAAAGATATCCGCTAATTGAGATTTTGTGTCAACAAACACTAGGGATACATCTTGTCTCTCTACATGATCGCGTAAGAAATGATGGCGCACATCAATATGCTTGGTTCTAGAATGCAAAACCAAATTTTTTGAAATATTGATAGCACTAGTGTTATCACAAAAGATTTTTATATTTTAAAAAATCAAATCATAGTCAACTAAGCTTTGTTTCATCCATAAAACTTGGGCATAACATAAGCCGGAGGTAATGTATTCCGCTTTTGTAGTCGATAATACAACACAATTTTGTTTATTGGAAGCCCAAGAAACAAGAGAATTTCCCAAGAATTGGAATGTTCCACTCGTACTCTTGCGATCTACCTTACATCCGGTAAAGTCGGCATCACAAAAACCATATAAATCAAAAGAGGTGCTCTTTGGATAAAACAAACCAAGATCAATTGTTCCATGAACATATTTAATAATTCTCTTAACGGCAATCAAATGAGATGCTTTAGGAGAAGCTTGAAAACGTGCACATGCACACACACTAAACATGATATCAGGTCTACTAGCGGTGAGATAAAGAAGACTACCTATCATACATTGGTATAGTTTTTGGTCCACATCCTCACTACTATCATCCGCATCAAGCTTGACACTTGTACTGATGGGAGTTGGTGCATGCTTGGAGTTCTCCAAATTTAATTTCTTTACTAATTCTCTAGCATACTTGTTTTGAGAAATGAATATCCCATCCTTAGTTTGCTTGACTTGGAGCCCGAGAAAAAATGTGAGCTCTTCCATCATGCTCATTGCAAAATGATCTTACATAACTTTAGAAAAATCCTTGCAAAGAGATTCATTAGTAGCACCGAAAATGATATCATCAACATATATTTGCATTAAAATAAAATTATTTTTCCTTTTTCTCACAAAAAGAGTATTATCAATTTTTCCTTTAGAGAAACCATTTTCAAGAAGAAAACTAGAGAGGCGAGCATACCAAGCTCTAGGAGCTTGTTGCAACCCATATAAAGCTTTTTGAACCCGGTAAACATGATTAGGAAAATCATGATCCATAAAACCGGGGGGTTGCTCAACATATACTTCCTCTTCAATATGACCATTTAAAAAAGCACTTTTAACATCCATTTAAAATAATTTGAAATCTTTAAAGCTTGCAAAAGCTAAAAACATCCTAATAGATTCTAACCTTGCAACCGGTGCAAAGGTTTCGTTATAGTCTATGCCCACCTCTTGATTGTATCATTGGGCAACTAAACGAGCTTTATTTCTAGTAACAATGCCATGTACATCAATTTTGTTTCTAAAAACCCATTTTGTTCCTATTACACTAGCGTTGTTAGGTCTAGGAACTAGTTTCCAAACATCATTTCTTCGAAAATTGTTTAGTTCATCATGCATAGCTAAAACCCAAAATTCATCATTTAAAGCATCATTAATCTTCTTAGGTTCTAATTGAGATAGAAAAGCAGCATTACCACACTCACTCAACGCCTTTGAGCGAGTAACAACCCCTTGTGAAGGACTCCTAATAATTTGCTCCTTTGGATGATTTGATGTGAATTTCCATGCTTTGGGGAGTCCCTTGTGAAGGACTCCTAATAATTTGCTCCTTTGGATGATTTGATGTGAATTTCCATGCTTTGGGGAGTTCTTCTTGTACATGAGTGTTGGTGCTGATGATTTGATGTGAATTTCCATGCTTTGGGGAGTTCTTCTTGTACATGAGTGTTGGTGCTTTCCACATCCTTTTATGCTTCTATTGAGGGTGTATTATTAAGTTACAAAAGTTCCAGTCCTTCCTCAACATCATCATCATCTTTCCTAGGCAAAATAACTTGTGAACCAATATTAGTCTTATCAAAAGTAACGTTTATAGATTCTTCAACAACAAGAGTTCATTTGTTAAAGACCCTAGAAGCCTTACTTCGAGGTGCATACTCTAAAAAAATGCCAACACCAATTTTGGAATCAAATTTATCATGGTGATCTTTTGAATTTAAAATAAAACATTTACAACCAAAGATACGAAAATAACCAATAAATGGAGTTTTTTCATAAAATAGTTCATAAGGAGTTTTCTTAAGCTTTGGTCTAATCAAAACACGATTTAAAACATGGCAAGCCGTATTGACGGCTTCTGCCCAAAAATATTTAGACAAATCAAATGAGTTTAACATAGTTCTACCATCTCTTGTTTGGTTCGATTTTTCCGTTCAACAATACCATTTTGTTATGGTATTTTTGGAGCGGAAATCACATGAGTTATACCACGATACGCACAAAAATCATAAAAAGAGATATTTTGAAATTCACCATCATGATCACTTCTTATTTTAACAACTTTCAAATCTTTTTTATTTTTTATTCTCTTAACATGATTTAAAAATTCATCAAAACATTCATCTTTACTAGCAAGAAAGATAGTCCATGCAAAACGAGAAAAATCATTAATGATAACAAAAACATAGTGTTTGCCTCCAAGAGAGGTAACATGCATAGGATCAAATAAATCAAGATGAAGTAATTGCAAAGGTTTAGAAGTTGATACCTCATTGATGGATTTGAAGGTAGACTTAGTTTGTTTATCTTTAGCACAATCTTCGCATATGGTATCTTTGATGAAATATGGATTTGAAGGTAGACTTAGTTTGTTTATCTTTAGCACAATCTTCGCATATGGTATCTTTGATGAAATACAAGTTTGGTAATCCTTTAACAAGATTCCTCTTGGACAATTTGGATATTAATTCCATGTTTGCATGTCCAAGCCTTTTATGCCAAATCCAAGGGTTTTCATCAATTGCAGCAATGCACTTCACATCTTGATTCACTAATTCATTTATCTCAAAAATGTATACATTAGATTTTCTATTAGCAACAAAAATAGTTTTTCCATTTGAGCTAACAATGCATTTGTCCGGTTTAAAAGAAATATCAAAACCTTTATCACTCAATTGGCTAATGCTTAGAAGATTATAATTCAAGCCATTAACCAAATAAATATCTTCTATAACGGGAGAGGGTGTCTTACCAATACATCCAATACTAATGATTTTACCTTTCTCTCCACCACCGAAGGAGACGCTACCTCCTTCAATCCTTAATAGGGTTGCAAATAGCTCTTTGTTACCCGTCATATGATGTGAGCAACCACTATCAAGGTACCACATCTCTCTACGTCGTTACCGTGATGTTCCCTACAAGAGATGGAGGTATAGTAACTTTAGGTACCCAAATCTTGGGTTCTTGGTGGTTAGTAAGCTTGGTACCTTTGGGTACCCATGTCATGCCATAAAAATCATGATTATCTTTGATCCTATAATGAGTAGAAATATGACCACGTTTCATGCAATAAGTGCACACAAAATTTCTCTTGTGTGTAGGAGCATAAGATCTATGAAATCTATTTCTACCATGGTGATGATGATTAGCATAAGCATGAGTGGGTCTAATCCTACCACTCTCAATTTCTAGTCTTTCAGTCTTGGATCTTAATTGTTTGTTTTTAAAATCAAGATCCCCTAGCAATTCATCTTTTAATGCAAGAGAGGTTTGTAGTTGTTCTAGTTTGGCATCACAAGAACATGCTACTTTTTAAAGGAAAAAAATTCTTTTGACATCCTTTTAAACTCAACGTTCAATTCTTCTAAAGCCGTAGCTAGATCACATTGCATATAAAAGGATTCACTTTCAGTGTCGGAAACTACCTCCTTTTCATAGGTCATGAAGCAAATGTTGGGATCATGAAGATCAAGTTTAGCTCCTTCTTCATTGCTATCCGAATCACTTGGTTCGGATTCTTCTCATCTGGCATACATGGCTTTCTTCTTCTTGTACTTCATGTATTTCTCCTTGAGCTTGGGGCAATCTTTGGCGATATGACCCGGTTCATTACATTCAAAACATTTTCCTACATGTGAAGAAAATTTGTTGTTAGATCGGGGATTAAACTTCTTGTTCATTTTAATGAGTCTAGAAATTCTTCTAGAGAGGTGAGTCACTTCTCTAGAAAAATCAACTTCACTCTCCAACGATGATGATGAGGAGTTGTCACTAACTCCTTTGAGAGCTATGGTCTTCATCTTTGGTGATGGCTCCTCAACTTCCCGTGGGGGCACTTCCTCTTTCTCCTTTCCCTTGAGCTTTTTCTCATGAACCTTAAGCTTGCCGATGAGGCCATCGAGAGCTAGAGTGGTGAGATCATGAGCTTCCTCTATGGCCGTAGCTTTGGGTTCCTATATTGGAGTCAATGAACGAAGGATCTTGTAGTTCGTCTCTTGGATAGTTAATTTCTTGTCAAGACCATGCAATCCATTGATTATGTTAGTGAAGCGAGAAAACATAGCATCAATGGATTCATTAGGAAGCATCTTAAATAACTCATATTCATGCATAAGCCCACTAATTTTGGATTTCTTAACTTGGGGGTTCCTTCATGTGTAACACACAATTTCACCCATATTTCGTATGCGGTTACACACGTGGAAACCCTATTATACTCATTGGGAAAAATACCGCAAATTAAGGTATTCATGGCCTTTGCATTGAGATTGGCTTGGTGCCTTTCTCCATTGGTCATGTTCCTGACTTTAGGTTTTTTTACATATTTCTTCTCTATGAGTTCTAGAATGTCAAGATCAATGCAACGAAGGTAAATCCTCATCCTAGCCTTCCAATAAGCAAAATTACAACCGGTGAAAATGGGTGGTCTAGTGGTGGATTGTCCCTCTAACATATGCACATTCATTGAAGCCTCCATAAGATCTTTTCTCTAAGGTGGTTAGACCAAAAACTAATATAGAGATCAAGCTCTGATACCAGGGGTGATTAGGGTCTTAAGGCTATAATTGTGCAATAAAAATAAGGCAAACAATACACCACAATAATGAACAATAAATGTAAAGGAGATAGAGTGAGAAATAGTTACCCAAGTGACACGCGATGTGTTAACGAGGTTCGACTCGCTGACCTACGTCCTCGCTCCCCACTCTCGAGGAGAATCCACTACACAACCCGGTTTAGAAGCCAGAACTTCTTCTACACAACAATCTCCATGAGATCTCATAACTGCACAGTTGATCACCACAAGATCACACTCTCACACAGTTGATCTTCACAAGATCAAGCTCTCAACAGTAGTAATGGTGTAAAAACTCTCTCTTTACAACGTCCCTATCGCAAGGAGAAAGATTACACTGAAGCTGGGAAGTGAAACTGAAAACTGAGAAAATCAGGTTTGAAAATTTTGGCTCTCAGTAAAACTGATCTCTGGTTTTTCAAAAGCTTGGGACACTTGAGGAAGAAGGAGTATAGGGGGTTTAGGAGAAAATACAACTGTTTAAACCCATACCCTAATCCCCCAAATCCTAGAAAAATTGGCACTAAAATCTGTACCCAAAAGGACCATTTGAATAAGCGGCGGTCGACCGTACAATTCTCGCGGTCGACCGAAATCTGTACCCAAAAAGACCGTTTGAATAAGCGGCGGTCGACCGTACAATTCTCGCGGTCGACCGCGAGCCAGCTTTGAAACTTGGAAAATTTCCAAAGACTTCTGCGGTTGACCGTGACGGTCGACCGTGACGGTCGACCGTGGGAATTTTCAAGCTCATGATCGACCGTGGTGGTCGGCCGTGAAAGTTTCTGCTGCCCACTCAGAAAAGAACTCAGGCACGGTCGACCGTGGCGGTCGACCGCAAACTGATACACATGCAAATACTGTTTTTGACTCTCTTAAAAAATCTGTAAAATATTTAATTGACTTCCAAAAATTGTAAAACTTTATAAATTGTTTTTAACACTAAAAACAAATTATTTGGAAAATGAATTTTGCGAATAGGTCCTCATACTTGTGAAAAATGATATTTTGTGAAAACACTCAAAATTATAAGTATGAAAACGTGTGTGTGTTATCCCAATAGCTTCAAATAAAATCTAAACTACTTTCCTACATTCTAGCACTAGAGAGAAAATAAAACTAGCTAATATCCTCACATAGAATACAATTCTTTGAGTCTTGATATAGCTTGAGTTTGATGAAGCTTCTTATTGCATTTGGTGTTCTTGAATAAACGTTGCTTCATCACTATGCCTCCTCCTCCTTTGGATGTCATCGTTGTAGCGCATATTCACTCCCATCCTCCATGTATGGTACTAACATGCTTGATATATATATTAACTACATTATCACTCAACAAGCAATTAGTACCGATAATGGTGGTTGTAAAACATCATCAAAATAAGAGGGCTAACAGGTACTTCGACGGTTGCTACACCCACCGTGCTCCCTGTGACTCAAGAAATCGGGTGAACGGAACCAAATGTGGTTCATTTAGCTGCAGAAAGTTCTGTAGGCGTTGGTAAATTTTGCACCATGTATTGACTTAGAATTATTTTATATTTTAGAATATTCATCTCTTCTCCTTCTTATAGGATTGTTGCCTCAACTCCGGGACACGGTTAAGGCATTATTGTCATATGATGATCCGGAGAAGCTCATCCTCTATTTGGAGGTCAGCCATTTTTTTAATTTTGCGGGGTCATTGATCGACAAACTTCTTCAGAAAGGGCTCCCTTTCAATTAGTTCCGACCTTTCCTCGAGCACAAAATAGCCTTGGTGAGGGACGCTGGCTCGCCAGAAATTGCAGATGCCTTAACTGATGACCTAAAGTTGCTAGAGCATGAATTTAAAAAATTACAAGAGCTTCGATCCGTTGGTGCTCCTGGCTATATTGCTGCTCAGATAGAGACCCGTCTACAATCCCGTCGTGAAGCTCGAGCATCTGCCTAGCTCAGGATTCAGGCACAGAGGAAACATGTGGACCAGGTGAAGGAGGTTCTTTCTGAGAGATTGGCCCATATACATGAGCTCGATTCTTTCTTAGCTTCTACCGACGCCGAGATAGCGGAGCTTAAGCAAAAACTTATGGAGGCGGAAGAACGAAATGCTATTTTGGAGGTGACCAGGGTTGGGGAAGAGCATGGCAGGCTTGTGACATCCAGCAAGGTGACGCTCTCAGAAGAGAGATTAACTAAAATGGAGGAGGCGATTCTTTCTTAGCTTCTACCGACGCCGAGATAGCGGAGCTTAAGCAAAAACTTATGGAGGCGGAAGAACGAAATGCTATTTTGGAGGTGACCAGGGTTGGGGAAGAGCATGGCAGGCTTGTGACATCCAGCAAGGTGACGCTCTCAGAAGAGAGATTAACTAAAATGGAGGAGGAAGCTGCCCAAATTTTATCTATCTCTGAAGAATCCTTCATGGCGGAACTGCAATGTGAGCTTGAACAGTCCTATGTTGAAGAATTATCCAAATTAGAGCAACAAATCCTTAGTCATAAGCTTGATGTAGAGTGACCGCGATTTGTTGTATCTGAACTCTTGATTTTGTTAATGAAAATATATTTTTGTTCAGTATACTTAGGCGCTGACTTATCCCTACTTAGGATTCAAGATAAAATTCCCCGTGCGTGTAAGGCACGGATTATGGTGTTATTAATAACAACCTTCCATAATGTAGAATATGTGGGCTTTGTCCTTTTTACCGCAAAAGACTGATCGGCAACGCGTGTTAAGCATTGACTTATCCCTACATAGGATTCGGGATAAAATTCCCCGTACGCGTAAGGCACAGATTACGGTGTTATTAATAACGACCTATCATAATGTAGAATATGTGGGCTTTTGTCCTTTTTACGGTAAAAGACTGACCGACAATGCGTGTTAGGCGTTGACTTATCCCTACTTAGAATTCAGGATAAAATTCCCCGTGCGTGTAAAGCAAGGATTACGATGTTATTAATAACAATCTGCCATAATATAGAATATATGAGCTTTGGTCCTTTTTATGGCAAAAGACTGACCATTAATGCGTGTTAGGCGTTGACTTATCCCTACTTAGGATTTAGGATAAAATTCCCCGTGCGTGTAAGGCACAGATTATTAGTGTTGAAATGTGGCGTCTTCTCTTGGGGAAAAGACGAACCCGATACTAGAGAGGAAGAATTTTATATTCTATCTCTGAACCTTCTCTTAGGGTAGAAGTGAACCTGATACCGGGGAGGAAGAATTTTATATTCTATCTCCGGTTGCAAAAGAAACTCAAAGTGGGATTTTTATTTTGAGAATATATGTGGTGAAACTAAGAATGGGATCTCTACTCCGAGGATCGAAAAATTCAGATAACTGTAACTTTTATAGGATTGGTTATCTGACTTGAAGACGAGTTTCCGACTTCAGCCCTAACTTTTATAGGATTGACTGAAGGAGAAAAGGATGAGAGTTTTTCGTTTATCGAAAAGAAATCCCAGCTTGGGCCACAACCGTTCGATGGTTTTGACTAAGATGAGGTACTGAGACGACCCTAACTTTTATAGGTTTGGTCGTTCAATTGGGGTGGAGGTCTTTCATTTATCAAAAGGAAAGAATCCGACTTAAAAGTGGGCCTCTCGTTCATTGAAGGAATCGAGAGGGGAATTTGACTTTGGTTGTGGTCCTAACTATAGAAAGGTTTGACCAAATGAACAGTGAGAGTAGGAGTACAAATTATAGTAGGAGTGTTGATTCGTACAAATTGCTCGAAGGGAGTTATCAGTGTTAAGTGATAAATACTTAACACGAAGGGATTTGACAATTATCAATGACCAGGAGATTAAAATTCTGAGCACTATATCTGGACTCTAACCATGGGAGTGTTGAGTGCACAGACGTAGAGAGAGTTTGAGTGGAGTAAACCAGGGAGAATTTTAGCGGACCCACCGTTAATTAATTTGATTAATAAGGGATTTTGTGGTGGCAGAGTGTAAATCGACAACAACAATGAGAGTTTCGAGAGGGAATATTATAGTCAATCTAGCTGATCTCGGGTTATCCTTAAGAACACCATGTACAGTATTCTCCAGGAACTTCCTATTTTACCGAGTTATCCTGAGCGTACTAAGGATAGTACTTTTTTAGGAATTTCTTATTTTTTGGCATCATGATCTTGTCACCGTCTTGGGTGACTAGACGACATGCACAATTAGAGTCGACTGTCTCTATCACAAATAGTCCTTCCTATTTAGGTTGAAACTTGCTTTTTTTCTTAGAGTTAAGTATCATTGGCCGTCGGACGGCCAAGACCAAATCTCATTCCTTGAAGCTTCTTTGCTTAATCTTATCGTTAGATCCCTCATGATCAGTGATTGGGGGTAGCTTAATTTTATCGTTCTCCAACAAGTATTTAAAGATATCAGGAACCTCATCTTCCGTGAAAGAATACTCTTTTGGGAACTTTGGCTCAGTTGTCTTTTGTTGCCTTAGAGGCTGTTGTTGCCATTGGGGTGTTTGCTGGCATGGCGTTTGTTGTTACGGCTACTGTTGGGATTGCAATTGGAATGTCTGATTTACATCTCTACCACACCCATGGCAGACACCACACCAGGGTGTGGTGGAGTCTGTTTTGAGTTATTCTTCACGTTTTTCACAATTCCTTCGCCGTTTTCACATTAGCAACTATTAGAGATGCTGATGAGCAGTGGGATGATTTCAGAAATAAAAGGTTGGACTTAGTTGGTGAGTTGCTTGGTAGAGAGCTGTGGGCGAATATTCATCTTTAAGACACTATGGATGTTGATTCCCGTCTAGCTCCTACAACGAAAGCTACAATCAAATAGTTTTCGGGTCGGTGAACGAAATTTGCGAATGGAGGGCTTTTCACATAGATCGAGAAGAGTTACAATTCAACGACACTTCTGACGATTGATGAAAACTCTATGCAGCAGTCTTCACAATCTACAGTGAAAGTTACAATCTGACGGCTTTCACACCCCACAACAGCTAAAGCTAGGATTATTGAACAACGGTCCTTGCAACGCTCTACAGAAGAAGTTACAAGTCAAATGGCTCCTTCTGAAACGCGGATGTCATCCCCGCGTCACCAATTTGGAAATGAAGGCGACCCTCGCGTCGTCAATGCACAAGCCAAACGTGAGCGACCCTCGCGTTCAATGGTGTTCAACCAACAGCGACCCTCGCGTCGTCAATGCACAAGCCAAACGTGAGCGACCCTCGCGTTCAATGGTGTTCAGCTAACACCCAACTTCGCGTCTCAATTCAAAGAACACGAAGTTGAGATTCTGAACGCTAGATTGGGCGTTTGACTTGTTCAAACACGAGTTGAACGGTTTCAGAACCGTTTATCCCATGTTCTGAGGGATTTTCGCCCACGTAGGAGCGGATATAGGGGTCAGTTACAACCCCTTATCCCCCTATAAAATATCAACAAACTCGACAGAGTTAAGGGATCGGATTTTTGATAATCAGATCAGAGGTTGGATTCTTTATCATCAAAACCACTCAGGTTTGGAGATTCGGCAACAGCAACGAAATCCTTGGAGATAGGATTTTTGAATCAACCTCAGAAGATCAAATCTGAGAAGATTCTTCGACAACAGAAAAACAGCTTGATCCTTAACCGAATTTTCGGTTCCAACAACTCTATTCACAGAGTTCAAACTCGTTCAGAGTTCAAAAACTCATTCAGAGTTATTCATAAAACTTTCC
The DNA here is from genome assembly GCF_001876935.1 of Asparagus officinalis. Lineage (NCBI taxonomy): Eukaryota > Viridiplantae > Streptophyta > Magnoliopsida > Asparagales > Asparagaceae > Asparagus > Asparagus officinalis. The sequence goes on along the minus strand of NC_033794.1, from coordinate 7,238,735 downwards.
ACGAAAGTTCATCGTTCCCACGAGATAAAGACGGTCGGATCGTCAACGGAGAGCAAGTTCGACGCAATCAATCGAAGGAAGCACTCCATCGCTGCCAAGAAGAACCCAGTTTTAAACAAAGGGGAAAGCCAAATTCGTTTTCCTCTTTTTTGTAATCAAATTGTAACCGAGATCAAAGGAATCAAAGTCAAATTTTCTTTATTCTCTTCTATGTTTTATACATAGTATATTAGTATATATTCTTTGCACATACTACTTAATTTAGTCCCACATTCTTTGCACAGACTACTTAATTTAGTTTGCAAAACCCCCCCTGAAAGTTTGCAGAAAACCCCCTGAAAGTTTATAGAAACCCCCCTGAAAGTTTGCAAAAAATCCCCTGAAAGTTTACAGAAAATCCCCTGAAAGTTTACAGAAAGCCCCCTAAAAGTTTGCAAAAACCCCCCTAAAAGTTTGCAAAACCCCCCCCTGAAAGTTTGCCAAAACCCCCTGAAAGTTTACAAGTAGAACCCTGAAACTTACATATATATAGAAGCATCATAATCATAACTAAATAGGTTATTGGGTCACCCATGAACCACCCATTTAGTAAATGGGTGGTTGAGAACTGATCCATTTAGCAAATGCTAAATGGGTCATAAATGGTCAAGTGATCATAAATGTGCTCACTCATTTATGATCCAACCAAGACCCAACCAAAACCACCCATTTGACATCCCTAGGTGTAAGGGAGGGTAAAATGGGGATTGTGTATGGAGTTTGCATGAGAACTTGGGGAGAGGGGCTTGGACACAATTTTTTCAAAAAGGAGGGGCTGCAGCACATGTTTGAAAGTTGGGGGGGCTGGGGCACATCCAAAGTTGGGATTTGGGATCTTGAAGCAATTTTTCCTAATTATTATCATGTGTGTTATAGAATAGAATTTTATAATTAATAGATGTCTAAGTACTAGTGTATAAAGTCTCATCTCAAATCCAAAAGAGAATATATAAATCAATGCACACGTCTCAATAATATCCTTTATGTGTACCACAAATCTCAAAACAAAATTAAAGGATAAAAGAAAGTTAAATGGACAAGAATTTCTACCCCCTTAACTCTATAAGACTTTACGCTATTAAAAATATTTTTATTTTTATTTTTCATATTTGGAAATTCTGCTTTTATATATACTAGTTTGCGGTCCGTGCAAAGCACGGTATTTTTTTTTTGCTACAGTAATCCCGCTTTTTTAATATGGCATGATTTGAAATTTTGAAAGTGCTACAGTATCCCGCTCTGCTACAGTACCTTTTAAATGCTACAGTATAACCGTGTGCTATAGTAATATTTTTAATTAACTATTAGCTACAGTAGTAATGCTACAGTAAATGCTACTGTAGCATTTGCTGTAGCATGAACAGTGAATCTCTGATCCTCCTATTTGTATAAAGGAATAGATATATATATATATATCACGATCCGAAACCATGCAAATCAATGGAACCGCCATTTCTTCTCCTACTTCTCAATAGCTCGAACCATCACCATCATCTCCTTCAGATTTCTCAATGGAAACCAACCCCAACCCGCCATGGCAGGACCTTCCAGTTCCCGCCATCGAAATCGATGATAGAGAAATGGGAAGCATTGTTGTGTTCGCTTCGACCCATTATTTCAGCGTCCGAGAGTTGTATTAATTCTTGCGATCTATTAGTGGTTGATGCTCTCGCTAAGCCTGAGTGGTTTGAGATTATGATGATGAGGAGATTGTTGTTAAGTATGACGAGGGTGGCAGAGATATTACTGTCGGGTTTGGAGTTTTGAGAGCGGATTTTGACAGAGAGATGCGGGTGAAGGTGGAAAGCATCGGTGATGAATCGAGTGATTACCATTCTTGATGAGTTGGGCAGTCTGTTTGTTGGCGGAGGATCGCCATGGAAGGTGTTCGATTTAGGTAATAGGAGGGAGTCAAATTTGTTTGTTGCTTCCGAATGCTTCAAGGATTGAGGAATATCGTCAGAGGATAATCATACTCAGAGCTTGTGTCATTCTTCGGCTTGCGCTTTGTGTTCTTTCAGTCGGTCAAGGTTTTCCAAATGTTCTTTCAGGTTGTCACCACTGCACTTATGTGCTACATCGACAACACTCACTTGTATTTGATACCCAATATCTTCATATCGCGCATACAGATTCACACCCAATTCCACTGTATTTATTATCTGGATCAAGAATAATGTAACTAGTAAACAACACGGGTACAGATTTCGCCCTTTTTATGCAGTCATTCATTGAAAAACATATTTGTAACAACATCGCCTATTACATTACAATACCTTACCGAGAATACCGCGAACAATATGCTTTAATAATTTTAAGGGGAAAAAGGGGAACACAATTAACACACAACAAATAGTTCTGCCTTAGACTTATAGACTTGTATCTGGGCAGGAATCGTTTGGTATGTAAATTCGGAAAGGTTAGGTACAAATGCAGGAAACACTAGCACGTATTGTCTTCTACTCCTACCCAGTGAGAGTAAAAGAAACGAAATCAAACACAACAGTGAGGTTCCACACCAATACCCATACCAATACCAATACCGATAAATAACAATTCAATGACAATCATAATAATGTAGCAGACAAAAGGTTGTGAAAGGCATTTGCAGCATTGGAAACCATTTTCCGTGCCATTTTAAGGTTCAAATCTAACAATACAATCATTATAACTTGATCATTTATAGCCACATGTTATAGAGCATCACCATCGTGAAATGTTTATTCAGTCATCATCTTCCAGCACACTGCGTCGCCTCTGAATCTGTGATAGAGGGTTCAAAATTATTACATGCATCAGAATCAGTTGAGATTGGGGATTAAGTATACTATACGGGATTAAGAAATAAAAAGAAATCTTACTGTAACTTTGGTTTGTTTGGTTGTTTGAGTGTTTATCTGCTCGAGGATTGATATAAGCTTCTCCTCAGATACCTACAAATTCAACAAGATGCCATTTCTTTTATCTTATTTCCAATTTACAGAAGCTCTTGAAGAATTGTGATTCATTTTCCAGAATATGTTGCACCTTTTCAGCTATTTGTCCCATCTGGGCTGCTCTAAGGATAACATCCTCCACACCCCTTGCCTTGTCTGGTTTCACCAAAGCAATTCGAGCAACTGCCGACAGAACCAAGAGTAGAATTGTAAATCATGGCAATGATAAGATATGACTACAACATTGTATGGCATGAGAGGTTACATATAAATTTGTATGATTTGGTGTATTTGTAGCATGAAGTGTTCCAGTCTGGCGTGCATTGCAAATATTAATAGGAACCATATAAAAAGGACCACGCCTGGTACGCCATTATAAGGCATCAGATGTGTATTAGAACAAATGAAGGAACAAAAACCAGAATGAGGATAGCGGTGACAATGCCTTGACCCAAATTCTCAGAATCCACCAGCAGAATGCAGGAAACATGACCAAATTGGCAGGATGAGGGCTTTAATAAATCTTGGAGAACACTTGATGATAACTAAAAAACTTTATGAGTGTCAAGTCCAACGAACAGGAGATTTACTCCCGGTCTCTCATTATCTCACTAATGCTAATGTTTGGGCATCTCACCAACATATGTCTAATCTCACTAAACTCCAAGACTCTATAAGCCAGAACGAGATAATACCTAATACAAATATTTCTCTTATGGATTTATACAAATGAAAACAGACAAACATGTACAAAAATTTTCTTTTATTTGTTCTCAGTTTAGAAGAGCGATTATATATGGCCCAGACTGGGCAAATCATAATTCATAAGTAAACATCTAAATTGACAATAAGTCTTTCCAGCTAAACAGCTAGAAACTCCAAGTTGAGAGCACGCAGCGAGGAGTTCAAGTATTCCAGCAATGTGATTTCAAAGATATACAAGACAGAGAACTAACATCTTCTGTCTATATCTTGGACTAATCTTTTTAATAAGTGTTTCTTATAATAGCAATCATGTGTGTTTATGTTTCCATAGTCCTGGTCTGGTTCATCATTAACACATAACAACTTACATGAAAATGAAAATTCATAAAGCAAATAACGTCATTAGCAAAACAGCTGAGACAAATCATAAAACAGGAAATCTTAGTGCTATACGACGTAATTTCATCTTTCAACACAGATAAGTGATTCAATTCTAAATTCAGGCAATACTATGGTAATACACATCTAAATTTTGGTTCAGTAACTTACGCCTTTCTCTAGCTTGGGCAGACAAGATTTGGGTGAGCATTAATTGTCTCCTCTCTTCTGCTTCCCTGAAAAAATATGATATAACCATTATTAATTCTAGGAATCACACTCAATAGTCAATATCACAGTAATCAAGAAGACTGAAACAGATGACGCATTTCAGAGGGCAATGGAGCTGGTTGGACAAGGATTAGAAATTATAACATAATACTATATATGTATATAATCAACACATATGTACGTTTTAGCATCTTCCTGAGCTTTCTGCTGCTCTGCATTTTGTTGATTGCCCTGATTCATACCAGAAGATATTTTGAGGTCAGTGAATATATTAGAATCTGAATTCATTAAATACTTAAATAGTATGCCTACCATGCCCTGACGTGCCATCAACTCTTGCATTCTTCTTTGCCTAATGGCCTCCAGCTCTGGATCAGCCTACAAAAGGGACAGGAAACGATCTCCCTTACTTAAAAAATAATCCGAAATCTACTATCAAATGGACACTAAAAAATATACATTAACCAGCACCTCCTTTTCTTGTGATTGTTATTGCTGCATTGCATACAGTACATTTCCTACATTGATTTATATTCTAATTAGGACTAAAGTGAGATGATGTAAAAACTGACCAACGGCACATGCATGACCTAAGAACAACATAATGATAAACCTACAAGGGTGTTATCTGCAAGTTAACACGAAGAATAATATTAATGCGTCATTAAAATGAGGCCTCTCTTACCGCAAACATGTCCAATAACTATGACCAGAAGTATATAGCAGCTCAACTAGTTGAACCTCATTTTCAAGAATCTGGTGTGGTCAAGTTCACTTGGGAGCATACTGAAAGACTAGAAATCTATTATTTTGCAGGTTGACTTCAGATAGGTACTGAAGCCACTCATCATTATCTGTTCTGTCAGCATAGTGATTCTCAAGTGACCATAACCTGCTGTTGATACCATTCCACAAGGACCCGCTCACGATAGGAATCAGTAGTTTCGCATCCAAAGGAAGAACAGAAAACTTACTTCTTAAGGGATCAAGACACAAGAAAAAAAAATCCAACCGAGACGTCCTATACTGTCAACAGAGTTTGATGTGAGAACAAGAAAAGTTATGACCTGCGTATAGAACACTTAGCGACCCAATTCGGACACTACCAGACTAAACCTTTCGCCTGTTCTACAAAACAGTCCTATCAAGAGCCATAATCTTTTTAATCTACTAAATATAAAGTTCAAACTAAAATTTTGGATCTTTTGACCATCCAATATAAACAAATAAAAAATTTTGAAAAGAATTCGAGGAACTGAAAGAACATTACACTTGCTTAATCGATTAGTTACATACAATTTCGACCTTTTTCACTGAATTTTCACTATCCACTAGCCCCAGCGATCCTACGCATCTACCGTTTCCGCAAGCAAGATGATCTAAATTCGGATCTAGGGTTTTCATCTTCAGTGCTTAGTAAAACTACATACAGTGATCAAAAGAAATTCTAATGGTTATGGGAGATTCAATCCACAACTTCGATCTCGAGTTATCGAAGTAGAGTTTAAAAACAACAATTAAAGAAACCCTAGAAATTTAACAGTTACGTAATTGAAGAAGGAGATTCAAAGAGGAGAAGGGGGCTGAAAGTACCATCCTGAAGCAAGTGAATTCTGAAGCGACGAACTTGTTAGGGTTTCGATCTTCGACTACTGCAGTTCTTGATTACTTCGTGGAAAAATTGGGGGAAAATGGGAGAGGAAAAAGACGGAAGAAAAAGGCCGTATATGGGCCAGGCTGGGCCAAAAGGAAGGTTACGATTCCATGCTCAGTGCGTACTCTTTTATATTGCTTGTGGGTAAATTTCAAAACCTTACATAAATAAGAAGGGGCCCTGTTTTGATGCGATTTCGCTCTACAGATATCGCTCATTATTTAAACCTTTATTTTTATTACTATTAAATATTAACGGAAAGAGCTATCTGATGTGTAATAAGTCATGTCTTTATTTTTCTTATGACGTACAAGCAAAAAGTAAACATTACTTTAAATTGGGCCGTGGAATATGGGCCTTTTAATTAGGTTACACACGATCACTTTCCTTGGCGGGAAAATATCCCGAAAAATCCTCAGCCGTCCAATTATTCTCCCATTCTCAAGCTTGCCTCTTTCAAGCGCCTCCTTCCTCATTTCTTTCCCTCTTTTATCTGTTCCTTTCACTCCCCAAAAAAAAAAAAAAAAAATATTTCCTTCCTCATTTCTTTCCCTCTTTTATCTGTTCCTTTCACTCCCCAAAAAAAAAAAAAAAAAATATTCAACTAAAATCTCACCGTTTTCCATCAAAACCCTAACCCTAGCTCAAGAACTCCGATCAATGGAATCCGAGGATCTCAAGAACTCCCCTCACAACTCCAACGGCTTTCCTTCAGAGAAGCCCACCGAAACCCTAACCCCAGAGAAAGATTCCGACGAGGATCTCGAGACTCCCGACGGATCCGACGCCTCCGGCGACGATTCCGCCGTCAAGATCCTTCACCAAGAGATCCACGTCCTCCGCCGCGAGAAATCGGAGCTTCAGCGGCGGATCGATGAGCTGACTGCTCAGTTGGAGCAATCGGAGACTGGATCCAAGGCCGTCGCCGATCATGCTTCGTATCTTGAAGGAGAGCTCATCAGGGTTCAGGAGGATCTCGCTATGGCGTCGTCGGTGGTTGATGATGCGGAGAGTGAGAAGAGTAAGCTTCGATCGGAGATCGAGAAGTTGAAGGAGAAGGTTGCGAATCTTGAGGTGGAGAGAGGGAAGAAGGACGGGGAGATTAGGGTTTTGAAGGAGGAGCTTAGGGTTTCTGAGGAGAGGAAGGCCATAAAAGAGGAGGAGCTGAAGGAGAGGAGTTTAGAGTTGGAGAAGAGGATTGATGAAATGGTGAACAAAGGTCGAGAGGCCATGGAGGAGGAGGTGAAGATTAGGGTTTCGAGGGAGGAGGAGCTTGAGAAAGTTATTGAAGTGATGAAGGATAGAAAATTTGAGCTCGAGGGGAATTTGGCGAGCGAAAAGACTAGGAGAGAGCAGGACTTGGAGAAAACTGTGAAGGAATTGAAGGAGAAGAACTCAGAGCTCAAAGAAAGGATTGATGAGCTTTTGTTGAAGGAGAAAGATACAAGTGATGAGAGGAGTAGGGAAATGGGAGCTCTGACTGCTGCAAGTGCTTCCAAGGTTTCGTGGGTCATGGCGGGGGAGAGGGACTACATTTAGTTACCATGCTTGATTCTCCATTACACTATGTTTTCGTGAAAAGGGAATGCGAGTTGTATGTTCAATCAGGTCTCGTTAAATGTGAGAGGTCTTTCGGATACGTAAATAATACCAGTATTCTTATTCTTTTTATTTATTGTTTTTTTTCTTTTTTTTGTTTGTATGCTAGCAAAACTGATGAACATGCAACAATTGTCTATTGAACTGCCGGTTACATTGTTGCTGAGGAGGAGGATGAATTTGAATTACTCCCCCCCTTCTTTTCCCCCCCATGTTTTTTAACTGCATTGCAGGATTTAGAATTTTGGTAATGGTTCTCTGATATATAAGATTACTAATGGTTCATCTTTCTTGACAGTATATATTATATATTACATGATTTTGAAAATTCTATAGCGTTAAGGTCTGGGATTCAAGTTTGGTTCAGACCATAACATATTGAACCTTACTTATGTTAGCTATCCATGTTGTTCTCTTTTGTCATATACGAGTATATAGGTGCCTTTGGTAGGCTACATATGTAGTTGCGATGCAGCTATCACTTGTAAGGAACTGAGATGTTGTAACTACTCTTGCATGCAATTACATTTGCAACCGTCTTTTTGCATGCAACTAGTTTTTCACTTTCAAAAAAATTTAAAAATAATGGTTAGTTATTTATATATATGTTAAATATTCATTTTAAAAAATATCTTCTTTTTTCAAACTTTTCAAAAAATAATATTTTTCAAAAAGAAGAATGTAATTTACAAATAAGTATATATTTTTAAATTCAATATTTTTAAATTAGCATACGGAAGAATAAAACTTTTTCTAGAAATAATTTTTTCTAAAATAACATTTTTCTAAAAGTAATATTTTTTTCTTAAATATGGTATTTTTCAAAAAATATTTTAAAAATAGGGTTTCTAAAAATTATTTAAGGAAAAAATAAATTCTAAAATTTTTAAAATATTTATTTTAAGATAGTATCTTTGGAAGAATAGTATTTTCTAAAATAATATTTTTTCAAGAAAATATTATCTACAATTTTTTTTTCTTAAATATCATTTTAAGAAAGAACAAATATTTTTTAAAAAAATGTATAAGAAATATTTTCTAAAGTAATTTTTTAGATTATATTTTTATAAAAATAAATTTTTGAAAATATGATAAATAGTTTTTATATAATTATTTTGGATCTTTAATGAAGTTCATAGAATTTTTGAATAAATAATAATATTGAGATGTTAACTTTTTATTAATTTGGGTTAGTTACAACAAAATTACAAATGTGACTTACGTTCAAAATAGCGCAAGTCGAAAACTATAACTCGAAGGCAATTTACAATTATAGTTACAATTGTAACATCCAGTTGCAATGAAACAAATACTAATAACTAGACAAAAATAATCTAATTGTACGCAACTACAATTACTGGGTTAGTTACAACAAAATTACAAATGTGACTTACGTTCAAAATAGCGCAAGTCGAAAACTATAACTCGAAGGCAATTTACAATTATAGTTACAATTGTAACATCCAGTTGCAATGAAACAAATACTAATAACTAGACAAAAATAATCTAATTGTACGCAACTACAATTACACATCCAGTTGCAATGAAACAAATACTAATAACTAGACAAAAATAATCTAATTGTACGCAACTAGGGTCCTGAGCATCTTGAATCTGATCCAGACTAGGTGTATCTTCTTCCATAGAAGAAGCATGACTATTAGTCTCTGGTTCGTCAAAAGCTTCAAAGAACTGCCTTTTAAAATATTCTAAGCACTTCTGCTTAATTTCGGCTTCAGAGCTTTGAGGATATTTTCGCCTTATTAAGGCTGCCATTTTAGTCATAGGATTATCTTTTTTAACTTCTTGAGTCATATTTGACTCTAACAGAGTTTTATTTCTCTGGATAATTTCCTCTAATTCTTTAACTTTGGTCTCGAGACAGATCCCATTCCACCATCTGCATTGGTATGTTCTTTTAAGAATAGGAATATGTGATGGGGTCCAGTCACATATAAGCGACCAATTCCAAATCCAAGGAATTTCTACTTCTGCAAAGAAGTGTGCAAAGCACATGCCATCTATGAGCTGGCTTTCATCCATTCTTGATAATTTTGGATGACTGTCGACCCATGAAGAATATAACTTCAGAAGGGGTTCGGGAATAATTGCAATTTCAATTCCATATGTTTCCCACCATTTATAAAACCAATTAGGAACTCCCTTTTGAAGGGCTTCAGGACATAGCTTGATAAGCCATGTATGCTTTTGTTTTGGGTTCTGATATAAGAACAGATCAAAGAAAGCTTGTTTATAGTCCCAATAGTTGAATTTGTAAACTTCTTTTGTAGCTTGAACTCTTACCAACGGTAATTCTTCATTGGGGTTTATAGCCCAATTGCGAGGAAGTATAACTTCTCTGATAACACATTTGCTAAATCCAGGAGGAACAGAATGATTTTCTGTAGTCCAAAAATGGGTTATTTCCATTCCCTTTTGACTTAATAAAGTCCTTATCCATGCTCTTGATTTTAGAGAAAGAGTAGGATAGTAAGTGTCGTGAAGATATCTTTGCCGAATTGTTTCTGGTTCTTGCATTAAAGCAATATCTTCGGGTTCTAAATATAGAACTATATCTGTATGAGATTTTTCGAACCATTTAGTTTCCTCTTTTACTATATTAGTAAAAGGTTCAGGAGTATTTTCCTGATCTACGATATCTCGTACACCTTTATAAAAGGTTTTAGTATGAGAAGAGTTATGCTTCTTTGCAATAGTTCGCCAAGATGTTGGCTGTTGAGATGGAGTATGACTCCTATTTGGTATTGCTTCTTGACCTATAAGGTCAAAATTTGAATTTGGACTGCTGCTGCTACCTCCTCTCCCCCTCCCTGAAAAGGAGGGATTACTCCGTCTCATTTGTACCCTGTAAAAATTCACGAGTTAGAAAATCTGGAAGATGATTAGAGTCACCTTTAATATATTCAATTTTAAATTGATACATTGCTAATTCTGCTTGCCATCTAGCAAATATTTGCTTAGAGACAAGATTTTTAACATCTTTTTCAATAATGCTTTTAGCAGAACTACAATCTATTCGTAGTAAAAATTCTTGATTAAGAATATCGTCTCTAAATTTAGAGAAACATTTTAAAATAGATAACATTTCCTTTTTAATTGTAGAATAGTTAAACTGGGCTTTATCCCATTTACCAGAGGTAAAACGAACTAATTGTTCCTTTTTGGTTTGTGGGTCCACTTGTTTTAATATACCACCATAACCAATATTTGAAGCATCTGTTTCAACTATTTTAAACCAGTGAATATTTGCAAGATGAATACAAGGTAAATTTTTAACTTTAAGTTTAATTTTTCTTACCGCAGCAGTATGTTGCTGTGTCCATGGCTTAGCATTCTTTTTAAGCCTATCATATAAAAGGACAGTATCTTTTGCTAGATCTTTGTAATAATCAGCTACATAATTTAAAGCTCCCAAAAATCTTTGTAACTGTTTTATATCAGTTATTTCGTCTGGGAATTTTGATGCAAATTCAATACTTCTATCGATAGGAATAGTTGTTCCTTTGTTAATATTATGACCCAGAAATCTAATCTGAGTTTGAAATAATTTCATTTTTGGGGCAGATATAGCTAACCCATTTTTTATGGCTAAAGATCTAAAAGTCTCTAAATGTTTTACATGTTGATCGAAACTATTAGAAAAGATCAAAATATCATCTATATAAGATAGAATAAAATCCGTATAAGGAATAAAAATATCATTCATAATATTTTGAAATTCAGAAGGGGCGTTTTTAAGCCCAAATGGCATAACATTCCATTCATAGTGTCCAAATGGGACAACAAAAGCAGTCTTATACTTGTCTTTTTCTTCTATCTGGATTTGCCAGTAGCCTGATTTTAAATCAAACTTAGAAAATATTTTTGCATTAGTAATGCGATTCAATAAATCCCTTTTATTAGGAATTGGATATCTTATCCATTTAAGGACAGAATTAAGAGGTTTATAATTGATTACTAATCTTGGAACACCTCTTTCTCTTTCAGCAGCATTGTTAACATAGAATGCTGTACAACTCCAAGGAGAGTATGATTTCCTTATTAAATTTTTCTCTATAAGAGTTTGTATTTCTTTTTTGCATAAATCAAGATATTCTTGATTCATTTGGCAAGGACGAGATTTTGTTGGAATATTTTTCTCGTTAAATCCCTCTATATAGGGTAAAGAAACAATATGTTGTTTCCTATTCCAAAAAGCATTTGGAACATCACTGCATACAGTGAGTTTGAATTTATTTTCAATTTGACTTATTAAGTCTTTGTGTTTTTTAATTTGTTCTTCAACTTGAACAAATACTAATTCTTCTTTAAGAAAATTTATCTGATTTTCTTTAAGCATAATATTTTTAACCTCATTTAACATTTTAGTTTGAGGGTCTGTAATAAACTCAAGTAAAATTTCTTTTTCTTGAAAAGTAGCACGAATGCCATTAGTATCTATCTTATGGATAGGCATAATAGTATGTAAAAATGGAGTCCCAAGAATTATATGTTGGGATAAATTTTTTACCAATATACAGGGAGTTGGTATACAAGTCCCTTGCACACATATTTGTGCATTAGGTAATTTATACTTTACCTCTAGTTGATTTCCATTTGCACTACTTAGTGTTTGAGTAGTTTTTTCAAAAAACTTTGAAGGAATTATACCTTCGTTGATGCAATTTAAATCAGCACCACTATCAACCAGAGCTATAAGATCTGATATGTAAAATTGATCTTCAACTATTAAGTTGATATTTATATACCACTTTTGAGAGGTAACTTGTTGCAATATTTGCAATAGAGCATTGGCTTCATTAGTTTCAATATGCTCTTGCTCATTTTGTTCACTACCTTCATCGAATCTGGCGAGAATATATTTATTTTCTTGTTTTAATTTTTTAACTTCTATCTTTAATTCTTGTATCTCTTTATTAAGAGATGATAAAGATATATCTTTTGAAGTATGAGCAATATTTTGCCTTCTTTTTTGTACTTCTGAAAATTTAAACACATTGTCTATTTGAGGATTTTTGTCTTTATTAGACAAATTTTTTACTAATTCTTCTTTTAAAGTAGAAGAAATATCAGCGGAGAGAACTTGTGATAAAAGTTCTTTATCTTTAGATTTAATCATATTGATTGATAGTCCATTCATTTGGACAATAGATTTCCAATAATTTGTTTCATCGTTGCAATTATTAATTGCACATTTACAGTTTTCATTTTCAGATTCTGAATCTGAAGTGGACGAATATGATTCGTCTTCTGAATCATTATTGATTAAAATATTAGATAAAGTCTTTTTAAGACCTTCATCTTCAATCGCATCTATTTTCTTTTTAATATAACAGCGATTGGCATAATGCCCTATACGGCCACATTTATAACAATGAATTTCTTTCCTTTCTTGTTTAATTTTCTTTTTAGCCCTATAAGGCTTTTCTCTTTCTTTTTCTTTAAAGAATTTTTTCTTTTTTCTTTTAAAGAATTTTTTAGTTTTCCCTTTATTAGGTATAGTCTCTTTTTCAACCTTATAAGGTTGATCATAAGCAAATTGCTCACAAAATTCTCCCAACTCTTTTCTTTTAGTAAGTCTTTGAGACTTTAGTTGGTTTTTAAGCTTTAAATCATTGCATAAAGCTAAGCCTTCTTTTATACAGGCGTTTGACAAATACCCATATGATAGGTTGTCGTAAGGAATATATCCTCCATATTCTGCTCGAATTTTATTTCGAACTTTTTCAGCAAATAAAGTCGGCAAGCCATCTATGAATTTGGCTTTCCAATGTGAGCTATTAGCATCAGCTAGAGACATAACTCTACTTAGATAGGTGTCTTTATACCACCGAAAATGAGTTAAAGAAGGACATCTAAAATTTTGTAATAAGGTCCTGATTCTTTCACCTTCATCAAGGTAAGCACCAGTAAAATGGTGTGCTATTGCTAACATTAACGTATAAACAGCATCTTCTTGCTGTATACCATTTTCTATTTTTGTTGCTCCTAATATCTCATTTCGAGCATCTGCAGACAGATAATTGTCCCACCATCCTTTAAGGATACCAGTAAAGCCACAGGTTATAAAAGAGGCTATCATACGTTCATTATTACCATTTTGTTTGCCATTGGTACCATACATTAGCATTCTATGTATAGTCGAATTAATCTGGGTGTCAGATAACCCATCTATATTCCATTCGTAGATATTTCTACCATTATAATCAGCCTGTAGATAGGCATCATTTTCTTCAAAAAGAACATCTGCTGGAGTTGGTCTTTTATAATAGTACCTTTCCAGTCTTTTCTTTGGATGACTTTTAAGCTTATTAATTTCTGTAAAATTATTTTCTACAGCAAAAATTTCTGTTGACGATATATCGTCAGAACTATCTGTATTAGACGTATTTTCTTCTTCAGATATAACTGTAGAAGAGGATGGTAACACTGTATCAAGTGTGTGTATTCTAGCGTTAGTTAGTTTTTTAGCTAGACTTTCAATAATATCAGGAGTAAGTTCGCTATCTTTTTTAAATCCTGAAATATCAATAGGAGGTTTAATATTTGTTTTTTCTATCTTTCTTTGAGAAAGATTTGTTTTTTCTAAAAGTTTTAATGAGGGTATAACCTCTGTAATTTTAGACACTAATTTGTCTAGGACTTCTTCAACTCTTATAAGTTGTTCTCCTATTGTTTTTAAGTAAATATTGGTATAATTATTTTGTTTTATAATTTTACTTAGTTCTTTCATATGTTCTTCATTGAACTCATTAGGCTTTATAAAAGCCATTGCCTCTATAGTAGAGGGATAAACATCTTTTAATTGTATCGGGTCTGTTGGTGGATTGATAGATCTAATTATTTTACCCGTTGATGTTTTCCACTGTTTTAAGTGGTCTTCTAAAACACTTATTTTATTATTTTGTTTTAAAACATATCTTTTTAGAAACCAAGGAACAAAAAATTTAATTCTTTGTTCATATTCAAGTTCTATATAATACTTATTAACCCAATTTAATTGGTCTTGTTTTGAAAAACTTTTAAAAAACCAATTTCGAAAATCTTTGTTTTTATCAAGGTAAAATTCTGTATTAAGAATTTCCCTTATAGGACTTCCTTTTTCAAAATTCATTACTTCATTCTAAAACTCATCTCCGTATTAGGAGGAGAAGTTTTATCTTTATATAAAGCATGTGGAATATTATTGTCGGATATATTTATCCCTTGAACTGAACTGGTTCTATAAGATCCAGATCTAGAGAATGAATTTCTGGCAGATGATGCCACATCAGATATTCTGATACTTCTAGAAGGATTGAATGTTATTTCAACTTCTCCGTCAGTTGTTTGGACAATTTGGTCTACATCTTGGTTAATAATTGGTAGAGGTTGTATTGCATGGGGTATAACCCAATTTTCAGGGAAATTTATTTCATCCCATTTTATCTGTCTATTCACAGCTATATTGGAAGATAAGACATTAGTTTCAACCAGAACAGTTTTGCCTGGTTTAGAATGATTTTTAGCTTTTGGAGCTAAAGTATTTAATACTTTGTAGTGAATACGATATATTATCGCAATTGTTTCGGATCCAGGAATATAATTGTATCCGTGTGTCTTTATATTAAGACTAATAGCCTCTAAAATATTTGGATCTGTTAATGAGAGGCTCAAATTTGGATATACATTAAAATAAACTGGACCGTTACATAAACTGGTCTCCATTATACCCATTAAAGATTGGGTCCAATTCAAACATCGTGAGTCTCTTAAACAGACTAGTAAAGAGGCGTTTAAGCCTGATAACGTCAAAAGACGAAATGCAATCTGTATAAGACCTATATGCAAATATTTGTATTTATCCATATAAGGATTTACATCTGCAACTCCTAAGAGTTGTATTGTTTGATCTTCTCTGTCGACTGTAGTAGTCCTTTCTAGAGTTTTAATATTAATCAACGACTTATAGTCGAGAAATCCAATTTTGTATATTTCCCTATTAGGGATATCAGGTATAGTCCACTTATTAAGGGACTCTATATCAGTTTCATATTCTGTTAATTGAGCGTTTTTGACCTTCTTCAGTCCAGTATAACTGGACGGTCGAGCCGAAGTCTCCACAATATCTGACATAAAATTCTCTTGTTACAGATTTATCTCTTAAATATCATTCCAGTAAGGAAGTAGACTATTTATTTTTCTTTTGATTCTCTCTAAAACAATCTAGCTGAAAGCTTACACGTCTGTCAACGTCTTACACTACCCTAACCAGCCATCTCGGCAACACTGGGATTTACACAGCGCGACTTAGGTGACGTCCCATAAGCATGCAAACTAGACTCTTAAAAAGAGAATTAAAAGAACATATAAATATTCTACATTCTTACTAGCTAATATTCAAAAGATAAACTGTAACAGAGATTTAAGCAGACATGCAGATAATAAACATGGCTCTGATACCAAATTTAAGCACAAGAAAACGAAAGCAAAACGAAAGCAAAGAACTTACAGTTTGCGCCCGCCAATAGATAAGATTATATCTTTATTATGCTCCACAATATATTACAAGAGATATTTTACAAGAGAACACTCAAGGAACACTCAAAATACAATACTCAAGCACCTTATTTTTTTATTTTTCTTCTGATTCCGCTCCTCTGATCTTCAGCCTTCCTTCTTATTTATAGCCTTTGAAGGAATCTTTAAAGTGGTATATTTCCTACTATACAAGAGAGTTCATTAACGTGTTCATTATATCTATATATATTTCCTACTATACAAGAGAGTTCATTAACGTGTTCATTATATCTAAAAAACTAAGATTAGATCTTTTTATCATTAAAATGAGTCAGATCCATTAATCTAAGTATTAAAAAAATTTAGTTGTATGATCAACATATAATCGGATATTTC
>NC_033794.1:7182673-7221277 GCF_001876935.1 Asparagus officinalis | reverse complement strand
AGGGCAATTTCTGACAAGGACTGCGAGATAAGCCTCTCACATTGAATGGAGTGAGCTGCTTTCTTGCTGCCTGATTTTCCTCTGACAAACAGTCCCGCAGATCAGAACTTGCCGGAGGAAACTTTCCCGGCATTGGAGGTGGAGTTGGAACTCCTGCCCTTGCGGTAGGTGAGATTTTGGGTTCCTTGTCGCACGTGAATTTTAAAGCCACGCTGCCTTTTCTGACCTGACGGACCTCTGGAAGATCGCGTTCCTGAGAAATAACGCGAGCGGTCGCGCGTTGAGAGTTGTAAAGCACCAGGCCGAGGCCTTGCTGTTTAAATGATGCAACCTGACCTTCTGAGGCCGTCAAGTTTTGGTGGAACGCGCCTCGCTGGAGGCTCGCGTTTGGTTGGTTAAATCAGTACTCCTAGAGTCATTGCTTTCGTCCTTTTGAACGGCGCACTCTGGCAGGTCGCCGTTTCAATTCGGTGAGAACAGACTTCTGAGAGTCATGGTCCAATTGGAACGCCGCCCTGAGTGGTCGCGTTTGGTTTTGTGAAACTGCCACTTCTGAAAAGCTCATTCTTCATATTTGCGAGACCGAACCTTGAGGGCCGGTTTGTTTGACATCTCCTTTGAGCAGCCCATGCGTTTTGAACTGCAACAAACGGCCGTCCAGTCAGCGTCTGCGTTGCAGCTGCAGCAGCTCAGTGGCTCATTGCCACGCCTAGGAAGTGCCTCTTCTTTGGAACGCATGTTCGGTTGATCTAGAAACGCGATCTTCGCGTGGGCCAACGAATCGGCTTTCTCGTAAGTCGTGCTCGTCGATGGATCTTTCTCCTCGGCGCAGCGGCGTTCTTCTTGGCTTGTTTCAAAGCCTTGCGAGCCAACGTCATTGACAGTTACAGACTCGTCTCCTCCAGATGGCCGTTTGGGGCCTGGGAAGCACGTCTTGCCTGACGCGGCAGGTGGGCATCTTCCGCCATCAGAGCCATGTTCTGAGTCCTGGCCAGAAGGAGAGGGCTTTCTTCGGCCTCTTCAACAACAGAAATTGATCTCCTTGGAGATCTGTTGGCGGACACCATGCTTAGCCTTTGGTCCAGCTGCTAAGCGATCCAGAGGATTTAGGCTTCCTCGTATTTCGCTGACTCACCAACTCTACGTATGAGAGTTTCTACCAGGTCGTTCCTCATGAGGTGGACGTCGGACTGAGCGACCCTTCATCGTACTGGGAAAAAGCTAGTCCCCAGCGGGTAGTCGCCATCTTTGTATGTAGGGAAATTGCAAAGAATGGAGAATTAAAGAAAAATTTTTACTTTGATTCCTTTGATTCGGTTTACAATTTGCATTACAAAGGAGAGGAAAACGAATTTGGTTTTTCCCTTTGTTTAAAACTGGGTTCTTGCTGGCAGCAATGGAGTGCCTTCCTTTCGCATTGATTGCGTCGAACTTGCTCTCCCCGTTGGACGATCCGACCGTTCTTTATTCTCGGTTGGGAGCGACTGACAATCCTTTTCGTGGGAAAGTTTTATGAACTAACCTCTGATGCAGTTTTTGAACTCTGAACGACCGTGTTGAACTCTGTGATAGATTTAGAACCGAACAATTCGGCTTAAGGATTCAAGCTGTTTTTCTGTGCCGGTGTCGAAGTAATCCTCTCAGATTTGTCTTCTGAGCGTTGATTCAAAGAATCCTATCTCAAGCGCATTCGTTGTTGTTGCTTACCGAATCTGCCAAAACCTGATGTGGGTTTTGATGATAAGAATCCAACCTCTGATCTGATTTATCAAAAATCGCGATCCCTTACTTATCTGTCGAGGTTTGTTGATTTTTATAGGTGATCAAGGGGTTGTGAACTGACCGATATCCGCCTCCTACTGTGTGGGCAAAAATCCTCAGAACGTGGGATACAACGGTTCTGGACCGTCCAATCGTGTTTGAACAAGTCAAAAGACATTCCGGCGTTCATATAACCAACTTCTGTGTTCTTTTGAATTGAGACAGCGAAGTTTGTGCGTGTTAGCTCTAACAGCCCCACCTTGAACGCGAGGCGTCGCTCGCCGTTTGGTTGTGCTGCCTTTTGATGACGCGAGGGTCGCTGTTGTTGAACACATTGAAACGCGAGGAGAACCCTCGCCTCACGTTTGGTCTCGGTGAACGCGAGGGTCCGGCTGTTGGTTTGAACACCATTGCAACCGAGGATCGGCTCACGTTTGGCTCTCGTGCATTTGACGACGGCGAGGGTCGTCCGGTTGGGTTGAACACATGAACGCTGCAGGGATCGCTCACGTATTGGCTTGGTGCATTGACGACGCGGAGGGTCAGCCTTCATTTCAAATTGGTCGACGCTGAGGCGGATACGATCCGCCGTTTTCAAGAAGGAGCCAGTTGACTGCTAACATCTTCTGTAGAGCGTTCTTGCAAGGACCGTTGTTCAAATAATACTAGCTTTGAGGCCTGTTGTGGGGTGTGAAAGCCGCTCAGCATTGTAACGTTCATTCACTGTAGATTGTGAAGACTGCTGCATAGAGTTTTCATCAATCGTCAGAAGTATCGTTGAATTGTAAAAGTCCTCTATTTACCGCTTTCGACTGCCGACTCGAAAACTATTTGATTGTAGCTTTCGTTGTTAGAGCTAGACGGGAATCAACATCCATAGTGTCTTAAAGACGGATATTTGCCCTCAGCTCTCTACCAAGCAACTCACCAACTAAGTTCAACCTTTTATTTCTGAAATCATCCCATTGCTCATCAACATCTCATCCTGTTGTCGCAGCCATCAAGATCAATCATCTCAGAAGTGAGGTCGTGTTTGTGGCAATTGTGGAGTTGCGGATGCAGTGATTAGGAAGTCGTCTGATTGTGACCTCCATTGTCGGAGCTTGTTTGGATAAGCTATCTATTGTGATTTTTAGACCGCCTACAATATACTAATATACTATGTATAAAACATAAGAGAAGAACAGATGGATCGGGATGGTTTTCATCAAATCTTGAGCATAGCGCGCCAGTCTCAGGATATCCAGCCCTTGTTAAATCTGATGATCCCGCACCGCCTCGGGTATTGTCTGTATTTGTGTTTGTGCTAAAATCTTCACGGTGAATGAATAAAGCTACTTTCATTGACGAAAGAAATTTCACAAAATGTCCACGAGCTCTAAGGTTCTGTTGTTAAACTCCCGTGAACTCTATCCTTTTGAAATCATTCCCCACATTAATCAATGGACGGAAACCCTTCCTCACCTTTGTCTCAGAAAACACCCCTCAATTTGAGGGTGTTGCAGATAACCCCCTTTAACTTTGCAAATAAGACTTCTGGCTTAATTAAGTAGTCCCACATTCTTGAACTCTTGAGGTTGCTTTTTACAATTTTTAAACTTTGAGGGTGCTTTTTGTAAATTATAAATTTATAGGGGGCTGCTAGTAATTTTTTGATTTTATGTGTCATTTGTAGGTTTTGAAATTTCAGGATAGTTTTGTAATTCTAAACTATGGAGGGTGTTTTTCTAAAAATTTAAAACTTTAAGGGTGTTAATTATAAATTTTAAATTTATAGGGGACTATTGAAATTTTTTAGATTTCATATGTCATTTGCAAGTTTAGAAAACTCTAAGATTATTTGGTAATTTTGAAGTCTTGAGGGTGTTTTTCTCATTTTCTACAACTTTTAAGGGTATTTTTTGCAAATTATAAAATTTCAGGGGGATGTTGGTAATTTTTGAATTTCATGTGTCATCTGTGAGGTTAAAAAATTTTGATAGTTTTTTTATAATTTTTAACTCTTGAGGGCGTTTTTATAATATTTTAAACTTTGAGGGTGTTTTTTGCAAATCTCAAAATTTTAAGGGGTTTTAGTCATTTTAAGTGTTTTCTATAATTTTTAACTTTTAAAAATAAGTTTTGTAATTGTTGAAGCGTTGATGGTGTTTTTAAAACAATATCCATCTAAACGGGTAAATGGGTGACCCCCCCCCCCCCCCCGCCCCCCCCTCCCTCCCCTCCCTCGCCTCCCTCCCCTCCCCCGCTGCACCTCCCCCTACACCTCCCTCCTCCGGTCCCCCTCTGCCCCCTCCCCCGCTCCGCCGCCGGCGCCGTCCCGAGGAACTTCGCATGAGCACAATAATGTTAACTTTTTTCTGTAACATGTTAACTCTTTTCTGTAATATGTTAACTCTTACAGCTAACATGTTAGCTGTAAGAGTTAACATGTTAGTTGTTAGAGTTAACATGTTAGCTGTAAGAGTTAACATGTTAGCTGTAAGAGTTAATATGTTATCTGTAAGAGTTAACATGTTACAGAAAAGAGTTAACATGCTACAGAAAAGAGTTAACATGCTACAGAAAAGAGTTAACATATTACAGAAAAGAGTTAACATGTTACAGAAAAGAGTTAATATCCACTAACATGAGAAAGAGGAGGGTAAATTCAGGATTTAAGTCAGCTGACATGTCTAATCATGAGCTGGCATGTCTAATATCAACTGCTGGCATGAGCTGGAATAATGATGGAGGGGCCTGGACACATTTTTTCAAAAAGGAGGGGGCTAAAGAACATTAAAAAAAATAGGAGGGGCTGGGGCACCTTGAAAATTCAAATTTGGGGCCTAGAAGCAATTTTTCCTAATAATTATGTATTAAAAAGAGTAAAGTTGTTATAAACTTAAGTGGATAGGAGCTTCTTGTCCATCAACTTTTTTATCTATTGATTTCAAAAATATCCTTCATCTGCAATACGAATCTCAAAGTGAAATCAAAGGATTAAGCTCCTCTTTGATGGTCTCCAATATTTCCTCTCTCAAGTCCATTCTATATCTTTTCGAAGAGGTCACTTGTTTGGGTATTATTAACTTCTCAAAATCCAACCTCTTCTATAGTGGTAAAATTAGCAATCGGGGACCTTATCTTGCTAATCTCCTTAATTACTCCTTTGCATCTCCACCATTCAAAAACTGTTGGCCTTCTTGTTTTGATGATGTTTAACAAACAATTTACTCCTAATGTTGTTTGTCTAGTATTTGTGTTTTCTATTTATTATAGACAAACAACATTGTTGGAGGATGGATGGAATAACGCTTCAATGACAATATCAAATGGAGGTTGGCGGAATTGTGGAGTGAAGCTTATGTAATTCAAGTTCAAGATCCAAGTTCAGCTTCATCCGCATAGTGTACCAAGTCAAGCTTATTGAAGATCAAGATTGCTTGGGTATATTAGTTTAGATTTATATTATGTGTGTTAGATACTCTAAGCTCAATATCATATACACACACATTTTATTGGTTTCCTTGTATATATATGTAGTCATATATATATACAACACAAGTTTTGGTTTTTATGTTTATAAATATGAAATTATATATTTCATATTTATTATTGTGATTTGGTTTAACTACTTAGATATGAAACAAATATATTTTCATATACATACTCATATGTTTCATTTTCTATTGTATTTGTAAAAATATTGTACTCTTAGTTTTTGGACTTAACAATAATCATATACATATTTTATTAAGTCTACATAATCATTGTGCAAAGTTTCAAAACATGGTTTAGCCAAAATGTCAAAATTCACATGTTTTTTATATTTTGGCCTATTTTGTAAAATGATGATATTTTTCATTTGGGAAGTACTTTTTGAAAACCAGTCGTTGTAGCATGTTTATTATCATGTCTACAATCATTCTCCAAAGTTTTACATTTTTCTAAATTTATTTGATATTTTTAAACAAGGTTTCAAAATCAGAATAACAGCTTTCAAAACCTGTTTTTAGTCTGTGTCAGTTCACGGTCGACCGCCATGAGTTCAAGACTCAGGTTATGTTTTGTTGGCTCGCGGTCGACCGTGGCGGTCGACCGTAGCAAGTCCAGAGACTTTCGCGGTCGACTCGCTTGTCCAAGAATCATAGTTCTGCTTTTTGTTGCTCGCGGTCGATCGCCACGGCGACGCCGCACTGTTCATATTAGTTCTAACGGCTAGTTTCCAGAGCCGTTGCTGAGTTGGTTTTTTGGTATTTTCTTGGTTTTCTCTTGACTTTGGGGTTTCATATAAATACCCCCTTATACCTCAGTTCTTATAGTAATCCTAGAAGTTTTTAAACAAGAGTTTAACAAGGGTTTAAGCTTGTTTAGTGTTTGTTTAAAAGAGTTTTGTTTGTGAAGAAGTTTTACACAATTGGAGGAGATCATCTACATTCTTTAGGCTTCATTTTAATCCATCTCTCCATCTTGTTTTTCAGAGAAGAATTTCTAAACTCTATACTAGCTTTGTATTAATTCTTTGTTGTTTATCATTTTCATTAAGCTAGTATTTTCAATTGAGTTTAGTTGATTTGATTTCACTCATTGTTTACACACGTCCACATGAGCTTATTGTATTTTTATACATAGTATATTTAGGTTGGTGAGAGTTGTAACAATTGAGTGTGAGCTTTTATTGTGTTCTCATCCATATTAGAGAACAAATCATTTATTGTATTGTGCTTATTGTGAGATTCACTTTGTAATACACTTGTATACCGAGAGAAGTGTGTGGCGAGAGTCGGGGATCGTCCCAAGAGGAGTGGTGTCGGTTGACGAACCTAGGGAAAGGTTGTAACCGAGCACTTGAGGGGGACACGACTAGGTCCAACACTTGTGAGGGTGTAGAGTGGGTTTGCAAGAGTGTGAGTTGTAGAGTTTTTGTGGGTTTGCAAGAGTGTGAGTTGTAGAGTTTTTGGTTAGCTAGAAAACTGAGTGTGTAGAAGTTCCGGGTTCCAAACCAGATTATGATAGTTGATTTCT
The DNA here is from genome assembly GCF_001876935.1 of Asparagus officinalis. Lineage (NCBI taxonomy): Eukaryota > Viridiplantae > Streptophyta > Magnoliopsida > Asparagales > Asparagaceae > Asparagus > Asparagus officinalis. The sequence goes on along the minus strand of NC_033794.1, from coordinate 7,214,512 downwards.
CCCCGGGAGTGGGGAGCGGAGACGTAGGACGGAAGGTCCGAACTCCGTGATCATTTGATTGTGTTTGAGTGTACTTTGACGTTTATTCTTATTTGTGCTCATTGCTCATATCACCATTGTCTCATTATTTACTTTGCCCACTATCTTGTTTATGTTTATTTCACCCTTGTGTTAATTTGTATATCCTTACATATATCCCATAGTATATCTCATTGCTAGAATATATCTCATTGTTCATATTGCTTATCATAGCTCATATATCTTGTTGTATTTCATACTTGCTAGGATAACTTATTAATTAATTTTAATTGATATAAAATCAGATTAGATTAGCATAAGACCCTAATCATCCCCCCTCTAGGGTATAACAAAAACTTGGATTGGGATCCTCTACTAATGAGGATCCTCCTAAGATCTCCTAATGAGGAGATCTTTACCTTTAATTTATCAATCAAAGGTCAAGATCTCATTCTCTTCCTCCTCCCTATTTTTCCTCATGAGGAGATCATGACCTTTGATTGATAAATCAAAGGCCAAGATCTCATAAGGAGATCTTAGGAAGGGTCCTTATTAGTACATCTCAATCCCAAAAACTTAGGCCTTCCTTTGAAAAAAGAATCTCTTTCCAAATCTAACTGGCAGGCACTTATCTACTCTTTTCATAAAAAAAACTTTCCTTATGGAAAGGAAGCATCTTTCTTTTGGTGGCCGCTAATCCTCCTTAACTCTATCATCTCCTCTCTCCCCCTTTATTACATGTCTTTTTTTTAACTTTCCAAATGGCTAATTAAGACCATGGACAATATCAGACGTAACTTCTTATTGGGGGCTTAACAATGCAGGAGGTAAAGCTCTGGTTAAATGGGATAATGTCTAGGACCCTAAATCCTACGGGGGGCTAGGAATTATCAACCTAGAAATCTTCAATAGTTCTCTTCTGGCTAAGTGGCTTGGGAAATACCTTTCTAACAATAATCATGTAGGTCAAGTGCTATGATCTATCTACCCTACGAACCCTCATAGCACACCACCTAGAGGTAATTGTTCTATATTTTGGAAGGATGTATATTCTATTTACCAATCTTTCGATGCTATAGGCAAATGGCATCTGGGTAATGAACTATAACCTTTTTTTTATGTTTAGTCATTTCAACCCTTCAGCAAGTAATTTCGCGGAGCTTAAAATCCACGATTTTATGAGCTATAACCAATGATTATTGGACATTTTAAGTCATTACGAGTCATTGATAAATAATTTTGCAGAGTCTAAGTTTCACGATTTTATGAGTAATAACCCATAATTATTTGGCATTTTTTGTCATTTCAACCAATTGGTAATAATTTTGCAAAGTCCAAACTTCATGATTTCATAAGCTATAACCTATGATTTTTAACCATTTCTAGTCATTTAGATCCACTGAAAAATAATTCTTCAGAGACCAAAATTCATGATTTCGTGAGTTGTAACCTATAATGTTTTGTTATTTTTTTATCATTTCAACTTGTTTTCAAATAATTCCGCACAAGCTGAAATTCATGATGTCATGAGCTATAAGCCATGATTTTTAGCCAGATTTGTTTGTTTCGACTCATTAGTAAATCATGAGCTATAACCCATGATTTTTGGTTATTTTTAGTCATTTTGAACTCGTTGTTAAATAATTTTGTAGCGGTTAAAATTCAAAATGTTATGATCTATAACCCATGATTTTTTGGCCAATTTTGTTCATTTTGACCCGTTGGTAAATAATTTATGTGAAGATTAAAATTTACGATTTCGTGAGCTATAACCTATGATTTTTTGCTATTTTTTGTTATTTCAACTCGTTGTCGAATAATTTCACGGTGGCTAAAGTTTAAGATTTCATTAGCTATACCTTATGTTTTTTTGTTATTTTTATTCATTTTTAACTGTTACGAAATAACTTCACAAAGACTAAAATTTATGATCTCGTGAGCTATAATCCACGATTTGTAGTCATTTCTAGTCGTTTCGACACAATGGGTAATAATTTCATATAGGTCAAAATTTATGATTTTATGGGTTATAACTAAAGTTTTTTGACTATTTTTAGCCATTTCAACCCGTTAACAATAATTTCACCAATGCCAAAATTTATGATTTCACATGCTTTAACCCACAATTTTTGGCCATTTTAGCCATTTCAAAACGTTGGTAAAAATTTCACGGAGGTTAAAGTTTACTATTTCATGAGCTATAACCCATGATTTTTAGTCATTTTAGTTGTTTCCACCTGGTCGTTTTGTAGAGGCTAAAATTCTAGATTTCATGAGCTATAACTTACAGTTCTTGGCCATTTTTAGTCGTTTGGACCTATTTACAAATAATTTTATGGATGTTAAAATTCATAATTTTATTAGTTATAACCCATGATTTTTTTATCATTTTTAATTTTTTGGACCCATTAGCAATAATTTTATGGAAGTCAAAATTCACGATTTCATAAGCTCTAGCCCATGATGTTTGGCATTCTTATTCAATTCTACCCATTTTCAAGTGTTGATGTTCAAGGATTAAACTACAGGATTAGAGGCTAATCACGAACGATATCGGGGTTAGGGTTGCCATCGAAGATGTTGGGATCCCTTCATCCCCTTGTGGCCAATTCCCCGATAGGAGGAGAGTCCTACAAAACCACGATACATTAGAAGACCAGAGTTGGGTTTTACGGTGATCACTCCGACAATCAAGTCAGTATTTAGCTTGAGTGGAGAAGGAGAACAATAGATTGAGCAAGTTCTATGTGTGTATAAAAATTACATTATTCAGCAATAGATTGCTCTATTTAGCTAGAAATGGTTTAGCTTTATCGGTAGGCGATGAGCCTATTTATACACAACTAAGAGGGATGTAAATATGACTTTGGTCGAGTCCAGGCAGGCAGTTGAGTCGTCAGATAATCTACATGTGTCGACTGCAGATGAGATGAGTTACCTTTTTCAGTTTGATGTGATGGTAACCAATGAGGCATGATGCTGACGGAGGATGATGAGTCATGGAGACTATCATGGCTAGAGCAATGATGATGCTAACCAATGCTGATGGAATGGTGAACAAGTGAAAGCTTGAACTCAAGGAAACGCCGAAAGACTCCTGAAAGTGGTTGAAGAACTCTCTCTTATTCTCAAAGTTCGCCAACTGCTCCTCTCTGCTTCGTGGTCCCATGCACAAGTGTGACAATGGGTATTTATAGCAATTGGGAGTCGTAACCGTTGAAAAGAAGTTGAAACACTTGGTGATCACTGTCTCGGCCAAAGGAGACAGTGGCACCCATTTTGTAACTGACGTCTCACTACTTGAAGTCCGTTAAATGCCGTGATTTTCGTGGGTAGTGGGCGTATTTCATGGATATAATCGTCCATTAATATTAATGAGCATTTCAAAACAATTATGGAGCCACGTGGACCCCACAAAACTCAACAAAACCATCAGAAAACACGAGAAACTGTCTCACAATTGGCGAGACAGCTCTCACTGTCTCGCATATCCGAGACAATCTACACTGTATCAGAAATGTGAGACAATGGAGACTATCTCACCAATTGTGTGACAACTCCCAGTCCCTTTGAGTTTGTCATTTTGCGTGCTTTTTGGCTTCCTTTTGCATTGGATGATCTCCTCTAACTTAGATGATGTTGTTCTTCATCTTCTCTCTGTCTTGAGCTGTGTTTGAGACCTATAGGTAATTTTTAACGCCTACAGTGACCAGCTGTCAGCGAGAGGTTCGAGAACAGACTGCCTCTCGACTCGATTCTGCGAGTGGGTTGGCAAGTACCACTTTTCTAGTCGGCCTCAAAAGTTGTCGACCAGATCTTGCAGAGCCAATGAGCAAGGTCCACTTAAAATGGTGAGCTCAAGTGAGAACTTATCCGACTCGGCCCTTCGTGGGAAGGGTAGTGGCTATGCTGCTTGAGTCGTCCTGATTGGGGTGAAGTTGATTTGATGATAAGTTGACATGGGACACATGTTGACTCATGAGGGAGGATTTACACTTAGGTTATTTGATGACATGACATCAAGTAATTTGATAGAGTCTAAATTCACTACTTTATGAGCTATAATCAATGATTTTTATCATTGTTTTCATTTTGACTGATTAGCAAGTATTTCTGGAGAGATCAAAATCACGATTCTGTGAGTTATAACCCACGATTTTTTGTTATTTTTAGTCATTTTAACCATTGAAAAAAATTCTATTGTGGTCTAACTTCATGATTTCATGAACTATGACCCACAATCATTGGATTTTTTTAGTCATTTTGAACCATTCGTAAATAATTTCGCAATGGCCAAAATTCACGATTTTATGAGTTATAATTCACGATTTTTGGTCATTTTTTTGTCATTTTGACCCATTACAAAATAATTTTATGGAGTCCAAAACTCAAAATTTCATGAGCTATAATCAACTATTTTTAGTCATTTTGAGATCTTAGCAAACAATTTCATGGAGTCCAAAATTTAAGATTTCATAAGCTAGAACTCATGATTTTTTTTACCATTTTTAGTAGTTTTAACCCGTTGTCAAATAATTTCACACAGACAATTAACGATTTCATGAGCTATAACCCATAATTTTTTATTATTTTTAGTAGTTTCAACCCATTGTCAAATAATTTCATACAGACAAAAATGAAAGATTTCATGAGCTATAGCCCATGATTTTTGGCCAATTTTAGTTTCTTCAATGCATATACAAATGATTTTATGGAGTCCAAACTTCATGACTTTATGAGCTGTAACCCACGATCTTTGGCTACTTTAGTTATTTTGATCCGTTGGTGAATAATTTTACGAAGGCCAAAGTTTACAGATTCATAAGCTATAACCCACAATTTTTAAGCATTTTCAATCATTTCGACCCATTAGCAAAAAATATATTTAGGCTAATATTCACGACTTCATGAGATATAACCCATAATTTTAGTTATTTTTAGTCTTTTAAACTATTAGTAAATAAGCTTGCAAAGGCCAAAATTCACGATTATTGGTTATTTTTAGTCATCCTGGACCATTAGTAGATAATTTTGCAGAGTCCAAATTTATGATTTTATGAGCTAAAGCTCATAATTTTTTTACCATTTTTAGTCATTTGGACCCATTATCAAATACTTTCACAAAAACCAAAATTTATAATTTTATTAACTATAACCCACAATTTTTCGTCTTTTTTTTGTTGTTTCGATCCATTGGCAAATAATTTTGTGGAGTTTAAACTTTATGATATAATGAGTTATGACCCACAATTTTTTCCATTTTATAGTTGTTTTGATCTGTTGCCAATTAATTTCTTGAAAGTCAAAATTCACAATTTATGAGCTATAACCCCCTATTTTCGCGATTTTTAGTCATTTCGATATGGTGGCAAATAATTTTGCGGAGGCCAAAATTTATAATTTCATGAGCTATAACCCATGATTATTGGATATTTTTAGTCATTTCGAAACATAGGTAAATAATTTTGCGGAATCCAAATTTTAAGATCTCATAAGCAATAACCTACGATTTTTGGTCATTTTTAGTCATTTCGACCAATTGGTAAATAATTTTGTAGAGTCCAAACTCTATAATTTCATAAAGTATAACCCATAATTTTAGGTCATTTTTAGTCATTTTAACTCGTCGATAAATAATTCTGCTAAGAAAAAAATTATTATTTTGTGAGCTATAATCCATAATTTTTGTTTATTTTTAGTTATTTTGATTCATTGTCAAATATTTTTGTGATGGTCAAAATTCACGATTTCATGAGCTAATAACCCATGACTTTTGCGAGTTTTATTTTTTAGCATGTTTATAAATAATTACGTGGAGCCACACTTTACGATTTTTTTTTTTTTTTTTTGAAAGAAAAACAAGGGATATACCCTGTTCATTAAAAAACCAAAAGTATTTTTTACAAAAGAAGGATACGAAATGTATCCATAAATTGATAGATAGAAAACTTAATTTCTCTTATCTATTGATGTATGACCTTCTTCTCCCAAACATCCATGAAGATGAAGAGAGGGCCTTGCCGTCATTCATCGTTGACATGGATATAAGGGAGAACCAAAGCCGGCCATACATTTGGAGAAAAGAAATTAAATTTTCTATAGACCAATTGAAAAACAAAACAGCAACCATAAGTTTATATATACAAGCAAAAACATGATTACATCCACTATTCTAACCACTGCAGCGTGCAATTGGTTTCTCCTCCAAGACTTTTGCCAACTTAAGTGCTGCATTCCTTCTTCCTGAACCTGCCCAGTCATGTAGAGCCAATATCGAAGAGTTAATAATAGATTTAACTGAGAAAGCTTTCTGATCAAAGATAAACTTATTCCTTGAAGACCATATGAACCAACAAACTGTTGAAAAAATAGAGCGCCATATAATACCATCCAGGTTATGCAAGGATGTAACAGATAACAGGAGATCATCTATAGACTGTGGCCAACAGAAGGGTAAGTAGTAGTCACCAAAGTGTTTCCAAACTGCTTTAGCTATATCACACGAGAAGAAAATATGATTCTTAGATTCAGAGTGCATACCACATAGAACACAAACAGGATCACCTTGCCACCCTTTTTTCATGAGATTATCTTTGGTGTGTAAACGGTTCAGAGATAGAAGCCAAATGAAGATTTGAATTTTGCTAGGCAAAATTGGGTTCCATGCTGTTTTGTAGAAAGCGTATCTGATTCCTCTAGAACATAAGAAATTATAGAAAGATTTAACAGTGAAGGAACCACTAGATGTGAGAGTCCATCGAGGAATGTCCAACTGATTTGAAATATTATGCAGACTAATAATATTCAGCAGAGCAAGCTTTTCTTTATGAGAGTCAGGGGAGATGCTTCTTTTCAACAATGGTTGCCAATGCCATAAGCTATTATGGTAGTGTCCTTGACTTCTAATAGACACATTATAGGAGAAAACTAACCTGTATAAGGATGGATATAGACTTGATAGGCTATTAGATCCAACCCATTTATCCTCCCAAAATCTGATTTTGTCTCCAGAACCAAGTGACCATGTTAAGAGATTTTGAAAACCTTCCTTATTGGAGATGATATCATTCCAGAAATGAGAGTTGCAGATATTACTTTTAGCTAATTGTAAGAAAGAAGAGTTTCTGATGTAGAGGTGATGAAGGAAGGCTCCAATAAAAGATTTTCTGTCATAACATTTCCATATCCATTTGGACAGTAAAGACATATTGAAAATTTTGAGATTCTTCACTCCCAAACCTCCTTCTGATTTACTTAAACATACCTTTTCCCAATTAACCAAACATTTGAAAGGTTTTGAATCACTTTTACCTGTCCAGAGAAAATTCTTTCTAATTTTGTCAATGTCTTTGATCAACCATCCTGGAAGCTTATAAAAAGACATATAATATAAAGGAATTGAAGAAAGAACTGAATTCAATAAAACAAGTTTTCCTCCCAATGATAAGCAGTTACTCTTCCAAGATGCAAGCTTACGATGCAAATTATCTAACAAAGGTTGCCAATCTGATTTAGATAATTTTCCTCCTTTCAAAGGCAATCCCAGATACTTGATTGGGAGTTTGTCTAATTTGCAGTTTAAACTTGAAGCTAGGGAGACACCTCTGTTCTGAATATTCCCAAAGTAAATCAGGGATGATTTTGTGAAATTTATGCCCAGTCCAGAGATATCTTCAAAGATATATAAGATTGTCTTAAGAACAGATATGTCTTTGATAGAACTTTTAATAAAAATAAGAGTGTCATCTGCAAATTGTAAGCTTCTAATAAGATTTAGAGGCTCCTTAATGTGTAAAGTAGATAATGATCCTTCTTCCACATTGCACATAATCATTCTACTCAAGACATCAACTGATATGTTAAACAACAATGGAGATAGTGGATCTCCTTGTTTTAGACCTGATATGTTATATTCATACTTACCGTATGCAAATATTCAAATCATATCAATATCTGCAGCTTTGAATGTAAACTCTGATTCGTATATGCTTCTGAATATTGCGGATGCATATATGAGTTTTTCCTTCCGAAGTAAAATTATCTTTACTTCCCTATCAATCCTCAATAAGGGAATACGGATATGACAAATATCCATATTGACCTTTTGCACCCACAAGCAAAAGATTTCTCCGCTAGCAGTGACCGAGAGGCGGTCACGAAATGCTTTGACAAACTAATTTACATCGCACCGACGTAGGAATTATGTTGCGTACATGCATTGCGTGGTTCGCTTAGCTTGAAGTGCTCACTCGCAGTGAACCGGAATTCTCGGTCGACATCAACGAGAGACAAAATATCCAGCTGATTTATTACCCCGTTGAACTTGGTAGTGATGTTGACTGATTTGGTCCATACACCTAGATAGAGAGGGGTTGATGTAAGTTTGCTAAAAAACCCCACTTTTAAAAAAATCCCCCCTCCCCCTCCCCTCAACCTCTTTGCTCTCCTCCCCTTCCAAACCCGATCATACTTCCCATCACACTTGCATTTTGCATCACTTTTTATTTACTATTTACTAGCAGCAGTTAGTAACCTAGAGCCCGTTAGTTACAGTACCTTTGTGAAATATGAAATATTAGTGTACTATCTTTACAATACTGCAGGGAAAATAAATATGGGCTGACTATTGGACTTTCTTATACTGATTATACTAGTGTTTGACAAGTTGAAAGCAAGATTATGATCATCTAAACTTCATTTCTGAGGTTCTACTGTTCAAGTTTATTATAGCTTTGCAAATTTTAACAGCAAAAAGCAGTTGTGTCCTTGTAGTATTCATGTGAAATTTGTATCAAAGTGAGCTCATTGAAACAAAAAATAACTTTTAAAAACAAACCGGATTACTTCCAAACTGATGATACACAATTAATACATTCAAGAACAATGCAGTGTCAATATCACATTCACTCTTGTAAAATACAAAATAAGGTGTTCAAGATCTACAGAAGCACGTAACAATCAACATTTATTTTGTCTGCACAAACCCTAAGAGGAAAGCTTCTTATTCACGAGTAGCATTAAGCAGTCACATATTCATCTCCTTAAAGGTCTCAAACCTAGCCTCTTTGTCTGAGAACTTAGTCTTAGAGTAGAAATTGAGATAGTCTTTGAAACGATAACCATTAGGATAAAGGAACTTTGGAGCTGGGGAAATGATGGCATTGCCCCCAGGATTATAGAACGTAGCAATAGATAGACGACTCCCATCCTTGTCAGCAAGAACACGATGCAAAATACTCTTATATATACCATTACTCACCACTTCCAATTGATCTCCAAGGTTCACAAAGATCCTGTTTTCTTTCGTGGGAGTAACTGGGACCCACTCTCCATCCTTGAAGAACTCGAGTCCTGGCACTGTGTCATCCTGGAGCAAGAGTATGATTCCACCGGCATCAGTGTGGGCTCTGAGCCCTATAACTAGATCTGGCTTTGAGCATTGTGGATATTTTGCCACTTTTGTACCCACACACGGTTCTGAAAATGCATTCTTTATGTAGTTCTTCTCTAAGCCAAGGTTTTCACTCATGCCTTTTGCGAGCGTCTCAGCCACCATGATCAGTTGATCAACATAATCCTTCATTCCTTTGCTGTTTGGATAAATTAGCGATCAATATAGTTTAAGCCTTAAAATTTGTTAAGGTATTATGATACTTACCAAAGTTTTTCATTTAGGTTTGGAATGTCGCTGAAATTAGGGTTTGGCTGATGGCGAATGAAGAAGCTGCTCTCCCAGTCGATATCAGAGATTTTGTATTCAGATTCAGACTCCAATTCTTTAGCCCACTCTGACTTATAGAAATTTTCCTTCAGGTTCTTTTCATAGTGCTGGTTTGTGAGTTCCGTCACCTTTTCCATAAGTTGTTTGCTTATCCCATGATTCTCAATCTGCATTTAATGAAAAGTTGAAAATTTAAACCATAGTAAGCAATCAGATATTTATATTCTTGGGTTAATTGCGGATAGACCCCCATATTGGTGCCAAATTGAACGCACTACACCTATATTGTTGCCAAATTGAACGTACTACACCTATATTGTTGCCAAAAGAGTTATATTGTTGTGGCAGATAGACTCCATGAGTGAAAATCTATTGTTGCGGATAGACCCCCTGAAAAAGGTCATAAAATTTTCACCCAGGGAGTTTGCAACATTAGAACTACAGTAAGGGGGGTATTCAGCTCAATTTGACCATAGTATAGGGGTCTATTTGCAATTAACAGTATACTCTACTTACCCAAAAGAAACCCCACTTAGCACAAGCTTCATGTAGCACCGACAGTGTCTCGTTCCTCCTCTTTCCATTTAGCTCTTCAAGGTTGATCACCGGGATCCCCATAACTCAAAACTCGGTTGATATTCTGCGTTTTTTTTTTGCTCAATTTGACGTGCACAAGGAATATTTATAGTGTTATTAGGATGTAGTACTGGTAAACTTAGGTCCAAGTGCAGCTAATCGGTTACATGTGATGCTAGATTTTATATTCTCATCTCCTTGTTTAATGTTTATTCAATCCTTTGCTTTGCTTGTACTCCTTCCATGTTGGTCCTTGATGGTCTGCTTTGATATTCAATTCGAAGTAATATGTCAGAAATGGGGTTGCAATCCACAAACTACTCTCAGGCTCCCATTGGTTTGCTTTCTCTCTCTTGAATAATTGCATTTCTCTAACTAATTCCCTTTCTATTATGTCCATGTTGCTGTTTAAAATGTAGGAAGAAAGTGATGGATTGTTTCTTGTATTCCTGTGGGCGGAGCTTAATTCAGTTGATAGGCCCACTTGTTTATGATCCAAGTTGGTAGGTGATGCACCTCCGTGGCTTAGATTTTATGCGGAGAAGATCACGGGAAATTTTTGGATGGGTTGCTCCTTCCTTTACCAGTAGAAGCCAAACAGTAAAATAAGAGATGGATTTTAGCTGAAGCTATTGTTGTTCTTTTGTCTGTTGCACTCAAAATTCTACCCTTATTTAGTTAATTTTTATAAGCAATGCCAAACTTAGTGTAGATATTATGTTATATTCATACTTTTTTTTTTTTGAAAGAAAAACAAGGGATATACCCTGTTCATTAAAAAACCAAAAGTATTTTTTACAAAAGAAGGATACGAAATGTATCCATAAATTGATAGATAGAAAACTTAATTTCTCTTATCTATTGATGTATGACCTTCTTCTCCCAAACATCCATGAAGATGAAGAGAGGGCCTTGCCGTCATTCATCGTTGACATGGATATAAGGGAGAACCAAAGCCGGCCATACATTTGGAGAAAAGAAATTAAATTTTCTATAGACCAATTGAAAAACAAAACAGCAACCATAAGTTTATATATACAAGCAAAAACATGATTACATCCACTATTCTAACCACTGCAGCGTGCAATTGGTTTCTCCTCCAAGACTTTTGCCAACTTAAGTGCTGCATTCCTTCTTCCTGAACCTGCCCAGTCATGTAGAGCCAATATCGAAGAGTTAATAATAGATTTAACTGAGAAAGCTTTCTGATCAAAGATAAACTTATTCCTTGAAGACCATATGAACCAACAAACTGTTGAAAAAATAGAGCGCCATATAATACCATCCAGGTGATGCAAGGATGTAACAGATAACAGGAGATCATCTATAGACTGTGGCCAACAGAAGGGTAAGTAGTAGTCACCAAAGTGTTTCCAAACTGCTTTAGCTATATCACACGAGAAGAAAATATGATTCTTAGATTCAGAGTGCATACCACATAGAACACAAACAGGATCACCTTGCCACCCTTTTTTGATGCAAGGATGTAACAGATAACAGAAGATCATCTATAGACTGTGGCCAACAGAAGGGTAAGTAGTAATCACCAAAGTGTTTCCAAACCGCTTTAGCTATATCACACGAGAAGAAAATATGATTCTTAGATTCAGAGTGCATACCACATAGAACACAAACAGGATCACCTTGCCACCCTTTTTTCATGAGATTATCTTTTGTGTGTAAACGGTTCAGAGATAGAAGCCAAATGAAGATTTGAATTTTGCTAGGCAAAATTGGGTTCCATGCTGTTTTGTAGAAAGCGTATCTGATTCCTCTAGAACATAAGAAATTATAGAAAGATTTAACAGTGAAGGAACCACTAGATGTGAGAGTCCATCGAGGAATGTCCAACTGATTTGAAATATTATGCAGACTAATAATATTCAGCAGAGCAAGCTTTTCTTTATGAGAGTCAGGGGAGATGCTTCTTTTCAACAATGGTTGCCAATGCCATAAGCTATTATGGTAGTGTCCTTGACTTCTAATAGACACATTATAGGAGAAAACTAACCTGTATAAGGATGGATATAGACTTGATAGGCTATTAGATCCAACCCATTTATCCTCCCAAAATCTGATTTTGTCTCCAGAACCAAGTGACCATGATAAGAGATAGTTGCAGGCATTGCAATTTACTAATTGAAAGAAAGAAGCTTTTCTGATGTAGAGTTGATGAAGGAGAGCTCCAATAAAGTATTCTCTGTCATAGCATTTCCATATCCATTTGGACAGTAAAGACATATTGAAAATTTTGAGATTCTTCACTCCCAAACCTCCTTCTGATTTACTTAAACATACCTTTTCCCAATTAACCAAACTTTTGAAAGGTTTTGAATCACTTTTACCTGTCCAGAGAAAATTCTTTCTAATTTTGTCAATGTCTTTGATCAACCATCCTGGAAGCTTATAAAAAGACATATAATATAAAGGAATTGAAGAAAGAACTGAATTCAATAAAACAAGTTTTCCTCCCAATGATAAGCAGTTACTCTTCCAAGATGCAAGCTTACGATGCAAATTATCTAACAAAGGTTGCCAATCTGATTTAGATAATTTTCCTCCTTTCAAAGGCAATCCCAGATACTTGATTGGGAGTTTGTCTAATTTGCAGTTTAAACTTGAAGCTAGGGAGACACCTCTGTTCTGAATATTCCCAAAGTAAATCAGGGATGATTTTGTGAAATTTATGCCCAGTCCAGAGATATCTTCAAAGATATATAAGATTGTCTTAAGAACAGATATGTCTTTGATAGAACTTTTAATAAAAATAAGAGTGTCATCTGCAAATTGTAAGCTTCTAATAAGATTTAGAGGCTCCTTAATGTGTAAAGTAGATAATGATCCTTCTTCCACATTGCACATAATCATTCTACTCAAGACATCAACTGATATGTTAAACAACAATGGAGATAGTGGATCTCCTTGTTTTAGACCTCTTTTGCATTTAAAGAAACTGGATGGGGATCCATTAACAAGGACTGCACAATTTGAAGAAGAAATAATATGATAAATCCAGGAACACCATTTATCTCCAAAACCTCTTGCTTTTAGCAAATTTATAAGGAAACTCCAACTAATGGAGTCAAAAGCTTTAGCAAAATCAATCTTAAACATGGCCACTTCTTTTTTCCTTTTAGAACAAAAGTGAATCATTTCATTAGCCACTAAGATTGAGTCAAGTGTAGATTTCCCTGTTTGGAAAGCAGATTGAGTAGGGGAAACAAGATCCTTCAGAAGAGGTGATAATCTCATGGCTAAAATCTTAGAAAAGATTTTAAAAATACAGTTTATCAGACTGATTGGCCTAAAGTCCTTCACAGTAGGACAGAATTTTGATTTTGGAATAAGAGTTATAAGAACCTTATTCACACGATGAAGAGATGATGGATTCTGACCAAAATAGTTTATTAGAGCAACAAGATCATCTTTGATAGTATCCCAGAAATATTGGTAGAAAAGAACAGAAAAACCATCTGGACCAGGAGCTTTGTTGGGATTCATACTGAAAACCGCTTGCTTAACTTCTGATTCTGAAAAGGAAGCATCAAGAGATGAAAGATTTGGAGTTGTCTCAGGATACAAGATGGACCAGTTGATAGACATTTTACTTTCATGATTCTGCCCAAAGAGTTGAAGATAATAATCATGAAAAGCCTTTGATATAGAATCTTTATCTGAAATATCCGATCCAAGATGATGAATAGAAACAATATGATTAGCTCTTTTGTGAAGAGAAGCAATCTTATGAAAATAAGATGTATTGGAATCACCCTCTTTTAGCCATTGAATGCGAGAACGTTGTGACCAATATGTTTCTTCCTCTTGCATGATAGAAAGGAAAGCAGATTGATAAGATTTCCTATCTTCAAACTCTGATGGAGATAAGGTTCTCTGCTCTTCAATTAAATCCAAGGAGTTGATTTTAGATAACAAGGATGATTTCCTAGAAAATAAGGAACCATAGACATGTTTTCTCCACCACTTAATTCTTCTCTTTAAAAGCTTTAGCTTCTTAATGAAAATGTCAGCTGGGTTTCCCTTACAAAGAAAAGATTTCCAAGAGTCTTGAATGAATGGAACAAAAGTATGATTATGAAACCAGCTTTTTTCAATTCTAAATAAAGGTGGAATAGGTTTGATTCCACCAATATCTAGAATTAAAGGACAATGATCTGATCCTACAGAAGGAGGAGAGTACTGAAGACTCATAGGATGAACCTTATCCCATTCTGCACATATTAGGAATCTATCCAGCCTTGCCATAACAGGATTCTGTCGTTTATGAGTAATAACCCACACTTTACGATTTTATGAGTAATAACCCACACTTTTTTGTTATTTCTAGGCGTTTCGACCCGGTGCGGAGGACAAAATTCACAATTTTGTGATTGTCAAAATTCACAATTTTTTGAGATATAACCCATGATTGTCTATTTTTAATTGTTTCGACCCGTTGACAAATAATTTTGTGGCGACCAAAATTCACGATTTAGTAAGTTATAACTCATGATCTTTAGTTATTTTTAGTCTCATTGTCAAATAATATCGTAGTGGCCAAATTTCATGATTTTATGAGCTAATAACCCATGACTTTTTTCCATTTTTATTCTTTTCGATCTGTTAGCAAATAATTTCGTGGAGTCCAAACTTCACGTTTTTATAAGCAATAATCCATGAAATTTTGCCATTTTTAGTCATTTCGACCCATTAACAAATAGTTTTGCAAAGATAAATTTTCATGATTTTATGAGCTATAACCCGTGATTTTTTGCCATTTCTAGTCATTTAATTCATCAATAATTTGGCAGTGGCCAAAATTCAAGGTTTTGTAAGATATAACTCATGATTTTTAGGTTTTTTTAGTCATTTCAACCCGTTGACAAATAATTTCGCTAATGCCAAAATTCATGATTTTATCAAATATTATCCATATTTTATGGTCATTTTAGTCGTTATAAACCGTTGTCAAAAATTTTCATGATGGCTAAAATTCACAATTTCATGAGCTATAATCTATGATTTTTTGTCACTTTTAGTCATTTCAAGCCGCTGTTAAATAATTTCATGGTGGATAAAATTCATAATGTTGTAAGCTATAACCCATGATTTTTACCATTTTTAGTCATTTCAGCCTATTTGCCAATCATTTATGGATGTCGCAGTTCACGATTTCATGAGCTATGACCCGTGACTATTAGACATTTTTAATCGTTTCGAACTATTAGTAAAAAATTCTATAGAGTCCAAAGTTCACGATTTCATGAGACGAGTAACCAATATGATGACACACATATTATAAAATCATGAGATTGGAAGCAACTGCTCTAGATACTTGATACGACAACTAACAAATATCACTTATGAAATGGCTCGTAATTCTCCTTTGAGTCAATTTACCTAGTCTATGTCGTTTCTCACATCTGTAATCCTCTTTTAATACAACGAATAACAAATACGACCACTTGCATATCATGAATTAATGAGATTGTAGACAAGTGCTCTAAATATTTTATACAACAACTACTATATATTAAATACGACAACTAACAAATACGACTATGAAATGATTTGTCATTTTCCTTTGAGTCAATTTTCCTTGCCTATGTTGTTTCTTACATTCGTAATCCACCTCTTTTAATACAACGAGTAACAAATATGATGACTCACACATTATAAAATTAATGAGATTATAGTCTAACTTCTCTATATACTTAACATGATAATTCGTAATATTATTAAATACGACAACTAACAAATACTACATATGAAATGATTTGTTATTCTTCTTTGAGCCAATTTATCTTGTCCATGTTTTCTCTCACATTTATAATTCTCTTTTAATACAACGAGTAACAAAATACAAATACAACCCGCATATTACCAAATTAATGAGATTGTAGACAACTATTCTAAATATTTGATATGACAACTAGTATATTATTAAGTATGATAACTAACCAATATGGCATACTAGTAAATTATTAAGTCAACTACTTACCTTTCACTTCATCGTCATTCCTCAATTCATTCATCACCGTTTAAGAAATAACAAAATAATAATAATAATAATAATTAAGTTAAACTAACTTAAAAATGATTAATTGTAACAACATTGACGTCTATTTTTCGTTCTCTTCTTTCGAATTTAACGCCGTGCCGTATCATTCCAACAAATGTAAACCGAATTAATTTAATTTAGGATAAACTAGTTGTTTTTGAAAAAATCATTTTGGCTTAGTATTCTAATTTAAAAGTTGGAGGCACAAAATAGAAGGATGAGTCCAATTTGGATATTAAAACACCATTAGTAAAAAAAAAAGAAAGTTAATATCATAAAATAATTATGATCCGAGAGACCTTTACTCCAAGCCTTTCCGCAAAGGATAAGGGAAAAGGCTAAAAACGAATTGCGGGCTCAATTTCATCTGGAAGAAGTAACAGTATATTTGCAAATATTGGCCGGACCGCTAGGCCCACTTACGAATATGGGCCAGCACGATTTGTAAACAGTATGTTGGTAATATTTGGGCCGGACGGCACCTGGTCTCTATTCAGTATTGTGAAAAAAATGAAATACAAAATTTCCAACTTCATCATCTTCCCCATATCCTAGGGTTTCTCTCTTCTCCTCGATTTCTTCCAATCCCTCTCTAATCTCAATAATCCATGGCCATAGATCTAAACATCGAAGGCCGCCACGCTCTCCTCTTCGACGACGACGCCAGCGCCGCCTTCGTCGACTCACGCGCAGCGCTCGTGCCGTGGACCGGCGACGAGTCTCTCTTAATCGATCGCTACGATGTCCGTCATCTCCTCGATCGGATCCCTCCTCGTTCGAAGAAGCTGCGGTTCGTTGAAGACACCGGCGGCGTTTCTCAATCCGAACTCGATCGCGAGAGATTCTTAGATCTCCCTTTGAATAACGAAGATGAAGGTTCGTTCTGATCTTGTGTTAGAATTATTGGTGGTTGGTTTTAGCTATTATTATGATTTTAATTCGTATTTGTTCTTTCTGGTGCAATTTTGGTTCAAAGAATTCATCTAGATAAGTTTGTCAAATTGAAAGGTTGAATTGTACACCGCATCAGTTTCTAGCTGATAGTATCCATAAAAATTTAGTATTTAAAACTGGCATTTTGGAGAAAACACACAAGTTGTTTATCTATTTACAACAATATACTGAGCTATGAAACATGACAGAATATTAAGAAATAAAGAAGCAAAGAGTGAGATTTTTCATCCTTTTAGAAGAATGAAATATTGGATCCCTCTACTTGCACCTGCATATAATATGAAACAGACATGATTAAGCTTGTACGATTTTTTTTAATCGTAAGGAGGCAGCTGTGGATGGTAGAAGTTTCTTATAGAACAGGAGTGTTTTTGGAGATAAAGAGGGATAAAGAAAGAACGTCAATTAAAATAAGTTAGCATTTTTTATATACCTGTTGCTATTCAAAGTTTCATATCACGATCATCCTTCCTTTATCTCTTACCATATTAATGCTCATCAGTTTTTTTTTTTTTCCTTTTTGAAATATGGTCGTTCCCGACACAAACACGGGTGACTGGGGAAGTGATTATTATTGGATTAGGTTGGGATGGATGCAAGTTTTGTGGGCTTAGATGGATCACTTGATTTTTACAAACGTGCAGATTGTTTCAGGAGGATCCAGATCCTCTCCAATTAGGTGGTAATTAGAGAGGGTCCAATTCTCTCAATTCTTGCTGGTAATATCACTTCCAACAGATGAGATCACACCACGTTAGATTTCTATTGTTATCTTAAAAATCACTTTGGCCTTGAAAACCAACAGTAAACTTGAAAACCGCTATAGTAAAAACCACTAATTGTTATAGTGAAAAATCTTAGGTGGCATGATCTTATTCATTGGAATTGAGTAGATGGTAAGAATTGAAAGAATTGGACCATCTTCAATTACTACCTAATTGGAGAGAACCTGAAATAGTTTCAGGAGAAGAGGATTCTAACAAAATGGGTGGAATTTCTCCCTTCAGTACCTTACATAAGTTCCATTTCCTTTGCACGGTTGCACCTATACTATTTTCAAATATTAAGGTGCTAAAGTATGCAGATGCAGCAGTGTGAAGGATGAACACCTTAATCCTCTCCTATTTGTCATGGGAAGAAAAAAAACAAGATTATTCCTTAATCATGAGACATTATGCAGCGACAGTCTCGAAACTACTTGCATGGTGTCGATAGTTTCTTCATGTTCACGCTTTTTAATTAATTTAAAACTATTATTATTATTATTATCTTCTTGCAAGTAACACGTTTTATTTGCTGAGTTGCAAACACTAATTAGTAACAATGATAACTGGGTTTTTCAATTCTAAATTATTTTATTTTATTTTTACATACTTAAGTGTGGTAAAATTCGTCTAGGAGGATGTCATGAGTTGCTGCTCAAATGTCGGTATGAGTTATTAATAGTGTTTGCTGAGATGTGTCAGTGCCACAAACAAGGGATTGTGTGCTAGATTATATTGAATTTGAATTTCTGAGTTTGCAGGAGGATGCTTAATTTACTTCATGAACATCTCTGTCAGTATCAAGTAAGAAACGTCTTAACCTTATTATAATATTACATATAATTCTCTAGCAGATGACATATCCTAACTTAATCAAGGTTTCATGTTCAGTACCTAAGAAATATTGCTTTTACTAATGCAGAAACAACTGAAAGATCAGAAGCAACAGGTTCCGGCTCTTATCAAGCTGTTCCTTTTTCTTATGGAAACAATGGCGGTTTAGCTGATCCCAACAGCTATGGACAAGATCATTCCTCTTACCATCCACCCTTTTCAGTGCCTACAAGCCTAATTAGCAACCTGGTAAGTGTAACTCGTATGGCTTCAATTTTTCGCATGACCTTTTTTTCTTTGTCGGATAACATAGATAATCTTGCTCGTGGATTGCTATTAATATTTCTCCAGTAAACCAGCATTAGTTACCCAAGGTGTGTTTCTTCTCCTATGGCTCACATTTCTAAATTTCAGATTCTTGGAGCGGAGATGAAGTTCTTACTAAGGTTGCCATTCATGGGCACCATGTTTCCTTGTGATATGTCATGACGTAAGGCTTGGTCAGGTGGGATTAGAAATTTAGAATGATATAAGTGTTACAAACCGCCGAATTATGTAAATGCCATTAGCTTAGGTCTTTTTGTTTTTTACTCTTATATTTACTTCAATTAATTAAGAAATCTCCGTATAAATGTCTAATTTTCTTTCTTAAATCACATTTTATTTCTTATGATTATTTATTTATTTTTCCATTCTGAAATGAAATATATTTCTGGTTTTTTTCCCAGCCTCCTACAGAGAAGTTGCATCAAATCATGGCAAGAACTGCTTTATTTGTGAGTGAGCATGGAGGCCAATCAGAGATTGTCTTGAGGGTGAAGCAGGGAAATAACCCAACATTTGGATTTTTGATGCCCGACAATCAGCTTCATCCATATTTTCGCTTCCTTGTTGATCATCCCCATCTTTTAAAAACTGATAACACGCAGGAAGATAAGAAATTAGAGGATCAGGAGAGCGAGGCACTTTCTGCTGCAGGGGGGGCATTATCACTACTTGGATCTCTATATGGAACTGGCGAAGATGACGATAATACTCATCAACAAAAACCTGAAGAAGGGGAGGCCACAAAACCAAATGCTGGTAGAGATTCATTGTCACCTCATAAATCAGTAAGAGAAGAGTATGCTCCTTCCGCATCTATAGAAGACAAAGAAACTATAAAGCGTGCAATTTCTGTTCCTACTAAGGAGAGGGGCCTTTTACTACCCAAAAAGAACCACTTTTTAAATTCTGGATCCATTACTAAGAAAGTAGAAGCTGCTACTTCACAGCATGGCATCACAAACAGAACGAATTCTCAACCAAGTAAAACAGATGCCAAACCACTAATCTTGGAGCCTCCGTCTTTCTTAAAGAAAGCAATAGATAAGATTGTAGAATTCATTCTTAAAAACGGAAAAGAATTTGAAGCAGTCCTCATTGAGCAAGATAAAACAGCAGGAAGATTTCCGTTTCTTCTGTCAGCCAACCCATTTAACCCATATTATCTCAAGGTTCTCGAAGAAGAGCAACTCCTAGATATTGTATATTGTGGAAAATCCAGGAGTTGAAAAGCTAACATGTGACTCGCACTTTTTAAATAACTAACAAGATGTGTGGCTCTGAAGGTTATTTTTGAGATCTTTTCTAAAACGTTTCTAGTTAACAACTTTGTTATTGATGTAAATTGTTTCTCCAATTAGTTGTGCAAGATTTAGTTTTCCATGGATAATGGTAGTCATGGTTTTGTGTTTGGTCTCTATTATCCTAGGTTACACAAACACTTCATTTTGGATGTTGTATTCATGTCGGACACGTGTCAGACACAGATTTACCATGGACATGCCATGGACACATGTAGGTCAAAGCAAAACCTGAGTTCCCCATTACTTTAAACCCTAAACTAGTTTCTTGGGTATATCGAGCTCAAAACCAAAAAGTATTTGAACATAAAAACGGAAACTGTTACTTAAGATTTGAAAAATATCCATCATATCCCGTGCGATGAAAACTAAAGTTTTGTTGTTAAACCTTAATTATTAGTTGGTTTAACTTGATTCATAATTGTTATAGATAGTAAAAGAAACATACAAATGTTATGGGTATTTTAATTCAATATTGATCTAATGTAAATATTATGTGTGTGTGTATCCGTGTCCCCATATCCTGCCTTTTACAGATTTGCCGTGTCCCGTGTCTGTATCCATGTTCAGGTCCGCAACCGCACCCGTATCCATGCAACCTCGCTATTATTTTCACTCATCGTTGCGTTTTAACTTTCTGATGCGATTATGATGATATCAACTTCAGATATTACGACTATATTACAACACTTCCTCTCCATCTTATATGACTTCTGAAACTCCTGACTATGAATTCCCGAATGTTCTGTGTGGCAAGACGTGCATGCTATTAACTCTGTGGTTCGGTTATTATTTAAATCTCTCTGTTTTCCCATTAAGATCAAATAATGTTTTTAACCCCATCTCAAGCTCTGAGACTTGTCTGTAGAAGATTTTTCAAAATCAATGTTGTCATGCTTCTTTCTTTTCCTTTGCATCCTTGATTTTAAGGTTCCTACCGATCACTTGTATACACTAGAATGGCCATATGTCTTTTCCAATGTTACATGGCTGGCGTTACGTACGCGGATACGGGACGACAAATTTGTAAAAGGTAGGATACAATGACACAATTACATATTGAAATTTGAAATTAGTAAATTGTATAATATGGCTTTTTTTAATGTTATGAAAAACTAAGATTTCTCTAATATTTTTATGTTTCATTTATTAAGTAGATTATATATTTGGGAAATCATTCCGTTTTTTACTAGATGCGTAACGACACTTTAAAACCACACTTCTGAACTGGGTATGTGCTGAAATGAACCCGACCCCTATAAAGAGAGTTGTAGCAAGTGGATGTGAAGTGTAAGATATATGTCTAAGAAGGGTACGGTGAATGTTTTAAACTAAAACATGTCTTACATAATTGGGTACACGCTTGAATAAGTGTATGCATATTCAAGTAGTGTCCAAATAGTATTCAAGGATTGTCAGAATCGGACATGTGTCGTACACAAACACAAGAGCCCAGACGAAAGTGTCGGGGTAAACTACATCTTCAAAAAGTGAAGCCTATTTTAGCAGTCCTTGCTGCAGGACTGCTATGACATTTGCATGTAGATAATGCATGAGCTAGTATAAGAAACTTTTTGGTTGCAGCTGGAAAAGTGAATTGCATTCAAAATGAGTATAGCTCTCTTGCTTACATTATGCATCCTGTTCATTTGCAGTCAAAATCACCAAGCAAGAAACCCTTAGATAAACGGAAAAGAAGATCCCAAGAACCATCTGTCAGTGAATCCACCGCTGACGAGGAACTTGAAGATCGATACCTACATCCTCAAAGAAAGGATAAATTCAAAATGACAATTGGGTCCAAAAAGGAATCAAACGACCGTCCCACAGAACCCATTAAGAGATCCGGAGTAACAACCGACGAAGCTGCAGCCATAGTTCTTGCAGCAACAAGAGGTCGAAGCCCAGCATTTCAAAATTCATCAGCTGCTGATTCTGAATCAGCCCAAACATCAAATATCCTCAAACAAATTCCTAAACCTCCTGTTTCAATTGCTAACGCCATTGCAAAAACTGCAGCAATTGCAACTGCCAGCGAGGCTGATTCTTCTGAGGCAACCCTCACGAAAGAACAAAAGCTCAAGGCCGAAAGGCTGAAAAGAGCTAAGATGTTTGCTGCTATGATTAAAAGTGGTGTTAACCCGACATCTCAATCGGTGCACTCTACCGGTACTCAAAATGAATCTGTGGAGAATCATGAAGAAAGAGAAGGCAGTTCTGTGCCTTTTGATGCAGAATTTTCAGGCAAAGATAGAAACTATCGAAAGAGACATCATTCAAGGTCAAGGGACGAAGAAGAAGAAGCGGAAGAGGATGAAGACTCAGATGAGGATCATAAGCACTCGAGAAAGAAGCATCATAAACATCATCATCGTCATCATAAGCATCGCCATCATCATCATCGGCGTCATAAGAATCACAGTGATTCAGAGAGTGAAAACAAGCATGAGAGGAGTTCGAGGCATCGTCATAG
Source organism: Asparagus officinalis (assembly GCF_001876935.1). Taxonomy (NCBI): domain Eukaryota; kingdom Viridiplantae; phylum Streptophyta; class Magnoliopsida; order Asparagales; family Asparagaceae; genus Asparagus; species Asparagus officinalis. Next base: position 7,191,489 of record NC_033794.1, on the reverse strand, counting down.
GCATAAGAAACGTGAATCATCTGAAGATGAGGAAAGAGAGAGGTCTCATAAGCATAGGAGAAAGCATAGATCTCCTTCTGAAATTGAAGAGGGTGAGATTGAAGTGGAGACTAAGGATGCCGTAGATTCTCATGTTGAAGAAACGGATGCCAAGGTATCAGAGATTACTGAGGTTCCTAGTGACCTGAGAGCCAAAATCCGAGCTATGTTGTTGGAAACCGCATGAGCTAAGGTTTTTAGCATAATATTGTCGATGTTGTATGAATGTTATTTTCTTTGCTATCAATTGCATAGAATCCTGCAACCCTTTGTTGTATGATCCAATGTCTGTTTATTTTCTCAAGAATTTTATGTGCAAATGCTATAAATATTCGAAATTCTTTGGCACGTATTATAAGCTCGAATAGAATTGATATTGTTTTATGCAAATTATTTGACATGTAAATTGAAGGATCAGCAATGTTTCTTGTAATATTCGACGGAAACTCGTTCATCCACTGTCATGTTGTTTGATCTGTAATATTGTAGTTTATAATAATTTTGGGAGTTGTTTTTGCCTTCTCTCTAAAGTTAAAAATGATGCTGATATTTTTTTTATTAATAGAAAGTTGTAAATAAATGATTTATGGCAGTAAGTTGGAAAAGTTTCAGCTAACCATCACAGCCGGTAACAACTGTTTTGGTGAGATTTGTCTAATTGGCTGCAACTCCAATATTTAATGACTTTCATTTTTTAAGGCAACACATCTCTAATCTTTTACGGACCATCTTAGCTATAATTTCTGTCGATAGTCAAATGTCAACAGAAGCCTAATCTAATCACAAAACAGAGCGACAATTTTACAGCATTTCGGAAATTTTACTGATATTAAGATCGTGCATTATGGCATCAAAGTGGAATATTGTTTTACCGAAACATATCTCAGTGTGACCACAGCCATGATTTTTAATTTTTAATATATATATATTTTTCTTTTTCCACCTAATTCTTTTTTTACATATATGTGCTATAGTTAGGATGATGGCATGAATCTCCCATTGATATCTTACCATATTAGCTGTTGGCACTCCTTGTCAAGCTTCTTGTAAAACTCAATAAAACAAACAAACAACTCACCGCGGGTGATGGGGACGGTTGAAAGGTTCTAATATGATTTTCACGGTCTTGGTTTGAATTCTGGACTAGGTTAACAAAAAGAAAAAGGACAAAAAGAAACCTAACTAAACTACACTCTCCAACTCACTTCTATACTAACAGGCACAAATGTTTGGGGTCGTTTAACCCGAATTGCATCAAAGTTAGTGAGTCATCAAGGGCGTCACAAATCACAATACTTTGGTGCCACAGTCTTGAAATAGTTTAGAGAGTATACTCTAGTTAGTACTACCCTTTCTTTTCATTCAATTGGTGTTTTGATAAAGAAAAATTCCTTAATGACCAAAAATATGAGACCAACAGGGGGGACATGTGAGATGTCCCCCCTATTGCATAATGAGCTGATCATTATTAATGATGACCAGCTTATTATGCAATAGGAGGGGGGTCACTTCACATGTCCCCCATGTTGATCTCATATTTTGAGTCCATATAGCAAAACTTTTTGATAAAAATATGTACTCCTTACAACTTTTCTCTCCCTCAAACACTATAAAAACTGTTGATAATGGCTTGAATTTGGCCAAACATCACAGGACCAATTTTGTTTTCAGAACACAAAGTCTGACTTTGGGTTATTATTGGAGGTCGTTGTCGAGTCATTATCAAGTCACCTCTTTTCACTACTCAAATCAACTATGTTCAACAATTGCGACTGCAGAAGAAATTTTGTGGAAGGTCATTGTCATTGATCACTTCGGGTAAAGAAAGACAATATTGATGTGCCCCCCTGTTGATTAGAAGAGAGATCACATTCTCTCTTAAAACTCTCAGTATGTTATATCAAACTAGAAGTGAGCTCTCAAAATTTTGTAAAAGTGTTGAAACTCAGAGAGAAATAAAATTAAGCCCCCTCTTGCCGTGGACGTAGATCAATTTGATCGAACCACGTAAACATTGTGTAAACATTGTGTGTTTGTGGTTGTTCTATTTTCTGGTTTTGTGTTTAAATTATCCCAACAAAAACCTCTCATCTTCCAACATCCACCAAAATCCTCCCGAACCTCAACGCCGCCATCACCCAAGCCAAAAAAAACTCGTCAGAAAAGCCAAAGCAGCCAACAACATCAGACGAGCAGCGGCTGCAGCGTACCTCAATGTGTGCGCGTCGACGAGTACAGCGTTTCCATTGAATCTGATGATCTAGTGCTGGAGGTGATCAGTTCGGGCTCAGACCCGGCGGAGGAGATTGAGACTGATCTCGACCCGGCCCTGATCTCGATTGACATGTGTAGAGACTGGTGGGTGAGTGAGATTGAGTATAATCATCCCTATGACTTCCCGTTTGAGGAGGAGAATAGGAAGCCGTTTGCTCTGGGGAATAATATTTTTGATTATGGCAGGAGTTTGAGATTATAATTATTATTGTAATAAATTAAGCATGCGCTTGTGACTGAGTCAATCGAGTTATACGGTTGTTGTCTGGCCGCTATTATAATTGTAATTGCAATAAAACTTTGCATGAAGGAAGTATTGAATGCAACATATTATTATAGAGAATTAGTCTAATTTTCCCTGAGTTTGCAGACTTGGAGTACGCTAACTTGATTATATGTACCACTTTAAAATAGTGTAATTATACATAAATCATCTTCCATTTTCACTTTATACATACATAATTTTTAAAGTCGGTTTTTGTTGTAATCAACTACATTTCGGTCAAATTTTCACTAAAAATAAAAAATAAGCTTAAAATTTTTAAGTTCAAAGTGCGTGAGTTGTATCCAAACAAGAACTAAACGCTAAAAGGATCAGTCAAGCGCATTCATTATGAATTTTTTTATGGGTAATTTTGGGTTAATTTTAATTAAAAATGGACTGTGGTGGTTGAATACAATAAGAACCAACTTTAAAAGTGGTTTTTATATATTCTGAAAATAAAATATGGTTTCCCTATAATCTTCCTATTTTTAAGGTGGTTTCTCAGGAAAGGAACCCTTATCTATGCCTCCTCTTTTATATATTTCTTATTAGATGTAAGAATTTTCAGTATTTGCTATAGTCAAACTTCTCTACAGGAACTATTGTGGTTTTCCTATACAAAATGAAAATCCGAAAAAGATGATAAAGCATGGAAAGGAATTGATTTCCTTGTGTTTTTCTTCTGTTATTTACTGTAATAAACCGAGTGATTATGAATATATTGATTGATTTGTTTAGACCAACAGTTGAGCTTTTTGTAACGCTTTTTCGTTGTGTACTTTTTCGTCAGTGTTATCCTGTTCATGTTATATAACTCACAAGGTCTCTCTCTCTCTCTCTCTCTCTCTCTATGCATTCATTGTATTAATGATGCCATAAATACATAATTTATTTTTAGATTATTGGATTTGAGGATCTCTTAAATATTAATTATATTTGAATTCTATTTTTTATGAATTTTAAAATTAGTGAGTCATGTTAAGTATCAAATAGTTGATCCACAAAAGTAGGATATTTTCCTATAAATCATAAAAAAAAATTATGAGTTTTTGTGGCCCCTACTTATTTGTGCTTAGTAGTATAAATCATGTATGATAAACAACTAAATAATTAATATGAGTTGAACTGGGTCTCTTTTTTTAATTAGTGAAATACTTCATGTACAATTTGTTGCTAGGTTTAATTTTTTTAATAAAAATCCTGATGTTATCAGGGCCTATAAACTCACAAAGCACGATATACTATGTGAACATCAAATTATATCTAAAAATTTAAGATTAAATTGGTACTATAAAGTTTCGTTAATTCAGTATAATGCTCTGAGGCACACGATATGTGCATGACACAAAATACGGGAAAATATTGTAAGCAAATTGTCAAGGAAATGGATAAATATCATTTTAAATGTTTTTTTTTTTGGATTTTCCAAGTTAAAGTCATTTCTGTGCCCCCCCCCCCCCCCTTGTGGCATACACCCTTTGTGGGGTTATTTTTGCTGATTTTTTAAGTGAAAAAACATTTAGAATTAGTTTTTTTTGGAAAATTTGCTTCATGGCCTGTTTGGATGGAGGGTAGAGAGGGGGAAGGGAAGAGAAATTTTATTTTAACCTTGTTTAGGAGTTTCATTGAGGAGGGTAGAGGAGGAGAATGAAGGAGAAATTTGGCCCAAATTCTTACACTCCAAATTGGGGTGTAATGGAAGGGAAGGGAAGGAAGGAGAATTTTTTTCCCCTTCCTTCCCCTTCCTTCCCTTTCCTAAGTAAACTCCCAAACACATCATCAAGGTCTCAAAATTTAAGTTTCAATATGTCCTGCCCCCCTAAATTCCCCTAATGTACTGCAGCCCTTATAATTTGAAAAAATTGTGTCCAGGCCCCTCTCCCCAAGTTCCAATGTAACATTCTTCAAAATCCCGATTTTACCCTCTCCCCTACACCTCCCTCCTCTCCTCTCTTCCGGTCCCCCTCAGCCCCCTCCCTGCCTCCCTCCTACACTCCCCTCTCCTCCCCCGTCCCTCCCCACCTCCTCCTCAGCTCCGCTCCCTCCCCTCCCTCGCCTCCCTCCTAGACCTCCCTCCTCCTCCGGTCCCCTCAGCCTCCTTCCTGCTCCCTCCTCCTCCTCCGGTCCCCCTTAGCCCCTCCCCTGCGCCCTCCTCCCGCTCCGCCTCCTCCCCTCCCCCACTTCCTCCCCCGCGTCCACCTCCTCCCTCCCCTGCCTCCCTCCGCAGCTCGCCTCCCTACCCTCCCCTCCCTCCCTCCCCCGCTCCACCGTTGGCGCCGTTCTGAGGAACTTCGCGTCTCATGTTAACTATTATAGTTAACATGTTAACTATTTAGGTAACATGTTAACTATTACAGTTCACACATTGAGCTCAAAACATATTTATGAAATTATAATAGTTAACATGTTATCTATAACAATTAACATGTTATCTATAACAATTAACATGTTATTTATAATAGTTAACATGAGCTGGGATGAGCTGGCATGAGAAAGAGAAAGGGTAAAATTAGAATTTTAGGAGCTGATATGTCTAATCATGAGCTGGCGTGTCTAATCATGAGTTGGAATCATGATGGAGGGCCCTGGACACAATTTTTTCTAAAAAAAAGGAGATGTAACACATTTAAAAAAATGTGAGGGGTTGGAGCACATTGAAACTTGAATTTTGGGGCCTAGAAGCAATTTTTCCTAGTTTTTTTTTCAAATATAAGAGTATTTTTGTAATTCTAAAAGTGTGGCTCAGGATGACCAAAAAGAGGAACTTTCATAATATATAGTACATATATGGATAGGATGGTATATTACATAAAATTCTTATTCAAATACAACATAAATTAAAAAATTTATTTTAAAGTCTAAGGTTCCAAAATCTAGTACATAAATGCACCATATTAATACTTGAATAACTTATTTCTCAAAAATAAGGGAAAAAAAGAGAGGAAAAAAAACTAAACTAAACTAGCCAAAACCTTAAATAATAAAAAAGATGTACTTTTCAGTAATTTAAACCAAAAAGGAATTCTGGATCAATCCTAAACCGACTAATAAAGGATGGCGTAAATAAATCCTATATAATGAGAGTCGGATCGGGTAAGCCCAAGGAACCCTATATCCTCTTCCTCTCTCTAAACCCTTAACCGGTGACGGCGGATCCCCTTAGCGAATTGGGCCCAGCGATATTCGAATCCGATATCGAACTTCCCTCCCTCCACCGTCCTCAACGTAAGCCTTCAAACTCTCTCCCGCCTTCTTCTCAAAACCCTAGATTCGATGTTGCGGACTTTCTTCTAGGGTTTTAGCAGCTTCGCGATTCTTGATAAAACCCTAGGGTTTAAGAAAATTTTGATATGGTTTAGCTCTGATTTGTGATAAGATCATGTAAAAATTTCTTCTTGTTGGAAATTGATTGATAGTTTTCTTGGTGTTTGCAATTTTCTTCTAGGGTTTAGGCAGTTCTTTGATGACACTATCATAGGGTTTAAGGTCCATTGTAAAATTGGACAGAACAACCCTAAGATTTAATGGCTATTTATCGTAAACATATTTTCTTGTTCGCAATTGATTTATACGGATAAAATGCTGATTTATCGCAAGGTCATCCTAAAATTGTTGTGCACAAATAAAAATCCCTTCTTGTTTGCAGTTGATTGATGAGATTTGATGTTGCTTTATCACAAGCTCATGCTAAGATTGTTGTGCACACATAAAAAGCTCTTCTTGTTTGCAATTGATTGATAGGATTTAATGTTGTTTTATCCTAAGCTCGTGCTAAGATTGTTGTGCACAGATAAAAATCTTTTCTTGTTTGCAATTGATTGATAGGAGTTAATGTTGTTTTATCATAAGCTCATGCTAAGATTGTCGTGTGCACAAATAAATTAAAAAACTTATCGTTTGCAATTGATTGATAGGATTTAATGCTGGTCATGCTATAATTGTTGTGCGCAAAGAAAAATCTCATTTGTTTTCATTTGATTAATAGTTTGGATATTTCTTGAATTATTCTAATAACAGCATGACTGAAACTGTTGAGATGGATGCAAACGGTACACACAATGAAATTGCAGTCCACATGGCTGGTAATGAACCGGCATCAAGAAGAAGATTGAGATCATTAGTATGGAACGATTTCGCCAAAGAAAGGAAACCGGATGGGAATTATGTCGCAATCTGTAACCATTGCAAGAAGCAGTTTTCTGCTAGCAGCCGCAGTGGCACCACCCACTTAAAGAACCACCTTGTGACTTGCACCAGCACGAAAGTTCGCAAGAGAAGAAAATTGACTGTTAGGAGATTTGGCTCGAAAGATGACACAAATGACGGGGCTTCTGATATTTCTCCATTTGATCAAGAATTGAGCCGACGTGATTTTGCCCGGATGGTTGTGATGCATGCTTTTCCTTTTACTATGATTCATCATGCTGGTTTCAAGGCATTTGTTAAGAATCTCCAGCCTCAGTTTACGTTTATGTCTGATGATGTTGTTAGGATGGACTGCATGAATATTTACGAGGGCGAAAAGGTTAAATTGCGGGAATTTCTTGGGAAACTTCCTTGTAGGGTTAGCCTCAGTGTCGATATGTGGAGGTCGAATGAGGATGTGGAGTACGTGTGCTTAACTTGTCACTATATTGATGATGATTGGAAGCTTAAGAGGAAGATTCTTAACTTTTTGCATGTTGAGACTTCAATTTCAGGGGAAGATATTGCTAAGATTATTGTAGAGAGACTGCTCGATTGGAATCTATATGGGAAGTTGTTTAGTGTTATTTTGGATAATTGCAATGAGAGTGACGTGGTGGCTAAAGATCTTCGCGAGTTTGTGCTGTTGAAGAGTTTTTTCCCGTTGAATGGCGAATTTTTTCACGTGCAGACTGCTGCATCAGTAATGTATGCAATTGCACAAGATGTGCTTTGTTTAGTGAATGATATAGTTAGTAAAGTGCGAGATACTGTGCAACATGTGAGGTCTTCACAAACCAAGCTCGATGCTTTTCAGATTGCAGCAGGAAAGGTTGGAGCCCCTCAGAAACCGTTGATTTGTGATGATCAGAATAATTGGATCACAACATACTTGATGCTTGAAACTGTGTGTGAATACCAAGCTGCATTCACTTGCTTGGCAGAGTGTGACAGTGAACACATGAGTTCATTATCTTCAGAGGAGTGGGATCTTGCTAAAGCTGTCACTGAGTGCCTTTATGTATTTTATCATGCGATAGAGAAATTCTCAGAGACGAAGATTCCTACGTCAAACCTTTATTTTAATGATTTATGTGGTATCCATCTGCTGATAAAAACTTGGAAAGCGAGCAACCTTCCTGTTATTGCAACGATGGCTACTCAAATTCTTGAAAGTTTTGAAAAGAAGTGGGAGTCAACGGTTCTTCTTTTGGCAATCTCTTCTATTCTTGATCCTCGATACAAAATGAAGTCAATCGAGTATTTCTTCAATAATATTTATGATGATGAGTGTAAAGCCAATGAGAAGATTGACAAGGTCCGCCAGTATTTAGGAAAGCTCCATGATCACTATGCAGAGCGTTCAAATAATATATCCAATAACCAAGCATTTCTTTGCTATGATGAGAATAATAACAGTTGTAGTGTTGAACTTAAAACTGGTTCAGAATCAAAAAATTCTTCTCGCACATTGTTCGATGCACGTAGGGGACTTGATCAGTATCTACAAGAGACCTCATCAAGTCAACAGCAAATATCAGATTTGGAGTTGTATTTGGATGAAGCTGTTTATCAATGCAAAGGTTCTGAGGACAATTTCAACATTTTAGCTTGGTGGAAATTTCATGCAGCAAAATATCCTGTCCTTTCTATAATGGCTCGTGATATTTTGGGAATTCCTGTGTCAATTGTTTCAATAGACGGTGAAAATAGAGTGCTTAATCAGTATTATAGTTCTCTGGACCCAGTGACTGTTCAAGGATTGATCTGTGGACAGGATTGGCTAAGAGAAGAATTTGAAGGTAAAACCAACATCTAAAAATGACCTGTTACCATATATATAATTCTTTTTCATTTCATAGATTGTTTGATAAGTTTAATTGCGCTTGTGTGGCTCAAGTAGAACTGTATATAATTCGTTTTCATTTTATAGATCGTTTGCTAAGTTTAATTGTGCTTGTCTAGTTCAAGCAGAACCGCCAGCACCAGCAGATGATATTGCCACTGTTCCAGTAGCTGCTAAATATGATAGTGATGTCGATGAGCGCATGAT
>NC_033794.1:7135936-7182663 GCF_001876935.1 Asparagus officinalis | reverse complement strand
CCAGCCAATGGAGATGAGTTCGCCTTTCATAATATGTAAGTAATAGTTTGATAATATATATAACGTTGATTATCATCTGTTTTCAATGTTACGGAAGGCGCTAGGCGGACTAGCGTTTGAGCCAGTGCCTAGTGCCTAGACTCCTAGGCGTATGCCTAGGTGGCGCCTATGCGTTTGACTATTTTTAAAATTATTTAATTATAATAATTAATAAAAATATGTATTAAATTCATATAAATTTGCTAAAGTAGCAATCTTAGATCCACAATAAGACATGCATACTTATATACTAAATAACTAAAATAATAACTAACAAGGTTATAGAAAGCGCTAGGAGGCTTAGGCGTTGGACCCGACGCCTAGAGTCTAGTACGTTTTATTTTTTATTTTTTAATTACAATAATTTATAGTAAATATCAATGTTAGAGAAAACTTAGATGCCGAACTGGTTCTAGGCGGATTTCTTTCTTCACTTAAGTGGTGGTCGAGGAAGTTTTGCTGAAGGTCTGAGGAGGCAGTGGAGGTGTTCATATTTTGAGGTTAAAGGATTTCGAAGGAGGTTGGAGGACATGGAGGCTACAACACAAAAAATCACGATCAAAGTCTAAATGGTACAGTCTACGTAAGCAGACAATACTTTCTTAAACACTCCCAAAACCTAGGTGGGTAGCGTAGGTACCGCCTAGACGCTGGCTGCTAGCTAGGTGGTCTAGTTACCGCCTAGGCGGACTAGGCGGAGGCTTTTTAAAACAGTGTCTGTTTTGTTGTTTACTTATTGCTATCTTGATATGTATTTTATCAAGAGGCTGGTTATTGGTGACCATTTGTTGGTTTGGACAGTGTCAGTGTTTGTTTCTTACATGCGTGCAAGAGACACAGACGTAAAGATTAAAGAGGACATTTGAATATGTATGATGCCAATGAATAACCAACTTCAGGGTCAAGATGACAGTTAACACTTTTATGGAACTCTGTCTGAATATTTATGAGAGCTAAATGATTGATAGCTTTGTGAAGGAGAAAGTACTAGAAGGTGTCTGTATGTGTACTGACATAAATTTTGTATTAGATAGGATTTATCTCAAAGTTCTGAAATTTTGTTGGATTGACTGTTCTGCTGTAGATTCCTGTGTTTTGCTTTCACCTAAATTAGTAAATACTGATGTACTAATGCACCGGCTGATTTTCCTTAGGTTGAAATTTGCTTCTGAGTGTAGGAATGAAAAGCTTCTGTGTCTTTTTGAAATCTGTTTGACAATTTTTTACAAAATTCAATTCTATCGCTGTAGATTAGTCTGGTATTTAGGCCATCTTCTTTAGGCCATCTCCAACGCAGCAGCAAAATGCCGCAAACAGTGCATTTGCCGCTGCGTTGGTCTTCCAATCCATCGTCATTCTCTATGGCATTTTAGCGGATATGAACAGTGCGACGCCAAATATGGCATCACACTGTTTCTCACTCCATTACTGTTTTTTTTACTTTTTATTTTTAGCTTTTAATTTTATGTATTTATAATTTGACCAACTGTTTTATTTAAATTTATAAAACAACCCCAATAATATTTAAATTTTATAATTTTACCCCAATTGTATAATTTGGACAAAATAAATTACTTTTAAAAATAAAAATAATGTTAAAATTTAAAAGGCATTATTATTAATTATAATATTAAAATCTAGACATTATAATTAAAGTCCTATGAAATACAAATTAAAAATATAAAGAGCAATCCTGATACATAATTCCAATATAAATTACATAACTGAAATACATAACATATAAAAACTGACATATATAATATAAAACTGCATTAAAATAAAAAATAAAATATAAACTAAACATATAGAATTATATAATATGGACAAGCAACTCTCAATAATCTGATAGATCGGATCTAGAGTGTCCATATTATTGAAATAATTGCCAAAATTAGAAGCATGTCCTTGTTCTTGTTGATTTCTTTTTTGTATTATTTTAATTTGTTGAGCTCGAACGTACTCACATACGGCCGGATCAGCAATGAAATTCAAATCTTTCATTATAATTTTTCATACATCTCTATCTTTTTTTCATGGCTATCTTTTCTTGTTCGATATCAAATGCTACTTACCTGTCCAAACTCTTCTTGTCTAACCTGTCTATAAGTCGGTTGTTATTTGTGTCGATGGAGTCCACTATACTTGACTCATGATTATCAATTTTTTTCTTTTCAATTTGGTTTTTTTTACCCCAATAGGTCGTTCAGGTGGAGTAAATGATGACATCAGTGTTATCGAGGCGCAAAGCGCAATGCGGGGCGCAAAGGTCCCTTACGCGCACCATGCGCAAAGCGCACAACGAGGCGCGCGCCTCACTAATTGAGGCGCATAACTCAAACTAACATTTGCCAATATCATAAGACAGAAACATATAAGTAACATATTAGTTACCTACATCCAAAATTATGAGAATATCAACTTAAATCATCAAATTATGCTAACTGAATTTTTAAAGTAATAAAAAAGATACAAGAAACATGTATTTAAATCATCAAATTAAGTGATTAACAATTATGAGCATATGTTTATAAATTGTCACATAAAAGACTAAGAAATATAATTAACAAACATGACTGTTCATAATTTTCTAGTTAGTATTCTTAATTGATATTTGCTACTTAGCATGAAAAGATGAAGAATGAATGTAACAATTACATATTTACATGTTTATAATTTGCTAGTTAGCATGCTAATTAGAGAATGAAGTTACAATTAGCAAACAAGTATACTAAATTACTAATTATTGTTTCCTTTTTATAGGTTAAACATGAAAAGATAAAAATAGATTAGCAACTAGTAAGAAAGAGTATATTACATGATATAAATACGTAATTATGTAAATTATTTAAAAAAAATAGAAGAAATAGTATGTTACATAACGCAGGTGTGATGCGCACGTGAGGCGCGCACGAGGCGCACGCGAGGCGCGAGTGAGGCGCGCGCCTCGCTGCGTGCAGCGCCCCGCCTCGCGTGCGAGGCGCATTTCCCCCAGACCGAAGCGCCCCGCGCCCGGGGCGCGCCAGAGGCGCGCACCTCAATAAGCCTGGATGACATTTCAAGAGATGTTGATATAGGAGATTCCGGAGTGGGATTATCTGATTGTGACGAGTCGAAGTTCACACTTTGGGGTTGTCTTCGACCAACTCGTCTTGCTGTGGGGATATCATCTTTAATTTTTTCAAAAATTTTAACCATATTGCAGACATGATCAAATTTAAAACATTTTTTATACTTTGGTTCTTGCATAAATAATATCTTTGCTCGAACTAACTGTAAATTATAGTGAACATCAAGTTATGTATTTCAACAATAATAATAAATTTCAAAAAATAATTAATAAAATACTTACAATATCTTCATCTGAAGCACCACTTGGATTCAGATTCTCTACTTGTCTCAAGCACGTATTCAATTTTCTTACTTCATTACTTATGATTTCCATTCGAGAACGAACTGGTCGGCTCGTACGAAGCTCAAAATGTTGATCTCGAAGTTCATTGTATCTGTCCTCCACACGAGATCAAAATGCATCTTGAGACTGGTTTCCACCGATAATAAGGTCTTGAGAAATATCCATGAATACTTGACAAAGGAGCACATCTTCAGTAATCGTGTATCCAGAGATTGAACAAATATTTTTTTTGTAAAAACCGGTTGGTTTGGAGATTATAAATACTTTGAAGAAATACTTCGAATTGGGTGATTTGAAGTAGAATTAGTGAATGTTATTATAGCCAATTCAAATTTGTTTTTTTTTTTTGAATTTGAATTTGAATTTGAATTTGAATTTATCGGTAGTCAACATTTAAAATTGAATCATTGTGTACAAACAGCTCAGTTTTACACATTGTCCAACGTATACAACTAAGTATTCATTGAATTGTGTGAAAACTTTATATGAGTGAGAATCATTTTCTGAAATCAGCTCAGCTTTACACATTGTCCAACGTATACAGCTAAGCATTCATTGAATTGTGTGCAGCTTTACACATTGTCCAACGTATACAGCTAAGCATTCATTGAATTGTGTGAAAACTTTATATGAGTGGGAATCATTTTCTTTGTCCAACGTATACAGCTAAGCATTCATTGAATTGTGTGAAAACTTTATATGAGTGGGAATCATTTTCTGAAATCAGCTCAACTTTACACATTGTCCAACGTATACAGCTAAGCATTCATTAAATTATGTGAAAACTTTATATGAGTGGGAATTATTTTTTAAAATCAGCTCAGTTTTACACATTATCCAACGTATACAGCTAAGCAAATTTGAATTTTATGACAAATTAATAACAGTTGGAAATTATTTCCTAAACTCAGCTCAGTTTTACACATTGTTCAATGTATACAGCTAAGCAAAGTTTTATAAATAGCATACTAGATTAGGTTCCTCCACACAATTATTCGTTGTTGTGTTAAAATTATTATTCTTCATTTCTACATACTTCAGCCATTCTTTTCTTACTTTAAAAATGAATTTCGATGCTAGAGGTCCATCATATTTATCATCATCTTCATCTTAATTTTCTGAAAAATATCATTGCAGAGATTGATGAAACCGAAGAAGTAATTCGTGAGTACATTAACAACAATATGATCCTCGCTAACAATTTACGTCAACAAAACTACCAACCGATCCATGGTGGCTCGATTCCTGGTCATACAGTGATCAACCGCGATCAAAAAACTGCGCATCAGAATTTGGTCATTAGATTACTTTGCCGATAATCCACGTTTTTGTGAAAATATGTTTCGTCATCGATATCGGATGTCTCGAAGTTTGTTCCTTCGTATTGTTGATGCAGTGAAAGATCATGACTATTGCTTCCAACAACGAAGTGATGGATTTGGTAGAATGAGATTATCATCGTTACAGAAAGTAACAGCTGTTTTTCGCATGTTGGCATACGGTCTACCAGCTGATGTTATGGACGAATATGTTAAAATAGGTGAGTCAATAGCAATTGAAAGTATGACAAAATTTTATCGTGCTTTGGTGGAGATATTCACAGAGCGGTATCTACGAACCCCTAATGCTAATGATATTGCTAGACTACTCTATATTGGTAAAAAACGTGGTTTTTCAGAAATGTTAGGAAGTCTTGATTGTATGCATCGGAAATAAAAAAATTACCCAATGTCATAGTCTGGACAATACGCGGGACGTAGTGGGTCACCAACTATTATCCTTGAAGCTGTAGCAGATTATGATCTTTGGATATGACACGCATATTTTGGTATGTCAGGCACCAATAGTGATATTAATGTGCTGGAGTCATCTAATTTTTTCTCTAATCTAGCTCAAGGTATTGCTCCTCCCGCTCACTATGTTATTTAAGGAAAAGAGTATAATATGGGTTATTATTTAGCTGATGGTATATATCTAAAATGGACTACTATTGTACAAACAATCCAACAACCATAAGGTAGGAAGAAAAAATATTTTGCCATGAAACATGAAGCATGTAGAAAAGATGTAGAACGTGCGTTCGGAGTTCTTCAATCACGATTTGCAATTGTGGCAGGATCAACACGTTTTTGGAAAAAAAACATGTGTTACATGACATAATGACTGCATGCATTATTATGCACAATATGATATCGAGGATGAACATGATCTTTATGCACCAATTTAAGAAGTGAGGGAAGCACCAACACCAGAAGTTGATAACTTGATATTATAGCAAATGAAACTATAAGATTTAATCAATTTATTACACGTTACAGATAAATCAAGGATAAAGATGCCCATATTGCGCTTCGTAATGCATTGATAGATCATCTATGGGAGGAATACACTAACGTTCTGTTTGTTTGCCTAAAAAAAGTGGGAAATCAAAGAAATGGAAAACAATTTCTAAGAAAAATTGTTTTGGGAGTGTTTGGTTTGCTAAAAAAAGAAGGAAATCAAAGAAACGGAGATGAGATGAGATGAGTTGTCACCTTATTATAGGATGATGTGAGTGATTTTATAAGAAAACTTGTTTTGATGTTGTTTGGTTGGCGAAAAAAATAAGGAAATGAATTATAAGAAACCTATTTCTTGTAATAGGTTGTTGTTTTTTTGTTTTGTTCATTCTTAAAAATAAAAAAAATAGATGAGATGAGATGAGTTGTCATTATATTATTGGATGATGTGATCCACACTTAAGAAAATTGTTTTCCTAACTTTTTGGGAGGAAATGGGTAAAAATAAAATGTTAATGAGATGAGATGAGTTGTCACCATCTTATTGGATGATGTGAGTGATTTTAAATAATGAGATGAGATGAGTTGAGTGATGTTTTGGATGAAAATAATATTTCTATTTCTTGGTTTTTAGGAAATAACCAAACATGCCCTAATTCAGAGAGTTAAGTGCACATTGAATTTGTAATTTTTACATTGTTGTTAATATTTAATTATTCTCTTGTATTTTATTTTCTGTTGTGTTCTTAAATGTAATATTTTAGTAATATCAATAATAAAAATATAATAGTTTAGCAATCAAGTTATTTTAATTAATAAAATAATATTTTATTGTTTTATTAGTTTAATTTTTTAAATAATATATCATTTTGTTTGAAAAATATGTGAAAAAAATAAAATTTTATATGTGGGGTTAATTGTTGAAATAGATAAAAAATGTAGGGAATAAAAAATAATAATATAAAAGTAGAAAAAAAGGAATATATTGAAAATATTTTTTTTTGGTGCAAAAAATGATGCAGTGGGTTGGAGATGAATTACTGTTTGGTGAGACTTTTACACCATTTTGGTGCAAAATTTACACCATTTTAGTGCGATGGGTTGGAGATGGCCTTAGTGAATTGAGGGCTTTTAACGTAAAGCTCCATTTCCCCTAGATTGTTGTTATATATTGATTCCTTTTATTATTATATCCTTCTTTTCCTCTCTGCCCGAAATATTCCCCTCTGACTTGTTGCTTGAAAGGTGGCAGACCATGCAGACAGCCAGGCTAGACAGGGCTTCCGTTTTAACTGGGAACAAACTAACATCAGTACCTATACTCTTCCTTCTCATTTATGATGAGTTGATAGATTGGTTTGGTCTAGTGCTAATAGTGCTGATAGAGGAGTGAAATTACACGTATAAATACTTCTCGTGTATGCTAGCAGGCGCTGACAATTGCATATGCCAAAGACTACTCTGTTATTGTCATTTGCCTGAATTAGGTCCAGAAGAAGCTGAATTCTAGTTGTCAAACAGGCATTCTGTCTCTGATTGTAAATTTTTAGCAAATATTTTAAGTTGGAGGTTATCTTTGACGTAATATTGGAAATTTTTCTTATGAGCATGTCATCTGAGGTTTGATCTTTAACGCGACATTGACGGGGCAAGCCAAAGCTTGTGACCATCTATGAAGCAGACGATTCAACTTCTAACTTATCTATTAAGTCTAAACCTAATTTAAACAGCTTCAGAATCTTTCATCTCAAGCCATGACAAACGCTATATGAGGCATGTGTTTTTATGGAATCTAATACTGCACCCTTGAGATAATGGTGAATAACGCTTCATAAATTCTGGTTCGGCCCAAATTGTTGGAGGAAAGATATTTGTATTAGAATGGATTCTGCAACTTATGGGGAAATAACTGAATCTGACTTCTGCAGTACAGAAAGTACTGCGATCATGCATAATATATTTTAACACTGCTCTTCATTCTTTTTATAAACAAGAACTTAGGGGTTGACATTAGATACTTAAGGCAGCCACAAATTTGATTATTTTTTTTTTTTTTGGTGGTGCCTTTCAGTTCAACATTATGGTCCTTTGTTGATTCTAATTCTGATGATACAAAGGAAGAGATCATTCTGTGCCACAAGGATTAAGTATCTT
The DNA here is from genome assembly GCF_001876935.1 of Asparagus officinalis. Taxonomy (NCBI): domain Eukaryota; kingdom Viridiplantae; phylum Streptophyta; class Magnoliopsida; order Asparagales; family Asparagaceae; genus Asparagus; species Asparagus officinalis. The sequence continues at coordinate 7,174,779 of NC_033794.1, read as the reverse complement.
TATTATTGATCTCTAGAACAGTTCATGGTGTGTGTATTGCCGAACTTTGATTCTTAGGCATTTTGTGAGCGATCAAGTTAAGCATGTGCCTTTGAGTGCCTTTATCTTACTGCTAAATAATGAATATTTGATGGATATTTTGGGTTCAATTCTGATTGCCAAATCGAATTGTAATTTACTCGCTTTTCCGTGATTGTCTGCTTCAGTTTGAGCCATAGCTAACATACAACTCAAAGCGCAAACCTGTGTGCTACTGGTGGTGGTATGAAAACGGAGGTTGCTTTCTATTCAAAGTTACGTTTTCATTATACTTGTATAGTATTTGTTTTGATTGCACACAATGGGAATGAATTAATTAAAGGAGCAATTCAAAGAAATCTAGCTGTACAGTTTTATGGGTCCTCCTTTACAAAGTGCTGCAGATCATATTTTCCAGTGTGCAGACTATTCAAAATCACAAAGTACAGTCATTTACATATACACCAGTAATATATAAAGTGGTGGATTATTTGGTTAATAATTTCTGAAGTTTTACTTGGATAAAAGTTGGAAATTGATCCAGCTGATTTACTGTTGCTGACAATTTTTGTTTTGACTTCTGCAGGGAATGCAGTTGATCAAATATATTTGCTGGTTTTTCTGGTCACCTCCACAATTAGAGAGGAAACCAAGTAAGAGTTGAAATCTCTTTCCTTCTTGGATATGAGGAGAATCCACACACTCATCGATTATGTATGTTTTATATATTTTGTTTTGGAGTTCGTAGGTCTTGGTAGAATAACACAACATAGTTTTTGCAATTGATGCTCTGTATAGCTGCAGTTTATAGGAAATGTCGATAAATTCCTTCTCTTGTTGAGTTTTAAAAAAAAAAATTCTACTGAAGTAGACGTATTATTTAGCGGACCATAACTGGAATGTTTCATGAAAATAGAGATTTTCCAATAATATGGCACATTGATTGAGAATTCCACGTCCAAAATGTCATGAGGAGTGATTGTTGCAGAATTTACACTGGAGGCTGCTTCAGTCTAAATACTTGTTATCCTTCAGAATCACAAAGCTCCACCTGTTCTATTTCGCAGCGAACGCAAAAGGTTTTATTTAATTTTATTTATTTACTTATTTATTGAGAAATCAGGTTGAAAGGGCACTTCTACTTGCTAATCTTTGTACTTCCGTGAGATGGCACCTGGCTTTCCAGAGCGAGCAATTAAATTTGGAGGAAATTTAACCTTCCCTTCCATAAAAAAAGGGCCATTATTATTGTGATCATATGATTATGGTTATGGAGAAAATGTGCTAGGCAGCTTTTTTGCTTAACTTCATACCTCATACAAATAAGAATTTGTATGAAACATTATTTTTGTTTCATAATATCCACGTAAGTAACCGATAAAGCATCCTTAAATAAAATTTGGAGCATACCCATTATAAAGAATTGTTCTCATGTTCATGTAAGCTGATACTCAAAAACTTCTGCAGCTCTGCATAATAGATGTTAGTTCTCCAAAATACAAGACTATCCCAAAGAAGCAAAAGCTTTAAACGTTTTGCATTGAGATTCTAAGCCAATTTAAGTAGCAAAAAAACGGGGTAGTAATACAAGAGTTAGCAACCTAAATCAACGACTAGCTACCGATATTGATATTATGGTGTAATTTAAATAACTAAACAATTTAGGGTCAAAATATGCTAAAAATATATATGTGCTCCCGGACCAATGGCTTCATCCCTCAATTCTCCGAATAATGCCCTTCCTTGGTGGACGTATATATATCAGTTAATACTAGGACAGGAGGATTTTGAGGATTAATGCAAGAATGCACGACTGTTGGAGCTCAATTCTTCAGCGTCTCCATGCCTGTAGAAAATGAACAATAACAATTAAAACCCAGTCCTAAATGAATCTCCGAGGGAAAAAATAAATAAATAAGCATCCAGTACCGTGGGCATTAAAGAAATTGCAAGCATTTAGTGATAATCCTGTAGACAAAGGTTCTATAAAATTAATTGGGTGACGCTACAGGCACACCTTCTGCCACACCTCCGGCCACATCCCCTCTCCCTTTACAGTGCAGGGGGCCCCACCTGAGATTTTAAAAAAAATCTTAGATGGGACCCCCTGCACTGTAGAGGGAGAGGGGGTGTGGCCGGAGGTGTGGCAGAGGGTGTGCCTGTAGTGTTTTTCAAATTAATTTTAGCAGCTAGCAGTATAATGATGACAATGAGAAGGTAGATGTTATCTCGTCTCTTCACATACCTGAACATAGCACAACCCCACAGTTTAGTCTTCCAATACTATAAACCAAGCATCTGTTTGTTTGCCTATTTGTCCTGGGGATTAGCCATCAACCTAAGCAAACTGTGTTGCATTTTTCATCCTAGTTTGCAACTGGGCAAAGTTATTATCGGTTGAAAGAGCTGAAACTGGACAAATTTTGGGTAATAGCCAAATGAAAAGTTTGAATTTTGAGGGGGAAAACAACTTTAATTGCTATTTGGTCGAAACAACTGAAAATGGATAAAAAGTACGCCAATAATTTGCCATTGGGTTAAACAAGACGAAAATAGAAAATAGTATTGATTGTAGCTCATAAAAATCGTGGATTTTGAAAAGAAAAATTAATCGCCATTGGGTCAAAACAATTGTAAATTGACGAAAATCATGTGTTATATCCCATAAAAACTGCAAATGTGAACTACGCCAATTAATTCCACTAGGATGAAATAAAAGAAAATAAACAAAAATTGTGGGTTATAACCTATGAACATTTTGAATTTTGAAGTATACCAATTATTCCACTGGGGGGACGAAATAAACGAAAGCAGAAAAAAATTGCGGGTTACAACCCATAAAAATTTTGAATTTTGAAGCGCACCAATTATTTGTCATTTGGTTGAAAGAGATGAAACTGGACAAAACTATATGTTATAGCCCATGAATGTGAATTTTGATGAAAAAACATAATTGTCATTTGGTCAAAACAAATAAAAATGGGCAAAAATCATGAATTATAGTCTATGAAAATTACGAGTCTTGAAATATGCCAATTACTCACCATTTGGCTAAAAGAAATGAAAATTGACAAAACTGCGGGTTATAGTTCAATAAAAATTGTGAATTTTCAAGGAAAAAAAAACTAAATTGTTATTTGGTCGAACGACTGGAAATGGACAAAAATTGTGGGTTATAGTTTATGAAAACTGTAAATTTTGAAGTATGTCAATTATTTACCTATTAATTATTTGTCACTGGGTTACAAGAGATGAAAATGGACAAAGTTGTGGGTTATGATTCATGAAAATCATGAAATTTGAGAAACGAAAACTTAATCATTATTAGGGTCAAAATGATTAAAAATGGACGAAAATTATAGATTATAGCCCAGGAAAATTGTGAATGTAAAATACACCAATTAATTCTATTGAGTCGAAATAGAAGAAAACTGACAAAAATTGTGGGTAACACATGACAAATTCCATGAAAATTAGAGTTTTGAAATATGCCAATTATGCACCATTTGGTTGAAAGAATTGAAAATTGACAAAATTATGGATTATAGCTTAATGAAAATCATGGATTTTGAAGGGAAAAAACCGAACTGTTATTTGGTCGAACGACCAGAAATAGACAAGATTTGTGGGTTATAGTCCATGAAAACTGCGAATTTTAAGTATACCAATTATCTACCACTAGGTTACAATAGATGAAAATGGACAAAATTGTGGGTTATGACTCGCGAAAATTATGAAATTTGAGAAAAGAAAACTGTATTATCATTGGGTCAAAATGAAAAAAAATGGACGAAAATCATAGGTTATAGACCATGAGCACTGCGAATTTAGAATACACCAATTAATTCTATTGAGACAAAATAGAAGAAATTTGAAAAAAATAGTGGGTAACCCATGAAAAATTAAGAATTTGAAGTACGCTAATTATTTGGCATTGGGTTGAAAGAGGTGAAAATGCATGCATGTGAGTTTGTGACTAATGAATTAAAAAATTGCATAAAAAGTTAAGATGATTTGTAAAGTGTAGATTAAGATACCAGATTATTCACAAAATATACCAATTCACCCTATATAAATATTCACACTTTAGATATCTACCTGAAAACCCAATAATGAGATCCTTTTATCTGCAACATTCCCCTCAATTGTTCAAGGTATGTGACATAAAAGCTAAAAACTACATTATATAAGCCTTACCATGGAAATTACCTCCTATATAAAAAACGACTAGAAAAATTACAATCTAGTTTGAGTTGAATTTTAACCAAAATAGGGCTTGGGAAAATTTTCATGGATATCTTGGTAGTCCCAAAGTTAAAGCATATGCCATAAATTTTAGTCTTGAAGCTTTAAGCCTTTTAACTAGATATACCAATACAAATTTTTTGGTATCTTGAACCTCTTGGTACCATAATCTAGTTTCCTGGTTCTATACCTTTTGGTAATAAACCTTCAGCAAAGTCCTCATAGGCCTCCTTTGACGATATACTGTGGTCATTTTGTATTATTCTAGGATGCTTCAAATCTTATTTATCATCTGCTTAAGTCTTAGGAAATGCGAGGATAAAAATTCAACCCTTTAGGCCTTGCAAATTCCTAAAGTAATTGTGGGATCTTAAATTATTGTAACAAATAAGGTCATCGACGCTGTCACGCTCTGGTATTCAAACCAACAAATATACCAGTTGTTTGCGGCCACTATATTAACATTCTTTCGGTGAACTCGCCCGAAATGAAGTTCACTCTTTGGGAACACCCAAAATTAAGTAGAAATGAAAAAGCAATCTCCTACAATATTCAACATAAGATGTATGAGCGTCGTAATATCTACTTCTAATGTAATTGCTACATACCGATGCTGATACAGCAGAGAAATAAAACTTGTAGACCGTTGGTTTTTCTTTACGTTATGAACTTAACAATGTAAAAGTGCATTAAACAAAAAGAACTGATGAAGTAAGTCCTTAAGGCTCTTGAAGAATATAAAATACAGGTGTGAAGAGGAGGGTCAAGATTTGATACAAATCAGGTCAACTTCTGACACGATACATGTATGTTTCTCAAACGCTAGATGATCCTAATGGACAATCATAAATTCATAATAATTATAATTTTCATATCCTCAAATATTAATATAAGACTAAAAAATTCCTCATACAAATACATTGGCACTGCAAAAGGAAAAGTTTTTAATCACAGAACCCCCAAAAAAAATCATATTTCCTCGTAATGAAAATGTCACCAAGGACATGATAGACCATCTATAAAGATACTGAGTATGGTCGACGGTATAGGAAAATTATTACACTAAAATCTTGAAGACAGTGGACTATCACAATGGATGAGCTATAATTTCATCTTAACTTGCATGTTAGCAGATATTAAATGAATAAAAGATAAAAGTAAGGAGGCCTGTTAACTATGTGAGAAATGGGTTTGAAATCAACTAGCTTTCAACAAAGAATTGAAACCGTTTATTCAACAGTAACATGTTCAAATCAAGTTAGTCTCAGCTAATTAACTATGGTTCATGAGGGAATAATCGCGACAACTGATGTGGATCATTTATTAGAATTTAGGATGCTTTATTGTATAGTCTTAAGGATTTGGAGAAGGGGTAATGACTAATTCCTTGTCCACTTCTGTGTTCTTCAATACTTTTCCTCTTTCAATCATTTTGTTATGTTAGGGTCTTAGAGAAGAAATAATTAAGTTATTGAATCTCACGATGTCCACGTCCGCTTCTACTATAACATACACTATATCACACTAAATAAGGCTACATAAAGGAGAGACAAATCAAAACAAAGTTAGACCTTGATCTTTTTTATCATAAATTGGCCTCTATTATTCACAATAACTTTCATTTCTTCCATGCTCCTTCCCTAGAAATTCTTTTATCTTTCACAATTATCGCCTAATATAACCTCTGTTAAGACTGAAAACTTATCGGCTAGTACTAAAGACTCCCTTAGAAGCAAGTGCATACTTCTTCGAATACCACAATAACAGCATTTTCATTTTCTGCTTGCAATATATCAAAAACTTAACCAAAAATCACCGAAATTAATCCTATGTTCCCATCTCCTGTATTTCCTCATCACGCTCAATGCCAAAACTTTAACTAGACCCAATTTCTCAATTCTTGCCCCCGTCAGTTCATAGGGCATCAATTCTCTCCACTCCATTCTCAAATTCTCGTGAGGGCATAAATTATGTCATCCTGGTTCGCTTTACCCATCGCAACAATATAAAATATTTGGAAAAAATACAAATTTCCCAATAATAATCAGTTGGGTACAGTACAAAAGAAGAACATTATCAAGTTTTTAAGATTCAATCCAATAGATTCTCATCCAACCAAACAAATAGAAAGATTACGCATCTCACGTTAGAAAAAATAGCGCCAAAACAAATGATTCTCCGCCCACACAACAAGACCAGTCAAATTAAAAATAAATAAAAAAATAAAGAAATAAAGATCGATCCGCTCACCTCCGCTTCCTTCTCCTCCTCGAGAAGAACCCATGGCGGCCAAGACCGCCACCAATTCGACACCTCGCCGGCATTTCTTAAGACCCTAGGAGAGAGAGAAACAAGAGAGAGAGAGAGAGGATCTTTGGCTCTTCACTCTCTTCTGATACTCTGTCTCCTCTTTTTATCCCTGGCTTTTTTCCGCGTTGTCTCTTTTTGAAATTTTTTAAAGTTTTCAAAATTTCATTTTTAGGGTTTCTAGAAAAGGGGAGAGTTTTTTTACGAATCCCGAAGAAGACAGCAGGCTCGTTTTAGTATTTAATTTTCGAAATTGAAGTTGAAACCCGCCTTAAATCTTGTCAGAGCAGATAAAAGGGACAGACAAAAGGGACCAAAGGACTCTTTTAACGCCTAAAAGGTAAGAAAGTGGAGCCCACTTTGTAGTTCAGCCGCTCGGTTGGGTTAGGGCCTGCCGGCCTGGGATGTGGGCCTGATGGCGCTTCGTACTGCTGCTTTCGTTTGGGGCTTTGATAATGGATTTCAAGTGTAAAATATTATTCGCTAGATTGTAAAATATCAATCGCTAAATTATTCAAGTATAAAAATATTATTCGCTGAATTTTTAGATTCTAGATAGTTATGATAATAAATAGGAAAATTTTGTCTAAGCCCCAAATTAAGAACCCTCGTGTGATTTAGTCCTTGACCTTTCTGCCTTGTGTTTTGGGCCCGTGACCCAAGTTCTCGTGTGAAAAGACCCCTTCCCAACCCATATTTATCTCAAGTCCCTAAAATACCCCTTATCGTCTTTCTCCTCTTCTCATTCCTCTTCTTGTACTCTCTCTCTCTCTTTCTCCACTCCACCTCCTCTCATCCTTTCTTCTCCCCTACCATCATCCTCCTCCATTCCACTTCATGTCTCCTATTTTTTTCGCTCAACATCCTTCATCTTCACTTCTGCATCCAACTTTATTCTCCTCGTCTTTCCTCCACCCTTACTCCATCATTGCCCCTTTTTTTCTTCTTCCCCCATCGTTCCTCCTACGTTCATCCACCTTCGTCTTTTCTCCTCTAAATTATCTCCAGTCACCTTTCTTCCCCTCACTCCTCTTCTATTTTTTTTTCACCCTTCTCTTCTTCCTCTGTTTCTATTTTCTCGTTCTTTCATGATCGTTGTCGCAACTCCTATAAATTCATATGCCTCGTCTCTTAAAGACGTATTTGTTGGATAAAGTAACTGTTTTCTAATGTCACACCGAAATTAATACTTAACATTTAAAATTAACATCTAAACCTTACAGTTAACGTGTAACAATTAGGATTGATATGAGGTCTAAAGTTAACAGTGAGATTTAAAGTTAACATCTAACAATGAAAGTTAATATGTAAGGTCTAATGTTAACATATGAGGTATAAATTTAACATCTAACTTTTAGGATTAATATAAAAGTTTTAAAATTGTTAGATATTAACTTTAGACCTCAAGTATTACTTTTAATTGTTAGATTGTAACCGTATGTCTTATATGTTAACTTTACCTATTAAGTATTAACTTTTGTGTGACCTTAAAAGATGATAATATTAGTCAAAAGAGACGATTTTGAGTGATGCAGTGGTGGTGATGGTGGGAGAAGGAAGATGAGAGAGAGTTGAGAAAATATGAAAACGACGAAGATGTTGTAGTGACGGCCAAAAATATAGTAGTTGAAAAAGATAAGAAGAAAGAGAAGTGTTGCTATTTGTTGGCCCAAAAACTGGCCCATTACCAAGAGGCCTAGATCCCTACACATATCTGCCCTTGCCCTCTCTTCGACCTCTCCTACCCGATGGTACTAAGCCCTATGTCGGCAGGTCCTTCCCCATTCTCGTGTCCTGTTCTGCAGCCGCTGTGAGTCCTATCTCCCATCCTTATAGGTTGGCTCATACCATTCGAAACCCTAGGCTTCTCTCCCATGTCGGCTGACCCCTTCTATTTAGGTTGAAGGGTTGGTAGTAGCTTGGGAGAGAAGGAGGAGACGGTGAAGAGAAAACTGAGCTTGGTGCTCCTCTGCTCTGTGCAATCCTCTCCCCTCCCATGTTAGCTTTGTGCAATCCCCCTCTCTTCTGTGAGCTTTGTGCTCTCACCCCTTTGTGCGATCTCTTCACCTCTGTGAGTGATTTAGGAGCAGATCTGTGGCAAGCTCTCCCTTTGTGTTCTTGGTGGTGCGCTAGAGAGGAGAGCAAGGACTGGTTTTAGCAGGCTTCTAAGCCAAACATCGATGACCAAGATCATCAACAAGAAGGATGACACAATGTTGGAGGTGGTGGTGACAACGATAATCATTTAGGAGAATGAGGAGGAGGAAAATAATTCACGGGTCATAAAAACAAAAGAGATGAGGAGGTTGAGGGTGAGGGTATTTTGGGGATAAATGCTCGAAAAAAGGCATTTCACATGAGACCTTGGTTCAAGGGGCCAAAAAGTCAATGAGCTTAACAACATGAAGGTTTTTAATTTGAGGTCTAGACACAATTTTCCCTAGTAAATAAATATTCATCTAGCCATCCGATAAGTATATTCTCCCATACAATATGGATCCTGTGGACAAATTAAGATCTTGCAATTCCTTAATAAGTTTCATGCTGGATTATTTGATTAACAAGGTGAATAAATATATTAGTAAGGAAAACATTTGGACGAATGAATTCATTGCATTTAATAAGCAATTAAACTATGTTTTTTTAAGTTAATTAATTTGCACCTTCAACTACTTGTACATACTTGTTTTGGGCATGCCTTGCATTTACAATTGATAATATCGTTACAAGCTTAACAACAGTCTACCTCATATTATGGATTTTTGAGAGTAAACAACTTTTAGATCTTTGACTTCTGCGCGGATCTAACCTTTTTCATATCAAAACAAATACCACGACGTTTGTGATTATAATCATATGTAGAGTTTCACATTAATGTACCAATCCCAAACATTAACGAAAGAACAACTTGATTGCGTTTTAGAACATTGATTTTATTATTTTCAGTATATATTTAACTATATTAATTTCCTCTAATGTCTCGTTTAGATTTATATCTATATAAAGGCTGAATCTATATTTTAAAGGAGGTATGTTTTCTATTAATGTTATTTTGATATTTTACTTGTTGGCTCCTTTATAATTCCTCCAATCATGCTAATTCGTTCTCTACGCAAGAAATGTATGATGAATAATCCTCAGCAAAACATTAGAAGAGTCATATAAGAAATACAACTCGTAACAAATAGACACTCGTTTAAATCGTGCTCTCAAATTTCTACTAAAAGACTTGCTTGCAACAAAAACATATGTTATATATATTGAAATCATTGCCTAGGATTTTTAACCAAGTGTTTGCAGAAAAATATACTTCCATGTGCAAATTTTCTCCCCTAGCACGATAACTACTTCTCTCTTCTAGACATGCATGTTCTTTCTTTTTATACTAATGACGTCTTCTCTTGGTACAAGTTTAACTCCAAACATATATATTTAAGAAATAAAAGAAGAAATTTAGGTTGCAATAAAGTAACAAGAAACAACACAACATATAATACAAAATGTTGATGGTAAAAGTGTAAAAAAGTTGAGGAAAAAAAGAGAGAATAAAAGATATGAGAAAATAAGGGGGAAATGAACATAATACTAGCAAGTTTGAAACCAACGTAAGTAGCATAACATTCTTTACAATATGCATGTTTAGCACATTTCGCTGTCCTTTGCATTAATAACAAATTTACCTTCGTTAGCTTTACTAGAGATCGATCACGGAAAATACAAATATATATTATTCATTGTCAACTTTGAATCAATATAAATCACGGAGCAAAACAAAAATATAAACTTGTTTAATGAAATGTAAGAATTAGGTGTAATAACCAACTTTTGTATCGTGAAAAAGGAAATATAGACAAAACAATTAGTAAAACATATATATATATATATATATATATAGGTTGGGCAACCTTTTGTATCGTGAATTCGGGAAAGGTAGCTTCCGGCTTTGAACCTTTCCTTAGTGAGTTTGTCGCCACCTGAGGGACATAATGGACTAAGCCTTGAATTAGGGCCCTTGAATCAGGTATTGACAAAAACACACACAATACACTTCATCTATTGAGCAAAGCGGGTTGAGCGTTAAAAAGGCCATGCTCACAATAACCGACTCATGAGAGTTTCTAGGGGTTAGTTTAGTCCAGCCCCCCCCAACCGCGGCCATCACGATTCCTCTCACGTAGGTAAGTCCTCAAAGGGTACTACAGCTGTTTATTTAATACCCCCCAATAATACATGCGTTGGACTTATTAAGAGTAAAACTCAGCCTAACCAGCTGTATCATAGGAGCATCGTCATCATAGAGAAGGGGTAGTAGCTCACACTACATAATGATATATGAATATATATATGGGTCGATGCTCCACCCGAGTATCACTAGTCCAGCTTGTTTCTACCACATTGAACCGACATTGGGACAACGTCTCCAAATAAGGGTTGGGTTCCCACTGTCAGTGACCTCTTTAATGGACTTAACCCCATCTCCCTCGATGAATCCAGGACTACACTCCTGGATAATCCCTTAGTCAAAGGGTCAGCAATATTTTTCTCAGACTTTACAAAATCCAAGATCACAACTTTGCCTAACAGGCGTTGTACAGACTTATATCTTATTTGAATATGTCTGTTGAGTTTTTTATTTACATGTACTTGCTTTAGAAGCTCTATGGTAGATCTAGAATCAGAATGAATGGAAATTGGAGGAAAAGGTTTAGGGACCAAAGGAAGTTCAGAGATAAGATCTTTTAACCATTCGGCTTCTGAGCAAGTAGTATCAAGTGCAATCAATTCAGATTCCATGGTGCTCCTGGCAATTACTGTTTGCTTACATGATTTCCAGGATACAGCAGCACCACCAAAAAGAAATACATACCCAGATGTTGACTTTACACTGTTGGAATCTGTGACCCAATTGGCGTCACTATACCCTTCAATGGCATCAGGGTATCCAGTGTAAGTTAAGCAATAGTCAACTGTCCCTTTTAAGTATTTAAATACTCTTTCTAAGGCAGACCAATGATCTGGGTTAGGGTTACTGGTATACCGACTCAATCTCCCTACAGCATAAGCTATATCGGGTCTAGTCCGGTTTGATATGTATAAAAGGGATCCAATCATTTGGGAATATTTCAATTGAGAGACAGATTCACCTTCATTTTTCTTCAAGGGTATAGAAGAATCATATGGTGTGGAAACAGATTTAAAGTTATGAAAGTTGAATTTGATCAGCATTTTCTCAATACTGTGAGAAAGACTCAAGGATATTCCTCTAGTGTCTCTAGTGATTTTCATTCCAAGTATCATATCGGCAAGACCTAAGTCTTTCATGTCAAAATTTTTGGAGAGATAATCCTTAACTTTTAAGATTAGTTCAAGAGTAGTTCCAAAGATAAGGATATCATCAACATAGAGACATAGGATAACATAGTCATTGTTTATCACTTTTGAATAAACACATTTGTCGTGTTCATTCACCGTGAATCCATATTGTGCAATGACTTTGTTAAATTTCTGGTGCCATTGTTTAGGAGCTTGTTTAAGACCATACAGAGATTTAACAAGTTTACAGACTTTGTTTTCCTGACCCTTGGTAATGAAGCCTTCAGGTTGGTGCATATAAATTTCTTCATCTAGATCACCATTCAGGAAAGCAGTCTTGACATCCATCTGATGTATGATCAGTTTGTGGATAGCAGCAAAGGCTAAAAGAATTCTGATAGTAGAAATTCGGGCTACAGGAGAATAGGTATCAAAGTAATCAATGCCCTTTTTCTGAGTATAGCCTTTAGCTACTAATCTAGCTTTAAATTTATCTATGGAACCATCAGCTCTAAGTTTCTTTTTGAATATCCACTTACAGCCAACAGGATTACAGCCTGGAGGTAGGTCAGTGAGTATCCAAGTATGGTTTTCCATGATAGATTTAATCTCATTATCAATGGCTTCTTTCCAGAAAGGAGATTCAGGTGAATCCATTGCTTCTTGAAATGAGCTTGGATCACCTTCAACAAGAAAGGTAAAGAAGTCTTCTCCAAAATCCTTTTGAATTCTACCTCTTTTGCTTCTTCGAGGCTCAATGTCAAAAGGTTGGGAAGAACTAGATGATGGAAGATCAGAAGGAATAGATGTTCTAGAATTTTCTGAGATTTTGGATTTGAAAGGAAAGATATTTTCAAAGAAGACTGCATCTCTAGCTTCAATGATAGTGTTGTTGGATATGTCACTGATTTCAGAGTTAATGACTAGAAATCTATTAACATTGCTATCTAGTGCATATCCAATGAAAGCAGCATCAATAGTTTTGGAACCAATTTTCCTCTTCTTAGGTTCGGGAATAGCTACCTTAGCCAAGCAACCCCAAACTCGGAAGAAGTTCAGATTAGGAGATCTCCCCTTCCAATATTCATAAGGAGTTGTATTGGAATTTCTTTGGGGAATCCTATTGAGAATAAAACAAGCAGAGAGAAGAGCTTCACCCCAGAGATTTTCAGGTGCTCCTGAACTGAGTAACATACAGTTTACCATGTCCATTAGGGTTCTGTTTTTTCGTTCAGCTACCCCGTTAGACTGTGGTGTATAGGGAGCAGTAACCTCATGAATAATACCGTGTTCTTGGCAAAATTCAGTCATATAATTTGAGGTATACTCCCCCCCACGATCAGATCTTAGGATCTTGATCTTCCTGTCTAATTGGTTCTCAGACTCAGCTTTATAGACCTTAAACCTATCTAGGACTTCATCTTTAGTCCTGAGAAGATATGTGAAACAATATCTGGAGTGATCGTCTATAAAGGTCACAAAATATCTCCTACCCCCTCGGGTGAGAACTCGATTCGAGTCACACACATCACTATGAATTAATTCGAGGGGCTCAGAGTTTCTAGTTATAGACTTGAAGGGTTTTTTTGTGTGTTTCCCTTGAACACAAATCTCACACTTGGATGAGAGGTCAATAGATGATTTAGGAATAAGATTCAAATTGATCATTTTCTGTAAAGTTTGAAAATTGACATGTCCAAGTCGTCCATGCCAGACATCACAAGATTCAACAATTTGAATAACAGGAGACTTAGAATTTTCATTAGAACTGGAATTGATTACATTGAGTTTGAAAAGGCCATTACAGATAAAACCTTTTCCTATAAAATTATTACTCTTTGTAATCACAAATCTGTTGGATTCTTTTACAATCCTATAACCAGTTCTAAGAAGAAGAGATTCACTAATCAAATTTCGACGGAGAGAAGGAACAAGGTAGACGCCTTGCAGATGTAGGGCTTTCCCAGAAGTCATAGTGAGCTTTATACTTCCACTTCCTATTATTGGTTTAGTGGAGTCATCTGCTAAGCTTATGCTTCCTCCACGTGATTCCTGATAATTTGAAAACCAAGAGCGATCATTACAGACGTGTATATTTGCTCCGGAATCCAGATACCAATCAGTGGAAGAAGTTAGAGAATTTACAAGATGAGGTGATGGGGCTAACCTGAAGGAGGTTGGATTCTCTTCAATCATATTAACTTTATTTGATCCATTTCCTTTAGAGGCAGGTTTAGCCGGTTCCTTCTTCCGAAAGAAACAGTTGGAAGAAATGTGGTTGGTTCTACCACAGACAAAGCAGAACTTTCCATCAGACTTATGGCTGGAAGAATTGGAATTGGAAGAATTTGATTTGAAGGAAGATTTATTGAAAGATTGTTGGTTTTTCTTGAATTTCTTCCATTTGGGTTTGAAATTTCTAGATTTAGGCTTTTCCTCTACCAAGTTTACTTTAGCTTTTGATTCATTCTTGGTTTTGGAATTTAGCCTATGCTGGTCTTCAATACGAATGGCCTTGAGGGCCTCAGTTAAGGTTAGATCTCCTTGCTTGTGTCGGAGATCTCCAGCAAATCTAGACCAGGAAGGAGGGAGTTTATCAATCAAACAGGAAACTTTATAGTCATCAGTAAAAGTGTTTCCTTTTGATTGGAGATGACGGATGAAATCTAAAAATTCATGAATTTGTTCATTAATGGGCTTGTCATCTACCATCATGAACTTATTGAAGGACGAAGAGGTGAAACGCAGAATTCCGGCATCATCATAGCCATATTCTGCTTCAAGAGCTTGCCATAGGTCTTTTGCACTTTTGAACTCATAGTATATGTCATAAAGGTTGTCTGCAAGTGCACTAAGAATTCTATGACAACAATGATAATTAATATCTTCTGGTTTCATAGAGCTAGAAAGAGAGCTAGCACCTGAACCAGAAGTGGAAGGAACAGACTGTTCAGGATCAGGAGTCAAAGGTTGAGTACCACTAGTAGAAGACTCAGGAAAGTCAATGGCTGATAAGAGACCTAAGGTAGTGAGCCAGTATCTCATCTGATTAGCCCACCGTTTATAGTTGATACCGGTGAACTTCTCAGGTTTGACACTTTTTGAATGATCAATTGCCATAAGTCCAATTTGAGTTTTACTAGTCTAGGTAGTTGAAATCTGAACAGGGTAAGAATTTTATTAATACTACTAGACCAGAAACTTAATTAAACCTGCTCTTAACCAAAAACTCTAAAAGTGAAAAGATTAAAGTTTTACTCGGGTAGTTTGGCCAGGTAAGGATAGTACTAGAGGTTGATCAATGATCGATTAAGTACCTCGTTTCTTGCAGAGCGCTTTATGCAACCCTTAAACCTTTCCTTAGACACCAACTAATCCAAGAAAACTTGAACCGGTTCACTTAAAGATTTTTTGTTTATGACAGATACTGAATTTGAGCACAGAAGCAACAAAGAAATAATATTTTTTTAACTAATTTAGATGCAACAAGTTAAAAATTGGCGTCACTATACCCTTCAATGGCATCAGGGTATCCAGTGTAAGTTAAGCAATAGTCAACTGTCCCTTTTAAGTATTTAAATACTCTTTCTAAGGCAGACCAATGATCTGGGTTAGGGTTACTGGTATACCGACTCAATCTCCCTACAGCATAAGCTATATCGGGTCTAGTCCGGTTTGATATGTATAAAAGGGATCCAATCATTTGGGAATATTTCAATTGAGAGACAGGTTCACCTTCATTTTTCTTCAAAGGTATAGAAGAATCATATGGTGTGGAAACAGATTTAAAGTTATGAAAGTTGAATTTGATCAGCATTTTCTCAATACTGTGAGAAAGACTCAAGGATATTCCTCTAGTGTCTCTAGTGATTTTCATTCCAAGTATCATATCGGCAAGACCTAAGTCTTTCATGTCAAAATTTTTGGAGAGATAATCCTTAACTTTTAAGATTAGTTCAAGAGTAGTTCCAAAGATAAGGATATCATCAACATAGAGACATAGGATAACATAGTCATTGTTTATCACTTTTGAATAAACACATTTGTCGTGTTCATTCACCGTGAATCCATATTGTGCAATGACTTTGTTAAATTTCTGGTGCCATTGTTTAGGAGCTTGTTTAAGACCATACAGAGATTTAACAAGTTTACAGACTTTGTTTTCCTGACCCTTGGTAATGAAGCCTTCAGGTTGGTGCATATAAATTTCTTCATCTAGATCACCATTCAGGAAAGCAGTCTTGACATCCATCTGATGTATGATCAGTTTGTGGATAGCAGCAAAGGCTAAAAGAATTCTGATAGTAGAAATTCGGGCTACAGGAGAATAGGTATCAAAGTAATCAATGCCCTTTTTCTGAGTATAGCCTTTAGCTACTAATCTAGCTTTAAATTTATCTATGGAACCATCAGCTCTAAGTTTCTTTTTGAATATCCACTTACAGCCAACAGGATTACAGCCTGGAGGTAGGTCAGTGAGTATCCAAGTATGGTTTTCCATGATAGATTTAATCTCATTATCAATGGCTTCTTTCCAGAAAGGAGATTCAGGTGAATCCATTGCTTCTTGAAATGAGCTTGGATCACCTTCAACAAGAAAGGTAAAGAAGTCTTCTCCAAAATCCTTTTGAATTCTACCTCTTTTGCTTCTTCGAGGCTCAATGTCAAAAGGTTGGGAAGAACTAGATGATGGAAGATCAGAAGGAATAGATGTTCTAGAATTTTCTGAGATTTTGGATTTGAAAGGAAAGATATTTTCAAAGAAGACTGCATCTCTAGCTTCAATGATAGTGTTGTTGGATATGTCACTGATTTCAGAGTTAATGACTAGAAATCTATTAACATTGCTATCTAGTGCATATCCAATGAAAGCAGCATCAATAGTTTTGGAACCAATTTTCCTCTTCTTAGGTTCGGGAATAGCTACCTTAGCCAAGCAACCCCAAACTCGGAAGAAGTTTAGATTAGGAGATCTCCCCTTCCAATATTCATAAGGAGTTGTATTGGAATTTCTTTGGGGAATCCTATTGAGAATAAAACAAGCAGAGAGAAGAGCTTCACCCCAGAGATTTTCAGGTGCTCCTGAACTGAGTAACATACAGTTTACCATGTCCATTAGGGTTCTGTTTTTTCGTTCAGCTACCCCGTTAGACTGTGGTGTATAGGGAGCAGTAACCTCATGAATAATACCGTGTTCTTGGCAAAATTCAGTCATATAATTTGAGGTATACTCCCCCCCACGATCAGATCTTAGGATCTTGATCTTCCTGTCTAATTGGTTCTCAGACTCAGCTTTATAGACCTTAAACCTATCTAGGACTTCATCTTTAGTCCTGAGAAGATATGTGAAACAATATCTGGAGTGATCGTCTATAAAGGTCACAAAATATCTCCTACCCCCTCGGGTGAGAACTCGATTCGAGTCACACACATCACTATGAATTAATTCGAGGGGCTCAGAGTTTCTAGTTATAGACTTGAAGGGTTTTTTTGTGTGTTTCCCTTGAACACAAATCTCACACTTGGATGAGAGGTCAATAGATGATTTAGGAATAAGATTCAAATTGATCATTTTCTGTAAAGTTTGAAAATTGACATGTCCAAGTCGTCCATGCCAGACATCACAAGATTCAACAATTTGAATAACAGGAGACTTAGAATTTTCATTAGAACTGGAATTGATTACATTGAGTTTGAAAAGGCCATTACAGATAAAACCTTTTCCTATAAAATTATTACTCTTTGTAATCACAAATCTGTTGGATTCTTTTACAATCCTATAACCAGTTCTAAGAAGAAGAGATTCACTAATCAAATTTCGACGGAGAGAAGGAACAAGGTAGACGCCTTGCAGATGTAGGGCTTTCCCAGAAGTCATAGTGAGCTTTATACTTCCACTTCCTATTATTGGTTTAGTGGAGTCATCTGCTAAGCTTATGCTTCCTCCACGTGATTCCTGATAATTTGAAAACCAAGAGCGATCATTACAGACGTGTATATTTGCTCCGGAATCCAGATACCAATCAGTGGAAGAAGTTAGAGAATTTACAAGATGAGGTGATGGGGCTAACCTGAAGGAGGTTGGATTCTCTTCAATCATATTAACTTTATTTGATCCATTTCCTTTAGAGGCAGGTTTAGCCGGTTCCTTCTTCCGAAAGAAACAGTTGGAAGAAATGTGGTTGGTTCTACCACAGACAAAGCAGAACTTTCCATCAGACTTATGGCTGGAAGAATTGGAATTGGAAGAATTTGTTTTGAAGGAAGATTTATTGAAAGATTGTTGGTTTTTCTTGAATTTCTTCCATTTGGGTTTGAAATTTCTAGATTTAGGCTTTTCCTCTACCAAGTTTACTTTAGCTTTTGATTCATTCTTGGTTTTGGAATTCAGCCTATGCTGGTCTTCAATACGAATGGCCTTGAGGGCCTCAGTTAAGGTTAGATCTCCTTGCTTGTGTCGGAGATCTCCAGCAAATCTAGACCAGGAAGGAGGGAGTTTATCAATCAAACAGGAAACTTTATAGTCATCAGTAAAAGTGTTTCCTTTTGATTGGAGATGACGGATGAAATCTAAAAATTCATGAATTTGTTCATTAATGGGCTTGTCATCTACCATCATGAACTTATTGAAGGACGAAGAGGTGAAACGCAGAATTCCGGCATCATCATAGCCATATTCTGCTTCAAGAGCTTGCCATAGGTCTTTTGCACTTTTGAACTCATAGTATATGTCATAAAGGTTGTCTGCAAGTGCACTAAGAATTCTATGACAACAATGATAATTAATATCTTCTGGTTTCATAGAGCTAGAAAGAGAGCTAGCACCTGAACCAGAAGTGGAAGGAACAGACTGTTCAGGATCAGGAGTCAAAGGTTGAGTACCACTAGTAGAAGACTCAGGAAAGTCAATGGCTGATAAGAGACCTAAGGTAGTGAGCCAGTATCTCATCTGATTAGCCCACCGTTTATAGTTGATACCGGTGAACTTCTCAGGTTTGACACTTTTTGAATGATCAATTGCCATAAGTCCAATTTGAGTTTTACTAGTCTAGGTAGTTGAAATCTGAACAGGGTAAGAATTTTATTAATACTACTAGACCAGAAACTTAATTAAACCTGCTCTTAACCAAAAACTCTAAAAGTGAAAAGATTAAAGTTTTACTCGGGTAGTTTGGCCAGGTAAGGATAGTACTAGAGGTTGATCAATGATCGATTAAGTACCTCGTTTCTTGCAGAGCGCTTTACGCAACCCTTAAACCTTTCCTTAGACACCAACTAATCCAAGAAAACTTGAACCGGTTCACTTAAAGATTTTTTTTTTATTTTTTATTTTTTATTTTTTTTTTTTTATGACAGATACTGAATATGAAAATTGACAGATATAAAATTCAGTACTATTGCAGTAAAATAATTTGTTAACTACTTAGATGCAAAAGGTTAACAAATTAAAACAGTTAAACAAATATGAAATTCGGGTGAACAGTAACAAATTTTTTTTTTTTAATATATATTTATTTTCAGATTTAAATTAACAGCAATAAATTATCTATCTTCTAGATTGCTATCAATAAACAATATTAGTTTAACTGAAAATAAATGAGTTATGAAAAATCAGGCCTGAACGGGGTGCAGTCGTGATACACTGCCCTAGAAGATAGAGGACCCGCCTGTCGCCCTGGCGTAGTTGATCCTCCCCCCTAGCGGTAAAAGCCCCCCGGAAACGGCCGGCCTCTCTACTCGGGCGCGAGTAGCAGAGCTTCTGCTCAGATGAAGATGATTGCCCAAAATAATCCTCAAAATATGTAGCCGAAAATCTTTGAGTACTAAGAGTAGCAGAAGGAGGAAGAGGGAGCTATGAAATTCTTTGTGAATTTCTGTGTGTTTTCCCGAATGAACTCTGCCTCCTTATATAGCCTCATGAACCAGTAACCGATGCTGAATCTCCTCGTCCGTTGGGCGTAAATCACGCTGCCGTTACATAATAAATGCTGCCGTTACATAATAAATGCTGCCGTTACAAAAAAAAAAAATAAAAGCTGGAGAAGGAGCTCAAACACTAGTAGGCCCAAAACATTACTCAAAGCCCATTAGGAAGTGAACCATTATAAACCACTTGAACTTCTCTTCAACTTCCAATGTGGGACTATTCACAATTGCCTTTTCCTTAAGAAAATGCTAACAATAACCAACTTTTGGCGTTAAATCTCAAACACATGCTTCATTCTTATGTTTTTTTCTAGAATATATGATTTTTAATTTTTCATGATTTAGGTCCAACTATTTTCGAATCCCGGGCGTAAATAGCAAAGCGGGTCAAATTGTTACCAAAACGAACCCGCATCCGAACCCGTAGCTTTTTCCAGTCAAATTGCCAGAACAAACGCACGAACTCAACGCACCATTACCGAAACTGACACCTGAAACAGAACCGCCACGTGGCGTTCATTTTCTTTCACCGTCCACCTTTTCACCTTCTTCCTCAATCCAAATTCACCGCTTTACATAATAACCTCGTTACGGGCAATTCATCAGATTAAAAACAGCGCAGTTAAAAAAAAAAATTAGCAGTGATAATTCTCCCGCTCTCGTCATTCAAAATTCTCTTTGAAAGCTCAAATTGCCATTCTTTTATATATAAAATCAAAATTCAATTTTCATCGCCATTTTCTCTCTTCGACATAACAAAACCCTAGCTCTCTAGATCTCATCTCCATGCCTCCAGGCGCGAGAAAGAGGAAAGCGGCGAAGCGAAAGAATCAGAGGATGGCGGCCGTCGACAATCAGCACCGTCAGCAGCAAGATTCTTCTACGAGCCCTGACCCTAACCCTAGTTCTCACGGTTAGATTCTCTTTCTCTTTTACGATCGTTGATCTTTAGATGATTCTTGGTTAATTGGTCGGATCTGATGCAGGGAATGAGATCGAGACGACGCCGGTTGTAATCGAGGACGACGGCGATGAACCTTTTGAGACGCCGAGGTTTCAGCCGGAGACGCCGAGGATTCCGCCGGAGACGCCGTATTATTCGTTGGAGAGATTGAGAATTGGAAGAAGAGATGATCTCGAGGGCTTGAGGTTTCTAGCGGAGACACCATATTATTCGACAACGGATAGTGAGGAAATTGCGAGGAGGGATGAGATTGAGGGATCGAGTGAAGAGCGTGTTCTTGTTGGGGAGAATTCTAAGGGTTTTGATGTGGAGATTACTTCCAAGGATGAGATTGATAGCTTGGGAGATAGAAAATTTGAGGAATTAGAGAGTTCTGATACTTCGGAGGGTTTGAAAGAGACGAAAGATGAGGTGACATTGGAGAAACCGGAGACTGAGAATGATGTTCAATTGATTGAGAAATATGTTGATGTTGATGAAGAGAGGACTCCCAATGCTTCTAGTGGAGCAGTTGATGTTTCCTCAATCAACGAAAAGGATGTGAAAGTAGTGCCGTGGCCATATGAGGAGATAGATTCCATTAATGGAGAAGCAAAGGCTGGCATCGAGAATGGTGACAGAGATATAGAAACAAAGTTTGACAAGGATGAGGGTTTAAAAAAGAAAAAAATGGATAGTTTGATTGAGAAGAAAGAACATGAGTTTCCTGCTACTGGGAATTCCAAGGATGTTCTTGAATTAGTTCAAGAAATTCTGCCTCAGACTGATGCGGATTTCACAAGTGATAAGTTGGGGAAATCTGCTGAGAAGAGCTTTTTACCCATTAAAAGTTCTGGTCTTATTGCTGAAGAGTCTACGGATAAAGCTGAAATTATTGAGAAATCTGTTGCTGTTAATGAAGAGAGTACTCCCATGACTATGATCGAGGCAATTAATGTTTCTTCATCCAATGAAAAGGTAGCGAAAGTAGTACCATGGCCAGATGAGGATATAACTGCTGTTAATGGAGAAGTGAACAGTGATACTGAAGTTGTTACTTTTGAGAAGGAAGGCGAGGTTGATGGAGACAGAGATCTACAGATGGACGTCCAGAAAAATAAGGGTCTAAATGAGAATAAATTGGAGAATTTAGTCGAAGAGAATGAACAAACTTTTCTTCATATTGAGAATTCTAAGGACTTCACTGGATCAGTTGAAGAAATTCTTACTGAGATTGATGAGGATTGTGCTACTAATAAGCTGGACAGGTCTGCGGGGAAGAACATCTTACCTGTTAAATGTTCTGTTCTTATTACTGAAGAGACTGTGGATGAAGCTCAATTGGTCGAGAGCTCTGTTTCTGTAGATGAAGAGAGGACTCCCAATTATTCAATTGTGGCAGTTGATGTTTCTTCATCAGGAGAAAAGGAAGTGAAAGTAGTGCCATGGTCAAATGAGGAGAGAGATTCCATTAATGAAGAAGTGAATGATGATTTTGAGGTTGTTACGTCTGACAAGAAAGGTGAGGGTGGTGGAGACAGAGATATACAAAGACAGTTCCAGAAAAGCGGGAGCGTAGAAGAGACAAAATTGGAGAAGTTGGTTAAGGAGAATGCACAATTAAATGCTTTTACTAAGAGATCTAAGGATGTTCCTGAATCAATTCAGGAAGTTCTACCTCGGATTGATGAGGATTTGAGTAATAAGTTGGAGAAATCTGCTGAGAAAAGCTTCTTACCCGTTAAAAGTTCTGCTCTCATCACTGAAAAAACTGCAGATGAAGCTCAATCGATCGAGAAACCTCTTTCTGTTGATGAAAAGGGGACTCCTAATTCTTCAATTGGGACAGTGGATGTTTCTTCATCCAATGAAAAGGAAGTGAAAGTAGTGTTGCCAGATGAGGGGGTAGATTCGGTTAATGCAGAAGTGAATGGTAATATTGAGATTCATAATTCTGAGAAGGGAGGTGAAGATGGGGATAGAGATCTACAAACAGAGCTCCAGAAAAGTAAGGGTTTGAAAGAGTCAGAATTGGATAATCCGGTTAAGGAGAATGAATACTTTTTTCCTGGTGCTGGGAGTTCTAAGGATGTCGATGGATCAGCTCAAGAAATTCTGCCTCGGATTGATGCTGCTTTGATTAGCAATAAGTTAGATAATTTTTTTGAGAGGAGCTCCTTACCTATTAAAAATTCTCTTCTTATTACTGAAGAGGTAACTCAAGGCAATAGAGCACAACATATGAATCCAGAAAGCGAAGTTGGCACTATCAATTTTTCACCAGTAAAGGAGGCTGCAGATCCCTCTCCTGATGCTACACAAATTGAGATTGCGGAGAGAAATGAGGTATGCAAATTATGTGGTGTTTTACTCAGTCGTTTAGCCTTCTATTGCACGGTTTATTGACATGGTTTTTGTTGTCATCTGCAGATTGCATGCAATCGACCAGTAGTGCGCCGTGCACCATTTTGGAATTGTTGCGGTTTATTTGAAGTTCTTACAAGCGTCAATAAATAAGCAGAGGTAAGGAGAAGAAGAAAGCCTCTCTTTTGTTTATCTTACTTGAGAGTTGAGAATAACTCTTTGCCCATACATCAGTTCAGGTCTAATTGTTGTCTGATTCGAAGAAAAATAGGATGCCCTTGAAATGCATGTCACTGTTCTAATCTTTCCTTGGGGTTGGGGGTTGTTTTCAGAGGGGGAAGAGGTATAAAGAACCAAAATCTTTAAAAGTATTTCACAGGTTCTTTAACAATAATTTAGTGGCAAAAAACCCAAATAAATCTTCATTTGTTGAGAGCTACACTTGTCAATCAGTTCATTTGTTGAGCATCAAAGTATTGTAGGTGGATGCTCTGAGCTCTCGTATCAGCCTATTTATTAATGTGACAACAGTGGGAGATTAACTCCACACGAACACAGAACAAACTATTTGGCATTTAAGAGTTCTGATTTAGGCAAGTGATTTCCGATTTTAGTCCATTTTGGATAGTTTTGATCCAATGACAATCAGGTTTTCTTTCCAGAAAATTTATCATTTTTGTCATGGAGTATAATCCACAATGTTGTCCATTTTCATATGTTTCAGCACAATGAAAATTAATTAATTGGTACTTTAAAATTCACAATTTTCATGAACACCCACGATCGTTGTCCATTTTTTAATCATTTTGATCCAATGACAATTAAATTTTCTTTCCTCAAACTTCGTCTTTTTTGGCTATAACCCATAATTTTTGTCCATTTTCATCTATTTGGACTCATTGACAAATAATTAGAGTAATTCAAAATTCTCAAATTTCAAGAGTTATAACCCATGATTTTGTCCATTTTCGGTCATTTCTACCTACCCAATGACAATTTACTTTTTTTTTCTGTGAAACTAACAGTTTTCATTGGCTATAACTTGCAATTGTGTTCATTTTTATCTATTTCGACCCAATGATAATTAATTGGCATGCTTCAAAATTCCCATTTTTCATGGGCTATAATACACTATTTTTGTCCATTTTAGTTCAATGGCAATTAAGTTTTCTTTCCTCAAAATTCACTATTTTCATGGACTATAACCCCCATTTTGGTCCATTTTCACCTATTGCGACCAAATGACAATTTCCACGGATTTCGTCAATTTTCAGCTGTTTCGGCTCAATAGGAATTAAGCTTTATTTCCTTAAAACTCACCATTTTTTGTGCTATAACTTATGATCTTTGTCTGTTTTTACCTATTTCAACTAAATGGCAAGTAACTGACATATACTTCAAAATTGACAATTTTCATGGGCTATATTATATGACCTACGATTTTTGTCCTGGTATCTTGAAAGTTTCTCTTCCAATCAATATTGAGACTTGCAAATATCTGTATCCTTAATTTATTATTATAATAGCAAATGTTCTTGTTTACAACGATGTTGGAAAATTCATTTGTTTCATGATCGTCCTCTTACTCTTTCTTTACTTCTTCCTTTCTTCCTCTTTCCTTTTCTCTCTTCTTCTCCTGTGCCTTTGTTGCTGTTGGGAGCGCGAGGTGCTCGCACTGTCGCGGAAACTAGATTATCCCGAGAGAAAACAATCCTAGCTTGAGTTTAAGCCAAACTCAAACTAACCAATATAAGTAATAACGAATACACAGATAGACAGTAAGTAAATAAGACGAGACAACAGATTTACGTGGTTCGGCAAACTTACCTACGTCCACGGGAGCAGCACAATAATTTCTTATTCAACCACAAGAAATTACAAATAAGAGAGAGGATCTCAAACTTGAGATCTCTCTAACAAATAACAAGTGATTTTAGTATAAAATCACTGTTCAAGAAAACCGCAGAGAAAAAAAAACGCTTTTATTTCTCCGCTCTCTCTCTCTGCTCTTCCTCCGCTCTCACAGCTCACGAAAGGGGGTTTCCCCTTATAGGCCGACGCCCCGTGCCTCGCTGCTAGCACCACAAGCCCCGCGCACCTCGAGCCCCACGCCTCGTCGTGAGCACCTCGAGCCCCGCGCACATGACGGGTCGCCAGGCCGCGAACGACGCCTACAGGCGAAGACCCGCAGCCGCACGCCTACAGGCGAGTTCGATCTCTCCCGCAGGCGAATCCTCGACATCAAGCGAGTTAGATCTCGCCTCCACGACCCGAGCTCCATCAGGCGATCTCCTTCAGACCCACAGGCGAGGTCCACGTCGCCGTTCGCCTCCGAGCTCAGGTGAGATCCACTGACATTCACTTCAATTCTCCACCTCGTACATCATTTGATAAACCTCAAATTTTGGACGAACAGATGAAGAACACCGCGAACACCAACCAGGCCAAACCAGGCCAAACCAGCTGCGCCACTATACCGTGGCTGTCTACGTACCCTCCACCGAGATCAAACTAACCGTAGTTCTGTAATTGTTCTCTCGGGCAGATCAACACGGGCTGATATGGAGCAAGTCCAAGCAATGCTGAAACTTGCTACCTGTCACCATCTTGGTTAACATGTCTGCTGGGTTCTCATTCGTGTGCACCTTCATGAGAGAAATATCATCTTCCTCTATTACATCCCGCACAAAATGATACCTGACGTCGATATGCTTGGTACGAGCATGATGAACTTGATTTTTTGCCAAATGAATTATACTCTGACTATCACACCACAAGTTCACGCAATCCTGCTCAATCCCCAAATTGTCTAACAGACCCCACAACCACAATGCTTCATTCACTCCCCCCGTCATGACCATGTACTCGGCCTCTGTAGTAGAAAGTACCACTGTAGCCTGTAACATCGATCACCAACTAACTGGAGCCCCATGTATACTGAATACATAACTAGTAGTAGATCATCGTCTGTCTAGATCGCCCGCATAATCTTAGTCCACAAACCCATCAATTTGATATGTCTCTCCACCAAAACACAGACCCGTATCTGCGGTACCTTTCAAGTACCCCAGGACCCATTTTACTGCTTCCCAGTGCGTCTTTCCCGGATTCGTCATAAATCTGCTGATAACACTAATCGCCTGTGAAATATCTGGACTTGTACACACCATGGCGTACATCAAACTGCCAACTGCACAAGCATAAGGAACACGTTTCATGTGTGCCTTATCTTTTGCTGTAGTGGGAGATTGTTTACCTGAGAGCCTGAAGTGTGGAGCCAATGGAGTCACCACCGACTTAGCACTTTACATCTCGAACCTTGCGATCACCCGCTCAATGTAGCTCTTCTGACTCAAGAACAATCGCCGATTCGCCCGCTCTCTTCTAATCTCCATACCCAGTATTTTTCTTGCAGCGCCCATGTCCTTCATTTTAAACTCTTTATCAAGTTGAGATTTTAGCCTATCTATCTCCACCTTACTTCTCGAAGCAATAAGCATGTCATCCACATACAAAAAAAGATAGATATAATCACTTCCTTGAAGCTTCCGAATGTAAACACAACAATCATAATCGCTTCGGAAAAACTCATGCTTCAGCATGAATGAGTCAAATCGTTTGTACCACTATCGAGGAGATTGCTTCAGTCTATAGAGTGACTTCCTCAAGCGACATACATGATGCTCCTTATTCTCAACCTTGTAGCCCTCAGGTTGATGTATATAGATCTCTTCATCCAAGTCTCCGTGCAAGAAGACCGTCTTGACATTGAGTTGTTCCAGCAGCAGCTACAATACTCAATAGCACCCGAATAGAGGTATGTTTTACCACCGGAGAAAATATCTCATTGTAATCCATACCCTCTCTTTGTGCAAACCCCTAAGCCACTAGCATTGCCTTGTACCTCGTACCGCCGAGCTCTGAAGAATCTTCCTTTCTTTTATACAGTCACTTACAACCTATAGCTTTCTTTCCTACGGGCAATGGGACCACCTCCCATGTTTGGTTCTTTCGAAGGGATTCTATCTCCTCCTCCATTGCAGCCAACCAATTCTTGCTATCTCTATCACGAATAGCTTCTTTGAAGGAGACCGGCTCATCTTCCTCCACCAAGAGTGCGTACTCAACCAAATTAACCTGCCCATAGTGCTTCAGGTGTTGATCAACCCTCAGCTTCTGCACCTGCTTGTATGCTCGTCTTGGTCTAATGGAAACCAAGCTATCCTCGAGCTGCTGTTGTTGTAGTGCCTGCCTCCTCCTGCTCAAGCTCATCATCTACCTGATTTCCTACTTAAACACGACTAGAACCTGGTTGGTCTTTAGGTTCTACCTTAATAACCTGGGACTTAGAATTCCCACCAGTCTCAACACCATCATCCTTGGGCATCCTAGCAATCATGGACTTCTCATCAAAGGTAACGTCCCTGCTGATCACGAACTTCGAATCTTCTGTACACCAAAGGCGATAGCCTTTTACACCCTTTGCATACCCCAAGAATATTACCTTCTTGGTCCTCGCATCAAGCTTTCCCTCACTGACGTGATAGTAGGCGGTACATCCGAAGATTCTGAGCCTCTCATAATCTGCATGTTTCCCTGACCACACCCAATAGGGTGTATCACCGTCCAATGTCAAATGTGGAGATCGATTCACTATATAGCAAGCTGTAGCAATCGACTCTACTCACCATTCTTTACCCAAACCAGCATAAGATCGCATACTCACTGCTTTCTCCTGCAGTGTTCGGTTCAGTCTTTCCGTGACCCCATTTTGCTGTGGTATAGACCTGACTGTCCAGTGTCTGGCAATCCCCTTCTGATCACAGAACTCCTTGTAAACACTGTCTGTATACTCTGTACCGTTATCAGATCTCGGTGTCTTCAATTTCTTGCCTGTCTTGTTCTCAACCATCGCCTTCCACTTCTTGAATGTCTCAAATACCTCATTCTTATGCTTCAGAAAATATATCCAAGCATACCTCGAATGATCATCTATAAATGAGACAAAATATTTGGAATTACCCTTAGAAGTTGTCGAAGCCGGACCCTAAACATCCGTGTGCACATAATCTAGTATCCCTCTGCTCTTGTGTTTGCTTGTCAGAAACCGGACCCTTTGTGTTTTTCCATACACACAGTCATCGTAAAAATCCATGTAAGGCTTCTTCAGATTCTTCAACAAACCATCCTTACCTAGCAGAACTAGACCCTTCTCTGACATATGCCCAAACCGCCTATGCCATAACCATGTGTGCTTACATGGGTCTCCATCACTTCCATCAGTTCCAACCGCTGCATCTCCTGTTACCGTCGTACCCGAGAGAGTATATAGATTACCGTGACGAACACCCTTCATCACTGTTAGGAAACCTCGAACAACCTTCTTCACTCCGTTTTCTGTAGCAATCTTGCAGCCACCGGAGTCCAAAGCACCCACTAAGATAAGATTCTTCCGCAAGTCGAGAACGTGCCGCACGTCCGTTAGGGTTCTGACCACTCCATTATGCATCTTGATTTTTATATCACCGAGCCTCACTGTTTTACAAGCATGGTTATTCCCCATCAATACGGTTCCACCATCAATGCTCCTGTAGGTAGTAAACCACTTCCTATTTGGACACATATGGTAAGAGCAACCAGAATCAAGTATCCACTTCCCGGAGGTATCCTCGCCACCCGTGACGACATAGCATTCCTTATCGTTCTCTTCCCCTGAAGCATAGCTCGCCTCTTCATTGCCTTCTCGTTTTTCAGTTTTGTTGTTGTTCTTCTTCCCACCTACTCTCTTGTTAGGACAATTGACTTTAAAATACCCTAGCTCACCGCATTTGAAACACTGTCTTTCCGCAAGAGGTCTTGATTTTGATCTAGACTTTTCTCCCTTGCATTTTCCTCGCTCATTGCCCCTTCCTCTGACGAAGAACCCCTGTGCTTGTTCTTTGTTACCACTAGTGGTCATATCACTAGTTGTAATTTTTCGAAGATCATCTGTTAGAAGCGCCGTTCTAGTCTCATCCATCGATAAACTGTTACCCACAAGCATCAGTATTTAAACCAGATTCTCATAAGACTTCGGCAGAGATAGAAGTAGTAGAAGTGTCTGATCCTCGTCTTCCACTGTCACCTCAATGTCTTTCAAATCCGATAAGATCCTATTGAACTTGTTGATGTATTCCCGGATTGATGAACCCTCCTCCCTCTTGCAAGTATACAATTTGGATTTTAAATAACTCCGGTTCGTTAGACTCTTCGTCATGAAGGTGCTCTCTAACTTTAATCACACGTCCGTAGCCGTTTCCTTCCCATCCACCAAGAAAGCTACATCCATTTCAAGGCAAAGGATAATCGACGCCCGTGCTTCCAGATTCAGTTCCTCCCAATCCTCATCAGACATATCCTTGTGCTTCTTTTCTTTTCCCACCAAAGCTTTGTGCAACTTTTGCGAAATTAATGAATTTTTCATCTGCATCTTCCAATAGGAAAAATTATTTTTCCCATTGAATTTTTCAATCTCGTACTTTCCAACTTTAACTGTTTTACTTGTAAACATCATTCTCCGCTTGTCCGCTTCTCTCAGGAATTTTAACAAATACCTTGTGTTTTACCACACAATAACCAAGCACCACCTCAGATCAGTAGCTCAACAACCGCCAATCTGAATAAAGGCTCTGATACCAATTGTTGGGAGCGCGAGGCGCTCGCACTGTCGCGGAAGCTAGATTATCCCGAGAGAAAATAATCCTAGCTTGAGTTTAAGCCAAACTCAAACTAACCAATACCAGTAATAACGAATACACAGATGGACAGTAAGTAAATGAGATGAGACAACAGATTTACGTGGTTCGACAAACTTGCCTACGTCCACGGGAGCAACACAAAAATTTCTTATTCAACCACAAGAAATTACAAATAAGAGAGAGGATCTCAAACTTGAGATCTCTCTAACAAATAACAAGTGATTTTAGTATAAAATCACTGCTCAAGAAAACCGCAGAGAAAAAAACGCTTTTATTTCTCCCTTCTCTCTCTGCTCTTCCTCCGCTCTCACAGCTCACGAAAGGGGGTTTCCCCTTTTATAGGCCGACACCCCGCACCTCGCTGCTAGCACCACGAGCCCTGCGCACCTCGAGCCCCACGCCTCGCCGCGAGCACCTCGAGCCCCGCGCACATGACTTCGATCTCGCCCGCAGGCGAATCCTCGATCATCAGGCAAGTTAGATCTCGCCTCCACGACCCGAGCTCCATCAGGCGATCTCCTCCAGACCCACAGGCGAGGTCCACGCCGCCGTTCGCCTCCGAGCTCAGGTGAGATCCACCGACATTCACTTCAATTGCCTTAAAAGAATAGTGTTATACATTACCCACTCTCTCATCTAGGTGCCTAGATGCTGAGTGTTGGCTGTCAGAAGTGCCCAATGGTTTCTAAAAATCTTTTTTGTTTCCATGTTTGCATGTAAACCTGCTCTGTATAGTGTATTTTTTTGTTTAAAAAAATCCCCTTTATTTTTTCACTTTTGAAGGATTACGTTGTTAGAAGTAAGTATTAATTCACTCCTCAAATTGTTTTTAGTTGTTTGTTTTATACCTTGCCATATTGAAATTTATTGTCAATGTATGGATCATAGTTTTGTAGCTCTCTCTAAGATACATGCATCATCTCTTGCTGCACCATATTAACTAATGTTATGAGAGACTCTCTTCTTTCATATTGTCATGTCTAAATCTAACTTGTACCAAACTACGATATATTCTCTCTGGCCTCCAAATTCTGGGACTAACTAGAGGACAGAATCTGAGCCTAAGGTATAGAAGCTAGTTTGCAACTCATAAAACTAAGTATGTCTCGGAATTGGATCAAACTGCCTTACTAATTTCACTAATACATTATGTTCCCTTTTTACTGAACAACGGCACGGAGGGCATATTGGTTATACTGATCATAGAATAGTCAGTATGACTTTAGCTGATATTATAATAATTAATCTGGTTCTTGTGGATCTGCTATCCACCTGGGTAATATTACTGTCAACTGCAACCTGTGAGCTTAGATCATTAAACTCAGATGAGGGGAAAGAACTGAGGATGTAAAATCTATTCCCCTGATGTAATTTAGAGGCCGTATAAAGTATTTTGTTTGTTATGTAGATTGCCTGATACATTTTATTTGCATTAAGAATTTGTTCTTCCTTTATTTACATACTTGTCCCTTGCCAGGGAAGGGAATTTGCAAGATTGCTAAGATGAGAAAATTCTAACATCTCTAATGATTATTTTGCTGTTTTCCTAGCCCATCAATTGTGAGTTGTGGATTTGGTACCATAGCATGGAACCTTATATGTCAACTTGCTCAGCTCTGGACTCATAGGTTGACTAAATACAAGAGTGAAGGCAAAAAAAAAAGTATGAGAGGATAGGTTTTTAATCTGAGACCTCTATGAAATAACTAGATCCTTTTAGATTCAAATATCCAAGTTAAAAAACTACGAAAAAAGCACCAACCAGTTCTGGAAGAACTTGCTGTAAGCAAATACTAATTTGGACTGCATTTCACTAGAAAATTCACATTATTGGTAAAAACAGAAAGTACTGATCCAAAACGCTGGATATCCATTCGAGATATTTCTTAAATTTTTTCTTTAGCGTCTCCTTATTAAGATGTGTATTCGCATCGTGGCATGTTGAATAACTTGTTCTGAAGGCTCATATGTAGTATTCCACCTTATTCTATCATTTTGCAAATTTTTTCTCACGCTTAACATTTTCATTTCACACAAACAGATAATGACATTCTGGAAATAATATTGAGATTATTACTTTTCACATTATTCTTAGGATTTTGTGTATATATACCCCCCAAATCAACCGTAGTTGCGACAAAATCTAGATATTTGCTAAGTTAGCTCCAAAATCTCCAGCATCGGTTTTTGTGACCTCAATTTTCAAAATCACTAATATACCCCTGATTAGGTTAATTAATTTTGTTAATATTGCCCCTCCTCCCTCGCTTTCTCTCTCATTCTCTCACTCTATTTTGTAATCTTACAGTTCATTTCACAGGTTTTGGTACTTCATCCAGTTTTGACATCCAGTAAGTGCGATCCTCTTCTATGTTATATATACATGCTTCCACATTACGGACACGCAAAAATGTTTAGGATGCTCAAAAATTAAGACTTGTACATCACATTTCATGAGGAATTTGTTAATTGTCCACTCCAAGCTACATTTGCTTTCATATGCAGTAACGATATGTTCCTTTCCTGTGATTTCAGAATGACAACATGTGAATCTATGTTGAAAGAAGCAGAGCATCTTAAGAAGGCCAATAGCAGCTCAATCCTTTGAGCTGGTGAGAAGCAGAATTTTTTTTCCCAATAATGATGACATCATTAGTCCATGATACAGCTTTCTTGCGACTCTCTGTCATCTGCTTATCGAATTTCTTCATTACTGTATATCCGTTAGTAATTAGTTTCGTTGTTAAAACCCTAGACATGTGTTCATGTGAGCGTACATCATTTGATAATTTTGACTGGACATTCAGGTTATCGATGTGGCTTAATGTGTAGATATCCAAAAATCAAAGGCGTTCATCGCACGTTTTGTATGAAGTCTGTGTGACTTTTTGATTCAGTGTCATCGCATCATATGCTGGTGATTATTAGAACTCTGTTGTTACTGATACTTAATATACGTGTGGAATTCTATGCCTTTGGTAGGAAGGAAGCTAACAAATATCAGAGATTGCATATGGACATTTTTTTCATGCTAATCAATCGTATATAGAGGTCTCTAATAAGATGATATTTTTTTTCCTGAGAAATTGTTTATTAGGGGTGCTTTTTTAAATCCGTAGTAGATATCCATTATCTCATTGCCCCCTTGGATGGTGACGCATTTATGACTATTTATTTATTTATTTCATCTGTTTACAAGTTATACACAGCGGGACCATAACATAGAGCACATGCCTGCACGTTCATCACCATTTAAATTCAATTGCAGCTTTTGTTTCTTCAGTAGGGTATGGATCTACAGTGAGGCGTCCTCTCTTGTTCAGTAAGAAATGGATCTATTGTAATAAAATTATATATCGAAGAAAACAGAGGAGATTAAGGAGGAGTAACAGATTTAGATATAAAATCGTGATCGATGACCCGGTAATTTAACAAATTAGCTAGGAATAATGATAGCTAAACTATACTTTTCTACACTATTTCTACGTTACAAAAGAGAAAAGTGTAGGCTTCCTTAATTGAATCTTCAATTTTGAAAATAATAATAATAACAATAAAGAGGTTGGATCTCACGCTTTTCTCAGTTGTAGTGTAAAAGCTATGCAAGTGGAAAAGTCTACTCGTTAGTTGATCCCTTTGTTTGAATAGAAAGCGAAGAAGATAAAGGGTGTCAAATTCTATACTTGGTCTGAATATTTGCTTCGATTGCTCAAATAATAAATGAGAATAAAAAAAAGATATAGACGCACATGAATCACGTATTTGAGAAGCTAGCTCCTAAGTTTATCTTGAATATCATGCCAGAACCATTTATTAATTTCACATTGCGCCCGTCTGTTGATCGAGATGTTTACTCCTCTCTTTATCGCTACCCTACTGCTATCGTTGTTGGCAAACTGTCTTGTTGGCTTCAAGAAAAGAGGCACGTGATTGTTCATTACGTCCTAGCAAAATTATTTTTATCCCTTGAATTTTCTTCTGACCTTTTCATTTTAACTGCTAAAGCTTGAGATTCTATAGTTTCTTTGAGGACAAATTTTTTGAGTTAGACCTATTCCCAAAAATATTTATCAAAATAGACTTGGTTTCTGTCACGTTGCCTAAAACTATATCGATTTTGGGAAAAAAAAATAGTTTGTAAACTCTACGGGATTGGGAATCCCTTAGAGTTTAGCACACAATTTAACTCTACGGGATTGCCAATCCAATGGAATTTAGAAACTTTTTTTTAAATCGACCTAGTTCTGCTAACATGACTGAAATTAGATCAATTTTGATAAATATTTTGCAAGTAAATCGAAATTGGTAATTTTTTTTTTGAAAAGGTCTATTTTAAAAATTTGTCCCTTCTTTTAAGCTTCATCATCATCATCATTATTGTTATTAAACTTCTACAACTATTTACTAGATTTATTCACATCATTGAACTTACTAGTTTTGTTTATGTTTAACCAACTAATGTTTCATATTTACTCATTAAAAGTAATACTAACATGTGTGAGTTTAGGGGATCATCATCATCATTATTGTTATTAAACTTCTACAACTATTTACTAGATTTATTCACATCATTGAACTTACTAGTTTTGTTTATGTTTAACCAACTAATGTTTCATATTTACTCATTAAAAGTAATACTAACATGTGTGAGTTTAGGGGTCTATAAATAGAGGGGGGTTTTCATTTGTTTTCTTCACACCAAAAACTCATCTCTTCTCTCTTATACTCTTATACTCTCTCTTATACTCTTATACTCTCTTATTTATACTTTCTAATCCAATCCCCAAATGGCTTCCGGATCTGATTATGAAGAGCAAAACATATCTCCCGATCCTGAATTGAGTCCTCCTACTATGAGTCCTCCTACTATCAGTCCTCCTACCGAAGTTAATCCCGAATCCGGTGGCGACGAATCTGCACCAAGAGCTCCTAAACGGCCAAGATCCGATGTGTGGAATTTTTACGAGAAGATCGACGTCACCAAGGATGAACACGGTAGGATCCTCACCCAGAAGGCTAAGTGTGCTTTGTGCGGCAAGATTTTTCAAGCTCATCATAAGAGCGGCACCAACCACCTCAAACGCCATTTAGATAAACACAACAAAGGCCAGCCTCCTCAAGGTGATATCCGACAATCCATGATTTCTCAATCCTCCTCTTCTGGTAGTCTCGGTAGTTGGAACTATGACGCTGCCAGAGCCAGGAAATGCGTAATCAGGTTTATCATTCTTAAAAACCTTCCTTTTAAATTAGTAGAAGATGATGAATTTGAAGATATGTTTAGAGATGGTTTTTATCCTGCATTTAAAAAATTTTCTCGTCAAACCTGTCAACGTGATATTTTAAAATATTATCAGCAAGAACAAGAAAAAATAATTTCTTATTTTAAAAATTTAAACTGTAAATTTTCTTTAACTTCTGATATTTGGACATCTAGAGCACAAACTGGATATTTATGTATCACAGCACACTGGATTGATGAAAATTGGCAAATGTTTAAAAGAGTTGTTTCTTTTATTGCAATAGAAGAGTCACATACTGGTGCTAATGTTGCAAATTTAATAATTGAAGAACTTATGAAATTAGAAATTTCACAAAGAATATTTTCTCTTTCACTAGATAATGCAAGTAATAACAATGTAGCTGTTGATTTTATCAGATCATCTTTATCATTGCCATGTCATGGTGATCTTTTTCATATTAGGTGCATCTGTCATATTTTAAATTTAATTGTTCAAAGTGCATTTACTGAAATTAAACCCATGATAGAAAAGGTTAGAACAGTTGCTTACATGCATAGTGCTTCTGAACAAAGACTTAAAAGATGGAAACAATTTTGTAAAAGAAAAAATGTAAAGCCTAGACTAATTCCAAAAGATGTTGACCATAGGTGGAATTCCACATATGCAATGTTAAGTGTAGCAATAGAATATAAAGACATTATAACTGATTTTATAAACTATTATGCTTCTAGTTCTAGTTCTGGTAGCACTTATGGAATAACTGAAGATGAATGGACAGTTATATGTAATTTAAATGAAATGTTACAAGTTTTTTATGATGCTACCATGTTATTATCTGGCTGTTATTATCCAACCATTACTTTAGCTGCTTTACAAATTTTAAATATTCAAAATTTTTTTGATAAATATCGTTTGGATGCTACTTTTGGACCTATGGTTTTTGAAATGGAGAGCAAATTTAATAAGTATTTTAGGCCTATTCCTCATATTTTTGGTTTGGGGGTTCTTATTGATCCATGCTTGAAGGATATTGGCCTTCGAAGTTTGTTACAGTCATTGTATGGTGGACAGGTTATAGACTTAGATGATGGAACCACCCTGAATGCTACTACTCATCATTTACTTATTAGAAATTATTTTCAAACTTTATATGATGAGTATGCAGCTAGACATGGTGTAGCTGCACAACAGTCTGCAGCTTCGGTTTCTTCGAGCTCATCCCGAGCCCGAGGTAAAAGTGTAAGTTTTGATAGGTATGCAATGGTAGCCGAGCTAACTGGTGGATCTGGACTTGGATCGTCATCATCGGAGGTTTCTGAAATAGATGAATATTTTTCTGCTTCTTTAGTTAGATGTCAAGGAAATGCTTTAGATATTTTGCAATGGTGGAAAGTATATGGATCAGTTTCATATCCTATACTTTCCACCATGGTTCGTGATTTACTAACAGTGCAGGTTTCGACGGTAGCTTCGGAATCCGTCTTTAGCACAGCAGGTCATTTGATCGACGATCATATGACATGCTTGGATCCGTATACTGTACAAACGTTGATGTGCTTACAAGATTGGTGGAGGTACGAGAAGCGAACGCAAGGCATCGATCGGATGGCTGGAATTGAAGATAAATTTGAAGAATTGGGACTAGCAGATAAATATAAAGAATAGATTGTAGTTTTTATATCTTAGCTTACAATTTGTAAAGAATTATTTTGGAAATAATTGCAAATGATAGTGATATAGGTGAGTAGGTGCCAACCTAGTTGGGATTTACTTATCTATTGTGATGCGATTAATTCCAAAATAAATTTGTACTTGTAATTTGTAACTGATTTATCAATTATTAATAAAGAATATGTTTTTATCATTTCTTATTTGTAATTTATGTCATTTTAAGTAATTAATAAAATTATTGTTTTTGTTATTTTTCATGTCTTTTTTTTATAATTTATAAGTTAAATAACATTAAAAAATTTTGGAAAAAAATAAAAAAAAAATAAAAAAAAGGAAAATCACCCGGGCCAGCCCGGAACCCGGCCCGGTCGGGCCCGGGCCCGGGCTCGGACCCGGCCCGGTGTACCCGGGTCCGGGTCCGGGTCCCGGTTTTGCCCGGCCAGGGCCCGGATTTCCGGGCCGGGCCAGGCCGGCCCGGCCCGGATGGACAGGCCTATGTGAGTTATAGCACATGCTTCTGAAATATTAAATTTAAAGTTATACTGATGCCATCAGCAACCACGCGCTTCCATTAATTAAATCCGGCTATCTATAGTATATTGTTAACTGAATATAATAAAATCATAAGTTTAGTTTTTCTATAGGATTATATACGCTCACTTTAGCTCAAACTCGTTCAAGAAAAGTATATACATGACACGTGCCTAACACGATTTTTGGGCGTACTCGCTAACATCACCAATAAGATTCAAACAAGGGTGACGTAGAAACAATGCGTAATTAAAATCAAGTTTGTCTAAAATAAGATAGACTTGCTCGTATTTATCTATGTCCAATAATTTTAGGTGGAGTCCAAGTTTTACTAAATTAAACATCTGAGGAAATAAGGGTGTGCTATAAGTTTCATCAAAGATTTTATTACCTCATATAAATTCTACATGACCTGTATTCTCCTTTCTCTTGTGTAAGTGTTTCTGTGGTCCTACATTCCCACTTGAGAAATAGAGTTTTTTTTTAAAATTTTATTTTAAATTTATTTTTAAGAGTAATATATATTCTCGTAATTTGTTGCTATGAAAATAGCTGACAATCAACTTTCGGTTTCAACAATTGTTGGCCGTAAAATGTGTAAATTACACATGGATGTGTTCGTCTGAATGCTATAACTTGATTTACTATTAATTAAGGCTGTACATATAAATATATAATAAGCGAATGTCACTAAAGAAAATGGAGAAATTTGGTAGTCATCTTTATTGATGTATGAATGGAATCTAACCTTAATTGTTGGCAATCAATAATAGTATGTAGAAATCAAAGAGGGTTAGCTTAGTCCCACTTTTTAGTAGTAGTTGTTGTTATTATTATTATTATTATTATTATTATTATTTGGGTAGACTGGTGACGTCGGAGGTTAATGACAAAAAAGTCTCAAATAATAATTAACCGATAATAAGTTAATCCAAATATCCATCCATAAGCTTTGGTATCTTATCTCAACAATAAAATAAATAAATAATAAATAAAATAAAACGTCATGAAACTCTTACACATTTGTATACCTAATCCATTCTAGAATAAAGACCAATAATTTAATGTGACCTGTTCTAGTTCGCCTGCATCCTTTTGTCAAAGTCCACAGCTTGATTCGGATATCCCTTGTAATTTGCTGGGTCGTCACAATTTGATAGTTCATTATGAAGTCAATGTAACCTTCTATATTGATTATTGAAGTTTCATAATTCCATCCACCTACTGTTGCTTTTTTAAGGATTCTCAATATTCAAGTTTCATAACTCTTAAATTATTTCTGATAAATTGTTGCAAATTAAAATTTCTAATTATGCTTCTTCTTCTTTTTTTAATTATCGGAGAGACAAATTCTTAATAACTTAAGAACTGGGAACCAAATAGAAATTCTACTGATTTGAGGGATGAGTTTTTGAATAATACAAAGATTTGAGGACCTAAAAGCATTTTCGATGATTCGAGGGACTATTTTGAAAATGTGAAAGAAATAAGGGAATAACACGAAACCTTTTTAATGCAATTAACAAATTATGTCCAAAGAGGAAG
>NC_033794.1:7111328-7135926 GCF_001876935.1 Asparagus officinalis | reverse complement strand
TATTAGTATTCCACCGTATCTTTTAAAATAATAATAAAAAAGGAAGCATAATATTCAGGATGATACCAACTTATGAATAGTAGATAAATAAATGAACAGAGAGAGAGAGAGAGAGAGAGAGAGGGAGAAAGGGGGGGATCATCAACCTTTTACTCTTTGCTAATTCATAAAAGAGAAAAAGGAAGAAGGAGATCAAGATCGAGAGAGTATCAATGATTTCTTCAGATTTGGATTCTTCTTCCTTCTACAATATTTGCTGCTATGCCGCTGGAGTTGCTGGTAACTCTCTCTCTCTCTCTAAAATTTTGAGTTTTTAACTGCAATGGCATGCCATGCTAAGAAACCCACTTGTCAAAATCAAATTTTTATGCGAGATATCATCTGGGTTTTCTTCATAGCATTAGGATTCATGCTTTTTCAACACTTTGAGAGCAAGCTTATCTTTTCTTGAAATTTTGTACTTTGTTTCAGCTATCCACTCATATTTTACATTTCTGAGATATCTTTAGGACTCTATGTCACTGTAAATAAGTAACAAAGAAGTGGTTTAAATTTTTTTTTAAAATTACCTCCCTATTTGAAAATCTACCTTCTTTGATTTTTGCAGGTAATCTTTTTGCTTTTGTGCTCTTCGTCTCACCAATGTGAGTTCACCTTTCACACGCTCTGAACTTGGTGATCTGATCACTATACACTGGAAAGTTTTTTATTTTTATTTTTGCCCCAGTTCTCAAAACTTTATGTTTGTTATTTTCAGACCCACATTCCGAAGAATTGTTAGAAATCGATCCACCGAGCAGTTCTCGGGATTGCCCTATGTCTACGCTCTCTTGAACGCCTTGATTTGCTTATGGTATGGGCTTCCTTGTGTTTCCAATGGTGTGCTCTTGGTTGTGACCGTGAATTCGATTGGGGCTGTTTTCCAATTAGTTTATGTGACCATATTCATTGTATTTGCCGATTATATAAAGAAGGTACTATTCTATCTAATAATATGACTTATTTTAGAAACCACCCTGAACTTTGAAGGCCGTTGTGGATAACCTCCTCCGATTAACACCACCTCAAGAGAGGAAAAAAATCCTCAACTGAGGGATAGTGGGTACGTTGTCCGTAAATGGCAACTGACTAAATTATGGGTTTCTCCCTCAAGAGCATTTTAGTTATTTTCTAAATATAAGTAGGGGGACCGGTGAGAAAAGTTCAAATTCAAGGGGGGATTGCAAGGCATCCCGAAGTTCAGGGGCGTTCAGCAGAATAAAAAGCTCGAGGGGCCTTTCAACAACATTTTCCAAAAGATTGAGGGGTTATCTGAATTTAACCCAAATAATATAGGGGAAATACTTTTGCATCCCCTTTAGTACCTGATGAAATTCTACTTTTGAATATGGTTTGCAGCTGAAGATGTCTGGATTGCTCGTGGCAGTTTTTGGTGCTGTTATCCTCGTTATGTATTGTAGCTTGGAGTTTTTTGATCACAAGAGAAGGCAACTCTTTGTTGGTTATCTGAGCATTGCTTCTCTTATTTCAATGTTTGCATCGCCACTATCCATCATTGTAAGCGTTCTCCTGCGTATCGTTCCTTTTTTAGCATTTCCTTCTTTAACTTCCAACATATTGTTTTTATTCATGTTATATACAGAGGTTGGTGATTCGGAACGAAGAGCGTCGAGATTCATAGCTTTCTAGCTTGTCACTTTCAACCTTCTTGATGAGCATCTCGTTTTTCTCATACGGGATGCTACTGAATGACCTCTTTATTTATGTAAGAATTTCCTACACTTTTATTCAGAACTATCCATTTGAGAAACACATTTTAATTAAATTAAATTAATGTCTATTGCAGATTCCTAACGGGGCTGGATCGATCTTGGGGGTTATACAGTTGTTGCTGTATTCCTATTACAGTAGGGAGTCAAGTGAAGATTCTAGATTGCCATTGCTTGTATCGTAGCAACGGTTTCTGCTTATGATAAGGTTCTACATAAGATTCATCAATCTCGTGTTCTTTTCATACATATTTTTCCTGGTTTGGTTATTTTTTTCAAATATAATTTGGAGAGAAACATTTGTTTATTGTTTCGAATATCGTAGAATAGAGTTTGTCATGCCTATTTCTCGCATTCAAACTTCTGTCCTACGAAATCTTCGTCATGCCTTGGTTATGCACGGTTCGTGCTCATCGAAGGTTGATAACAAGCCATGTATTCATGTTAGGAGGCTTGTTTAATGTCGGTTGATTAATTTGTTTGAATCAATGATTTAGCTCTACTTTAGCAGAACTGTTTCTATTGTCAAGAACAGAAATTATGATGTGTATATGCAACTAACTAATCGATAAAGATGACGACGGTTACACGTGGAGAATGAGACGACCCTCTCCGTTCGCTGTCATGTTCACGTACTCATTTACAAGGTCGGGGTAGAATTTGCAGAATTATATAAATTGAGCAATTGAAATGCGCTGGTTATAGGGGAAGTGAAGCGAATGCTTGCAAATTTTTCCCGTAATAACATCCTTTGGTTATGGATTATGTACATCTAGACCAAATTTAATCAAGAGAGCTAGCGACTCTATTTGAAATTTTAATTCACATAGTATCATGATGAGATCGTGACAGCTGTTCTTGTGTCAGGATAAAGGAGGATTGCGGTAGGTAACCAACAACGAGTGTAAAACTTAAGTTGAATCTATGTGAGAATATTGACAGAAGGTTTCCTATAAGAAATTTTGTATATGTCATTTTAATCTTGATACAAAAATTTGTTAGGCGACACTATGGCCTACATCTTTTGATTAACCTTGTGAAGCTTTTTTGGTTGGCCAAGGAATTTTTCTCTTTTGGAGGATTGATTAACCTGGAAGCTTGCATGCGTTTGAATTATGATGATATTGGATCCTGAAGAGTGGCGTGCAGCTGGTCAGTGAGAAAAAGACTCAATACATCTGACTTGATTGCTGCAGTGCACTACTACTTTCCCTGTTGTTGGATCCTGAGGTGTCCTGGACCTCAATTGCACTTGGTTGCAATCCTACAGCCATTGATTTCTCCCGAGCAGAAGAGTGCACACTTACCATTCAGTGCAAAGTGTACTTGCGCTTGGTGTCAAGTTCTCCAATTTTGAAGGGAAATAGTTTGGAAGCTCGAGAGTCTGTAACCTCGCGTGTTTGACAACCTTTATAAAACTAGGGCAGGATCAATCTGCCCGCCTGTCGCCTACTAAAAACTGGGCTCGGTTTTTCCGAAAGACTTTTCTCTGCAAGATGAGATTAGTTAAGGAGATGCCAAATAGGTGGTTTTGTGTGAGCCTGGATTCAGATCTATTTATTAATTCTATGCTACTATAGATTTCTGGAAAGAAAATTCTAAATTTTTTTTTGTCTCCATCTATCAAGGGGTTGGCATATATTTACTCATAGAGAACCTTTTTGGTGGATCTAGAACAGCAAGAACAACCTTATCTTCAATGATATTATGGTATCCCCTCGGCAACTAGCCGCTAACGTAGGACGTTTCACTCTTTTCTGGACATGAGCAGCAAGCAATAGAAAGACAGCAGCTCTCCATAGGACTGCCTTGGATCTAGGTCTAAAGGATTTGGCCAAAGAAGGTGGGGGGTGATTCAGAGGGAGATAACTTCTAATCATCCATCTCCCAAGCTTTTGCAGTGATTTTCTAAGTCTTTTGTAACTATAATCAGCATACTCTAATTTCCGGTTGTTTCTTTCTCTCCCCTCTGGATTTTTTTATGTTGGAATAGTTGAAACTAAACAGCTATGGTCTGGATGGTGACGATAAGGTCCGCTCCCTTCCGACCACATCTTCTTTTGGTTCCACCTCTTTAGCTCCTTTGCCAGCTTTTGTATATCCTATAGTTACATCTATACATATATGAACAGGGTTTTCAACCCTGTTTTTACTTTTCAAAAAAAAAAGAGAACCTTTTTGAATATTAAATTTTCCTTTCAACTATCCTTCTCTCTTCTGCCACAGTACTCCAATACTTCTGAGGTAAATAATTGGAATAAAGAGAGTAGTCAGGGCTCAAACTGGGAGCTTCGCGTCACCCATCCTCTTAGATTACAGTCCTCACTCGTATTAGAGTGAACAAAGCAATCATGGAAATTATGACGTTTTTATTTCGTAAAAGAAGAAGGAACTAACGGCGCTTCCACGAACAAAATAGGTTTAAAAAGGAGAGACTATGCAGTGGATCGGATCTACCGGATACTTATTTTTTCAAGCAAAAAAAGAAAAAAAAAACCTTAAATGGAGGCGTTTTGGGATATGAGATAATTAACCGAAGGTTTTCTCTCTCTTTGGATCATCATCACTCATACAATGAATCCACCAAAAGATCACAAACATGCCTGCCCACTTACTGAAATTTTCTCAACGGTGTCTAAAGAGTCGCCCATATATAATTCATCATTTCCGTAAATAGAATGCATACAGTCTCGCTAACTTCCAATCACTATACACAACCCATTATTTCCCCAAAGAGAGGGTGTATACAGACAGTCACTAACTTTTTGACGACTCTCCTCTCATTGACTTCTGAAGATCCTCCAACGGATCTCGAAGAAACCATGACCGTTCAAGCCACGCACGCCCTCTTGTTTATTACACCTCTCTCCTCCTACCATTTGCAAAAGTCAAAGAAAGGTGACCATTATGAATAACGGCGAAAACGACAAAAAATGTTCTGCTAGATTTTTATGACCTCCTACATATATAAGCTTAGCATACCGTTGTTTTCCTTTTGAGTGGCAATAGGGGCACACCCCCAACCACAACTCCAACCATATCCTCTCTCTCATTTGTTACAGTGCACCGAGCCCCACATGAGATTTTAAAATTTTTAAAATCCCATGTGGGGCCCGGTACACTGTAGCAAATAAAAGAGGGTATGGTTGGAGGTGTGCTCCTATCATTTTCCTTTCCTTTTTTCAGCAAGAACTGACTATCGCTGTGTCATGATTTTACGCAAAGATTAGTGGCTTTAATAGGTCCTAGAGAGAACATGTTCTAAATTTATATAAGCCTCACCCCCCGATAGCTACATAAAAAACAAGATGCATCTCTCTTTATGAACCAAGAGTCCGGTGGCCTCTTCAGAATTCCAAAAGCTCCGGCGAGCTCACATCCATGGATGTCCAAAGAATCCTTCACATGAAACAAGGCCTTGGTGAAGCCAGCTATGCTCAAAACTCCTCCCTTCAGGTTTATTATCCCTTTCTCTCAATTTCGTAAAACCCCTCGGAAGAATTTCGGCCCGTTTTAAGACCCCCAAAAAGTTTGGAACTGTTAGCCACCAAAAATTCTCGGCAACCCCCGAAGGGTTGGGAGTTGTCTGAAAATAGATTTAGAAAAAATGTAACGGCGTCGGAGGTCAAGAGACATGCCCAAATTACCAAACATTTTGGGGTTTTTGAGAAAATTACCCCATAAATTCCTATTCTAAGTCTCTACAACTCGATTTCCTCTTCTCGTTTCCACAGAAAAAGAGCATAGACGCCTTGCAG
The DNA here is from genome assembly GCF_001876935.1 of Asparagus officinalis. Lineage (NCBI taxonomy): Eukaryota > Viridiplantae > Streptophyta > Magnoliopsida > Asparagales > Asparagaceae > Asparagus > Asparagus officinalis. The sequence continues at coordinate 7,130,399 of NC_033794.1, read as the reverse complement.
CATATAATCAACAACTCAGCAATAGACGCCTACACTTCACAGACACCAGAAACCCTAGCGATGGCTGATCTCGGATGCTCTTCAGGCCCGAACACTCTCTCCATCATCAGAACCATCATCGATGCGATCAACAGGACCTGCACGGAGGCTTCAAAGGCATCACCCGAGTTCATGGTGTTTCTAAATGACCTTCCAACTAATGATTTTAATTCAGTATTTGCTACTCTGCCAGAGTTCATCAAGAATCTTGGTTGTTCATCAGTTTTTATGGCTGGAGTTCCGGGGAGTTTCTATGGGAGACTTTTTCCTAATAGTAGCTTGCACTTCATAAGTTCATGTTATAGCTTGCATTGGCTCTCTCAGGTCAGTGATTCTTTTACCTCCCATAATATCGAGAAAGTATTCAGTAATCCTTGTCCGCTCGATTAATGATGCACACCAGGAACTATGTATTCTTGGATTTGAGAACACCGATCCATATGGTCATATCCTATTTTTGGATGCACCAACTATAATGATCAACAGATATTGGATACTTTTCGCACTATATCAAGAGATCAAATAAGTTCTTCACTAAGTTCATTGAACGATAAATAACTAAAGCAAAGGAGATTTACTATATTCCCCAGGAAAAAAGACATTTCATAACTGAATCTAGAACATCTGGAAAAGTAGAAACAAGACCACGTATAATTTGTCGTTACGAGCCAACCAAATCATTATAGACCGAACCAATGATTAGTTTCCAAACATGGTACAGAGACGGAAAGCAGACGGTTATTATTCCCCAAAACCCTGATCTTTCTTCAATACTGATTAAGACGGTTTACGTAAGTAGATTTGGGTTATTGACACAAGAACCCAAATAGCCAAATAGCTAAACGATTAATAAGATCCAACACGTGGGTCAAGCGATCTCTACCCTAAAATCTATCTATAATGAACAAAACTTGGTTGCAGGTTCCTCAAGGGCTTTTCAACGGAGAAGGTAAGCCGATCAATAAAGGGAAGATGTGCATATCAAATACGAGCCCTGCTGCGGTCGCAGAAGCATATTCTCAGCAGTTCAGGAGAGATTTCAGTCTCTTTCTCAGGTCAAGGTCAGAGGAACTCATCAGTGGAGGCAAAATGGTCCTCATTATGCTAGGAAGGAACACTGATGACCACTGTGACCGCAGCACAAATTTCTTATGGGAAGTGTTAGCGCAGTCATTTGCAATCATGGTGTCCCAGGTGAGCGAACGTTTCTGTAAACCTAGGATTAGGGTTAGGGTTGAGCATTTGTTCTCATTATAATATCCGTCACGTGCAGGAATTGGTCGAAGAAGAGAGGGTGGATTCGTATAATGTTCCGTTTTATGCTCCATCATTTAAGGAAATAGAGGACGAAGCAGAAAAAGTCTCGTCTTTTACAATTGACCATATACGAGTACATGAGTTGAACATTAGTACGGGTACTGCAAAGGAGGAAGCAGAAATTACTTCGATGGCTATAAGAGCAATACAAGAATCGATGATAACTCATCATTTTGGGGAGGGGGTCATTGAAACCTTATTCCAATATTATAGGGAACTATTAAGCGAAGCAATGGCAAAAGAAGAGAGGAATTGTGCTCACCTGGTGGTAGTCTTAAGAAAGATGCATTAGTTAAATATTGTTACGATAACCTTTGCTTATTGTTTTGCTCTTCTCTTTATCATTTTAAGAATAAGAGATCCATGTAGTTCATCATCTGAGATGACTTTTTTTAGAATTTCGGTTCACTTCATGTACAGAATAATTATACCATTTCTGGTCAACCATATAATCATCCGATATTAACTTTTCAAGCACAAACGTAAAGTTCCGAGCTGTGTTCATATTCCAATCAAAATGATGTTGATTTTGATTCATGAAGGCTAGACATCAATCGATTTCACTATAAGACCAGAAAAAGCTAGATATTCGATCTAGAAAATGTGGAACTCATGCCAAATTAACTATACTTATAAACACAGACAAGACATGGAACAAGTTTATTGATAATCACATTAAAGCTTATGTCCCCGAGGGATTTTCTTTATTTGCACATTTACACAATAAGCATGTTAAACATATTTTCTACATCAAACGAAATATTAAATTGAAATACAACAAGAAAACAGAAAGGCTGCAAACAAAGTAAAGTTGTATTGTGAAATGAACATATACACAAAAGCCACAGAAAGAGCACAAAACACTAGTTTATTTTTTGCACAACAAAAATCCTTTAAAACATTACAAAAGAAGCTCACCATATATTTACTTTTAGTGGCAACTTGTATGCGTACCTTGACCAGAAAGCCTTCATGGAAATCATTCTTTACAGATTACATCTGTAAAAGGAAAATTTCTGATGTCACAACAAGCATTTTTCAAGTGATACATTCAACACAAGGGAAGCATAAACGTAAAAGAAAATTACCAGTAATTACCAAGATACAAATTGAAACAGAGTGGGAAAAGGCCTCCCCAAGTTTCATAGGCAGAATTTCTTCTTCTGGAGAGAAAAATTACAATCATCATTAGATTCCAAAACAATCAAATATTAACAGAAAAATGAACTTTATATATAACTGCAATACTGTCATTTATAATAAATAATTAGACACAAAATTCAGCAAAACATACCCTAAACTTAGCCTCTCGTTGACCGTCAATATAAGCTAACAGTTCCTCTTGCCTCATCAGAGCCTCATGCAGAGCCTTTTTCGTAGAGATTAGCTCTGCTTCTAACGCATCCACGCGACAAACAGCAGCATTAAGCAACTCTTCTTTCTCATGAGGCATCTCAGTCGGCTTTGCTTGAAGAGTATCGACCTTCTCTTCGAGTTCCCCTAACCTTTTTAAGACGGATGAAAGGAGATCCACCTCTGTGAATCCGGGAGCAGGTGAAGGAGGACGAAATTCCTCTTTTTGCAGAAGGTCTAGTCCAGATGCAGGATACTGATGATCTTTTATCAGAGTTTCACTAGGAAATCTTTTAGTCACTTTGTTGGCAACTGAGTGAAGAATTGTACAGAGCATCATGAAGAAGGCCATAATGACTGCAACAATTCGAGCTCCAACTCCTTCAAGAGGTTTGTCAGAATTTGATGAAGTGAATGAACCTGAAATGTCAATCACAGTGCATTTGGACAAGATTAGTAACTGTGGCAGAATAAGAATGTAAGCAACGCCATATAATCCGATAGGAATTATATAATTTCGACGATGCATAGTATCTAGAACAAATTCACAATTTTATTTTGTTCAAAGATAATTAATTCACAAAATTACGAAGGGGAATAAAATCAAGCATCTGTGTGCAATGCAATGTTCCTTCAAATCAATATCTATTTCATCATAAAAAAACATTTAAGTCCAATTTCAGAAAATAGTATGATAATTTAACATTCACTAGTAGAAATTGATTAAAAGGTGACAAATGATAAATTTTCAAGCTGTCACAAACATTGTATTACTGAACGCAACCTAGTTATTCCGAGTGTGGTAAGCTGCACGGGATGATCTGTGGGACAGATCTCGCTCTTGCTATGCCATCCATCCAATTTATGTGTGTCTTATTAAGAATAATATTCTTCTCAAATGATCAACATTCAAAGTGTCCAAACTGGAAGTGAAGAGGCCAGCTAAAAATATAGACACAAGAAACCAGAACAATAATCATGATTCCAATAGCTCAGCAAGAATACAGGGAGCGAAGAAAGCAGGAAACAATTATGAAATGAAAATCAAAATAAAATCAGAGTGGAGAATGTATCAGTGATAACTTAAAGATAACTATCATGGCTTTCGTGTAAACAATTTAAATTCAGAAACATCAGCTTCAAACTTCCAGACCTTTAGAAATAGAAGGCTGCTGAGAAACCTGTTCCTTCCATCCAGAGTCAATAACTGCCTTGTCAACCATCGGAACATTTTCATCAACATCGGGAAAGCCAACAGACTCGCTAGCCTTTTCGACATGGCTAGCCTTTNCCAGCCATTTTTGCCTACATAAGTATCACACAAGCAAGTTTATCTGTAAGAATTTTAGGCCAGATCAGACACTTGAAAGACAACATCCATATCCATTAAATGTGCACAAGAATACAACTAAAAATAAGTAAGGGCATCTTCTATTACTCATGTCTTTTGATACAAATAGTTTCAGATTGTTTTCTACACAAAAGTAAGCTAATATCCTTTTTTTTGTTTGTTTGTTTTTTTTGGTTTTGTTTTGTTTGGTAGGGTGCGTGGGTGGGGGTGGGGTACAAAAGAAGAAAAATGGAAAAACAAGGGGGAAAGGCAGGCTAAAAATTTAGATTATAATCGCTAAAATATTTAGAGTAAAGCAGTTTAGAGGCTCAAGCACCTAGGAACAAATTGATCACTTATAGAAATGAAGCTGCATTGTTTATGAACTGACTGTGGCATAATGTATCATGAACTTGAATTGTTTTTTTTTGGGGCGTAACTACATATTAATAAGTTTTAGTACACTAGTGCATTTGTGGATGTTTCCATTATGTGCTCTCAAATTAGACTTAACCACAAAAGAACAGAGAAGAAATAGTTTCAAAATATCATGCACCAACAAACTCATCTCCATAACACAGATGACATGTAAAAGACTACTTTGCTGTACCCTTTAAAGTTGATACTCATTCATGACTGCTTTTTTTTTTTGTTCTTTTTCCTCCTTTTTTGCCAGAAGAAAGAATTACCTCTTCGAATACAGGGGTTAATTGAGGGCATGTAACAGAACTCCTTGCTTTTGGGGTGGTAATTTCTTCAGCTTCTGACCCAGACTCAGCAGTTGATGTATCACCGCCTTTTAACTGATCCATACAGACAAGTAATTTCAAAAGTTGTTTTAATAAATCATCTAAAATAGTAATGCATATAGATCTTACTGTTGGGTAACGCGGCTTAGCATAAGCAATGATCTTTCCTTCGCTATTGGACGTAACAATTTGTCTGCCAAATTGTGCTTCTCCATCGAGAACCATCTGGATGCAGTCAACTCATGAAAAAAATGAGCTACAAGGATAACAATATAAAGTACATTCAACAACAAAATAACAAAAGGAAACCTTCTGTATGTGAGGATCCTTCCAAGGACCCTTATCTGAATTGAGGCATCCCCCGTGTTCGGCACAGGTGCAAGAACCGCCAAGAAATTCTGGCAATTCGCTGCACAAGAGAATACACGACCGAAGCTGATGAAACAAATGGAATGAAAAGCAGAAGACACTATATGATCCTTCGATTAAAAATAAAACGTAAGAACTCACCTTGAATCAATTATATCCAGCAGCTTATTTTGGTACTTGGTTCCAAGAACCTGAAGAAAATTTTCAGAATCGCTATATTCCTCACTGTAGAAAAATGAAATGGTTGTGAAGAGAAAACATCAGCTTACATGAATTTTTGAAGTTGTCTTCGGATCAAGAAAAGATTTCACACTGTTCCATAGAAGCCTAAAACCTGAGCCGGCATTAATGATGAACATGCGGCATAGCGTCTGCAATAAGATATAGATGTTTTAATCATACTCAAGCTCATATAGCAATCTGTACTCCATTTAGTAGTAAAAACTGTGATCTTTTTAACATCAATAAACCCGTACCTCTGGGTAGTTATCACTGTCAATCTTCTGCAATCGCACAATTAGTTCCCGTGCAGTCTTGCTAAAATTTTTTAAACCCTACAGCACAGTGCCACCAAAAGAAATAGTCATTATAATCAAAGATGCGATAGTGATTGCACAAATACATTACAACTAATTGGTTTTAAGAATTATAAAACGAGCATACAACATACCACGCCTTGAACATCCAAAATAGTAGTACTCGAGTCTATATGTTTTTTTGCAGCAATTGAGCATGCTGGAAATTTAATCATAAAACACTTTTCAAACTCCTGTACATGATATTTTATATATCGGTCCATTGTTGTCACTTGCATGAGCTTATTTGGATCAACTTTTCCCAATCTTTCAATATAGACAGGTCTTCCCTCCTTATCAACGCCATGATGACCGTGAGGATAGTACTTTAGAACTTCATTCCGTTCTGTATACTCAAAGTCCTGATGAAAAGTGTCAACTCCAGTTAGCAGTCAATCAAGTTTCATAGCGAAAAGAAACCACAAAAAAAAGCATTCAGTCTGACATCAAATTAAGCCTGAAAGTCAAGTGACTTAGTTTTTCCAAAGGAAGCATCGGCAAATCTATATTTACAGTCTGATGCAAAAGGAGTGAAGCTAAGAAACCTTGTGCCAAAATAACTGTTTACTGCACAAGCAACTAAGAAGCATGCCAAAGATGTATTCAAATTAAATGGATCTAGGAAAGGAGGGAAGGAAATAGAAAACCAGGTAGCCTCCTAAAGTGCATTAAATGAGGGAAACAATATTATATTATATTGTGCATACTTGCGAACGGTATGCTGAACTGATAAGTCCTATCAATAACTAAAAATAACCAACTTGTTCTTCATCATCTGAATGAACCAGGATACAAAATTTTACCTCTAGAATAGTGTCAGCACCAAATTCCTTCCTCCACTGAAGCATTTCAGCCCACATCTGCTTAGCTTTCTCAATATCAAATTTCCTTGCCTTTAAAAATCTGCAGACAAATAACCCATTTAGAACTCAGATTTTGGAGAAAACACATAGAATTATATTGTCTACAGAGATAGGACAGACCCTTCAAATATTAAGCCGTGTTTTGTCAGAGACTCGGACATACTTGTCTGACACATGTACCAAATATGATTTTTCTATTCTGTGCGCACATTCTAAAATTAATCGTTGTCATTTTTCATGTCGTACCCCTGTCCTCATGTCCATGTACATGTAACACAGTAGCTTATGTGATGTGGAGAGATTATTTATTATGGAGTAAAAGTATAGTCCAATTCAGTTGAAGGATTCTCTCTTGTATCTAAGAACTGATAGGTACAGCGGCGGCCAATATTCCAATTTATGACCAAACTGCAACTTATTGTGAGTCATAAATTTAGCCTCACCTTAACTTCTCATTTCTATATACAAAGATGATTAGTAACAAGAAAAAAAATATTTGGCTATGCAGGTTAAAAACCTGTGAATTTTACAGTGACAAGGAATTCAGGTATTATATGCAAAGTACTGACATGCAAACTTGAGAAACCATACTAACAAGAGAAGAAAAGCGAATGTCCTTTAAAAAAACGTACCTCAACATCATATGATAGTCATCATGCCTAGTGGGCAGTAGTTCATCCAATATAAGAGATTGGCGAAATGCGTCGACAGCTTGGACTTCCTCAATGTCCCTCACATCCTCAATTGATACACGGGCTTGACTATCACTCTTCCTCCTACTCTTTTTCCTCAGCGAATGCCTGAATTTTGTCGAAGCATGTAGTGCCTTTTTCTTTAATGATCCCATCCTTGTCCTTCTTTCATCTTCCGAGTTCTCAAAATCTGATTTTCGCTCTTTTCTCTCACTATGACCAGAAAACCCCTCAAAGCCTAAGGTATGTTAAGAACATTTTCGTTAAATTAGGAAAGAAAAGTGAATATAATCTGAATGAAAAAGTAAAGCATGTTAGATAATTCATGTACAGAAATAATATGTTTCCTGCATTTACAGTTCGTAGTGGATTAAATAAACATAAACATTGATAAATTTTATAGTATGGATTGGAAAATTCTCCAAGGTAAATAAACTAAGAGCTGGGTAATGGTTCATTTAGAGACCATAACACATCACAATCATGTATGATGATGCATCAATACACATAAAGCATACACAATTGGCAAGCCATATTATATGCTAAAAGTTATCAGTAGAAGCACTCACTGACCATGGATTCCCTTTTTTTTTTCTTCCTTCTTTTTAAGTAGAAGCATTCACTGAGCACGGATTCCCTTTTTTTTTCCTTTTCTTCTTCTTCTTTTTGAGAAGCTGGGTATTAGTGACTCCATAATTATTCAGTGATGATACAAGCAATACACCCAACTATAAATTATGGTACGACCCAATAAACTAATATCTGCTTATCTCGTTTTTACTCACAGCAATTCATCCATATTAGAAAATTTAAATTCATAGCTCAACTTTACAAATGAATCCAGGGACAAGGATAAAATTGCATTACTAATGTTTAACAACTGAATTCAAACTAAGATGCCCAAAAAGAAACCTTGTTTACAAGCTCAAACACCAAAACAACCCCAAAATTTCAAACAAAAAGAGAAAATTAAAGAAAATACTCACAAGGCCTGGCGAATCGATCGAGCGGCCCTGACATTTCCTGAAGAATAATCCCTAATTCCACGTTCAATTTCTCATGCAAAGATTTCTCAAAACCCTAAAAAGAAATTTATACGAGTTCTCCTCAGAAACCCTAATAAGGAGCAGAATAATTTCATCAAGCAGAGAGATATCGTACCTCAAACCGGATAACGGGTCGGAGTGGTCCGTTGCCGGAGGATCCGGCGGCGAATTATTCAGCGAGGAATTCGGGGAACGAATTATTCGCAGGGGAGAAATAACAGGTAAGGCGGTTTTTCAGTTCTTTTTTCGGAAAGAAAACGGAAGGATTTGGTCCAAGAGAACTGGGATGGTCGTGGGACCCACTAAGAAAGGGGTGGATGCCACGTCGACACCTCGAATCTTGCGGCGCCGGGCGGGTAGTTTTTCGCAGATACACCCTTGAAAGTATGAGTTCTTGCCTTGCTGACTTTCTTAAGATTTAACTCCCTGATATTTGTTTCGATTTATTTTTTTTAAGATCGACCTTTTGGCCTTGTTTGTAATATTTATAGCGCAAATTTTAATGTCGCGTAAAAATATACAGATAAATGCGAGAACACTTTTGAAAAGCTGCGAGGGAAATAAAAAGAGAGAAATTAAAATATATACGGTCAAGAAAATCTCTTGTTTAGGAGAAAAAACATTGTAATCCAATTAATTTTTACTTAATGTCGCGTGGACGAAGGCAAAGAAGAATTTGGACTATATATTGAACCCCTAAGTTTGAGTTACATTTAATAAGGGTGTCTTTGGTAACCATTTCAAATTGAGTCGGGTTCATTCCTAGCCCATTTACATCTAAACCAGCTCCGTTTTGAACCAAAATAGTAATGACCCAAACTAGAACCAATATAAAATCCAAAATTAGGCCTACAAAAATTGAGCCAAATCTGATCTGGTTCTTTCCAAGCAGAAAATATATCCAAAACTAGACCGAGTTTATAAAGTGGTCAAGCACACCTTTAGTGTTTCTCACATTTCAACCCGTAAATCACGCTTTCTACTCAAATGATGATGAATGATCTTTGGAATGGAAATCTTGGGTGGTGGAGATGAGCAAGTATATATAGAAGTAAAGCAAGAAAAAGTTTAAATTATATTAGTTTAATAAATGAACGCATCAACTTCATTGAAAGTCATTGAAAGCCAAAGGGATGATGACTTTTCCAAACATTGTATCCAACAATAGTTTTCTTTTCCAGCAATCCTAGCATTCGAACTTGAATCGTTCTCGCTCGCTGGCCTCCCAATAATATATGAGAAGACACCGAAAGGTTAAAAAGGTCAATTAGTATACAATGCTATATTAAATAGCCAGTGGCAAAAGAGAGATTTACCTTCAAATTTGTCTTGAGCTTTAATTAGGGTCAAGTAAGAGGGGTGCCTTCTTCCAATAAAATATTGCAGAATCAATTCTGTTTTGTTGCTGCATCAAATGACCGAAGCAACAGGGAATTATTACCCTTGGACTTGATAATAGCTTTCTGCTCACCCGCGTCAAGTTGTTGCTAGTTACGTTTTTGAATCAGTATAGGACTTGGTATACAACTGTTCGGCTAATCATTTTTATTGTAGACCCAGTCTTGAACTGAACATTTCAGTATTTTCAATTTATCGCACTTTCGACGATTACCTGCGTCAAAGTTTAAACAAGTACACAGGGCTGAAACTGGCATATATATGGGCATTGTAGTTTATAAGAGACAGTTCCTGTAATTGTATTTTCTCTTTGTCGCTGTAGCTGCAAAATTGAGTCTTTTTTTTTTGTTGGGAAAAAACAACTTGCGATAGATTTGTCTGCAATTCGATTCCGCAACAAAAGTAATACATTATTATTGTAAGGGGCTGTTTGGTTCGTTTCCTAGATATAGGGAAATGCAATTCCATGTAAAGAAACACAAGTTTTGAGTTTTCCAAACTTTTCCAAGAAATAAATTGTTTCGGTTTGGTTCGCATATAAAAAATGGTGGGATACTAATGTATTTACTTTTATTGTGTTTGGTTCGCATGGAAAAAAAGGGAAAACTTTTGTTGATTTGACATTTCCCACTTTTCTTGTGTTTGGTTGGTTTTGAAGTTTGTAAGGAAAATTGTTTATGGTCACCATGGTAAGATTACCCCCACTATATACAAATTTATTTGTGCTCGTTATATGAGGTAATCTTAATCATATAAAAGTTCGAATGTAACATGAACAAATAATAATATCCCCAATGAATTATAAATTTCTGTTTGTATTAATTAAATCATACGAAACCTGAAATAACATAAATCAATTGCTATGAACTATGCACCTGATTTGACTTGAAATATACCTGTTTGAGATTGAAAAAATCACACGAAATCTGCAATAACCTGCTTATTCATAAATTTATACTCATCATAGTCTAAATTGAACACAAATAGAACTCCAAGTGACTGAACACAAACATAACACAACCTAGAGAATCAGGAAAACTGGTGTGCACGAACATGAACAAGGGACATGCTCAGGTGGACTGTTTTGAACAAACAAGAATATAATATAACCTGCTGATAATGACAAAACCGATGTGGTCACAAACTGAACACAATCAGACATGGTATAGCATTAACAATATATATGCACAAAAAGCACAACACAACCAGGATTAGGAGCACAACCAGGCTCCACAACACAAAACCGAGCTGGTCACAAACTGAACACAACCAGGCTTAGAATTATATCAACAATATATGCAAAAAAACTGGCCGAGAACAAAAGCACAAACATAACCTGGCTCCACAATACAACCAGGCTCCACAACACAAAACCGAGCTGGTCACAAACTGAACACATCCAGGCTCTTTGCACTTACAAACACGCTCCATCCTGTTGTGAGAAGGTGCCTCTTTGGCTGACCTGCACATGATCAATTTACTGAACTGCAAAGAGAGCTGCATAGACTAGAAGTCTAGAAAAGCATATGCCATTATTACAATCTAATAAACTAGTACATTACTGTATAGAACTACACAACTTACATGCTAGACACAAATGTTAAATAAATGCGTGTGGAATCCAGTGCTTCAGGAAAAGGGAGAAATCAATGCACATATCATCCACATTTTAACATCCGGTGACCAATTTTTAGACATCTGATGAGCCAATATACTAATAAATGAAGGAACTACAAGAATATAAGACCACAGTATTGACTATGAACCATCAAAAGGCTACAGAGAGACTAGCACAACCATTTTTAGTTGAATATGTTACTACATGATCAATAATTATGTTAAAGTCTGAGTGTCTTATTTGGACATCATAGTGAATGGCTGCATGCAGTAATAATATAGTTTACTGAAAAATATCACTTTTAAACATATGCACTTGGCTAGATCCAGTAAAATACTAAATCCAGATACGATTTTTGATATTCTGAATATTTTTCACTATCATATTTATATTCATATTGTGATTGAGCAACATTAACCAAATCTCCTATTTGACAGAACATGAATGCAGATTAGAGATGAACTATTCATATTTGCCATACTATACGCCCACAATTAAATAGCATCTGAAAATCTCTAGCATAATGATCTGTCAAACTCATTCTACCTTGACGCTATCTTTATTATGGAACTCTACAGCTCATAAAATAAATCGATGTTTGTCAAATGGTCTTATCCATAAAACGTAATTAGAATGTGATTATTTACAGTATCATTCAATGTTTTCTTTGGATAGAATAGCACCAAGAACACTAACAATCCACAAAGTTCATAACTGATTCAAGCACACTAAAATAGTCTTCACAGCTTAAAAGTTATAATATCTGAAAAATAGAATGTTAAAAAAGACACATTTAACAATCATTAGCAAAGATGATGAATCAATTAGGATGATGGAGTAAAAACTCTCCATTTTCATGTTAAAACAGGAAAGCTTATACATTTAAACATTCATGCAGTACACCAAAACAAAAAAAGCTACATATTATCTTCATGACCTCATCATCAAAGGAAATGTTCAACTTTAAATAGTTGGCAAAATAGAACATACCTCGAAAAATGTGACGAAATTTCCATTCATTGTCATGAAGGTCCCTTGCAATCAACTCTTGTGCAGGAGGCGTCTGGGATAAGTCCTGAGAAACAAAACAATAAAAGGTGAAAAAAAAAATCAATATCTACAGTCTAAAATCACCCATCAACCTTAAAATCAAAACTTCAATAAGATCAAAATCAATTCAATTCATAACCCAAATCAAATCCAATCCCTCAAACAAAACCGCTCCATCAAAATCCGACCTTATCACCATCAACTTCAATTAATCCAACAACCCTAAAAAAAAAAAGAACCAATCCTAAACACCAGAAACCCCTAATCAACTCAAATCTCACCTCCATCCTCCTTACAGTCCGGTGGATTCTCAAAGATCGTGACCGAGAGCTGCTTGTGAGCCATCCTAATATCAAACAAGATAACCCCAGACTTGGGATCCGTCACCAAAATCTCCTTGATCGCAGCCACAGAGAAAGATCCTCTTGGGTCAGGCCCTTCAGCGACGAAGGTCGCGGGAGATTTCTAGCGGGAGGAGAGAAGAGGTAACTCTAGCTAACCAAAGAAATCGAGGGAGAAAAAAACTGAGGTGGCCAGCGTTTTCGTCCATTTCTCTCGGTTGAGGAAGGAAATCGGAGAAGGAAAAAATTCTGAGGTGGCGGCGTTTTCAGCAACCTTTTCCATCTTTAACTCTAGCGAAGCAAAGCGACGAAAAGAAATGGGCGGAAAAAAAAAATCAGACGTGGAGATGGTGTCAGACGCAGAAACCTGTTTCCACTGGTCTTTTAAGCGAACCAAACAGCCCCTAACAGCAATTACCAAAAATTACAATTGCTGCGAAACAAATAACTATAACTAACTTTTTGAAAGTACTACTACAGTCTACAGTTACAAATGCCATTTTTTTGAAGCAAGCAGATGTCAGAAAAAGCTCCACACTTCTGAACAGGAAAGCTCGTTGTCAACCAGCAACCAGTATATACTACCGCTTTCAATTCACCCAAGCATTTTTACTGCAATTTATTCACCATACTGGAGGTTCAAGTCTCAACAGAATGCAAAAATCTTGAACATCTCTAAATAGAAAGGCAAGCAGGGGTCAGCCAGCACGCTGAAAATGAGAGAGCAGACAGCAACATCCACTGATATAAAGGAAGTAGTTCCTTAGTTTGCGCTTACATAAAATGATACATACTTTTTTAATATTAACAGGAGTTGTGCCATTTACACATATTTACAGAGTTGGTACTGATGTATATAGTTTATGTACTAAATATGTACTACTGTAGAAGGCTCCAACTGGTAAATGTTATATGCATGTCTCCATTAGAGCCCACCAGCAGATGAATGTGAAAACCTTCCTTGTGTCATTATTGAGATGCCTTTTGGACAAAGACAGGTTAAATTATCAAATCTATCATGCCCACTTCCTTTTCTTGGTTCTGAGTTGCAAAAGTTTGTCCCTCCATTGAGCTGAATTAATTAAAAAAAAAAAGATGTAGATACTTGCAGAATTACAAGCAAAAAGTTTCAATAATAAATCATATCAACATATAAGGCAGTTGTCCACAAGTGAACTTTATTCCTCAGAAACCCCTGGGAATGAACTTTTTCAAATGATTAATGGTTTTTATAATGGGCGATTTACAAAGATTTCTAAAGGTATTGCTCCGTCAATAATATTCCCACCAAAATAAAAATAAAAATTTAAGAGAGATGATAATTACCCGCATCCTTGTATCGCTCCTCAACGACAGCAATCAGCATGTTTCTCACTAGGTTAAACTCTTTGGTTTCCAAACAAGGTTCACCAATGGGCCTAACAAAGTTATAGCCGGTTCACATCAATATTTTTCTCTAGTAAAATAGATTAATATAGTAATCCATGGAAAAGAAAGAAGTCAAGTGACTGCACAAAGAAGCCCTACACACACTTTAATGTAAAGGCATAGAAAAATAGAGGACACAATGAAACAAGTTATAAGCATTCTAAAATTGTTTGAGATTACGCACAAAGCTGGAACCTTTACCTGTCAAGTTCCTGAAACAGCAATCCATCTGAGGGAACTGTCGTCTTTGGTGGCTCCACCACTCTCATCCCATCACTGTATGCAACGTGTCTATTAACTTGTATCGGCACCTGTATGGTTTCATTAAAAAATTTTAATTTAAAAAAATACCCAGAGAATCTTGAATCTATATTTAAGAAACTTGATCTGGACAACAGCAGGAGCATTGATATATGAGCTTTGCTACAGGGACCCAAAATATGGGACCAATAGGGGGGACAAGTAAGGTGTCCCCCTTCTATTGGATAATGAGTTGGCCATCATTAATGATGGTCAACTCATTATCCAATAGGAGGGGGACACCTCACTTGTCCCCTCTATTGGTCCCATATTTTGGGTCCTTGAGGAATTTTTCTTGATATATATAAACTATCGCGCCAACATGTAGTGTTTCTGAATGATCTAGGAAATAGAACATGCTAACAATGTTGGAACTTGAAACAACAGCTCTTTAATTAAATTCTGAACATAAACATATAGGGATAGATAGTGGTTGGTGCTTCAAGACCAAAAATAATTTATCCTTTTTAAGTGGGTAATACCAATTTCAACCACTAGGCACCGAGGGAAAGTAGAAATATACAACAAGATTTCTGGTTATAATGCATTTGAGTTGTTGTACATCATAAAATTCTCATTGAGTTCTTTCTATGGATGCATACTGATGCAGTTTTGTCCCATGGTGAATGCGGACCACGGGAAGAGCCCAAAACATCATCCCCATTGAGAAGTAAGAGGGATAATGAAGAAAACTAACAAGAGCATTATACTTAATTAACTTCCACGTAAGGATATAAACTAAATCCCTAATCATTGAATTTAACTAAGCCTTATATAAACAAAATACATTTTTATGTAGACTTTTGTTGTGCGCGACGGAAGCCAAACAACCGATGTGCTTCGAGAAACCAAACCAATCGCCGAGAGAGAATGCCACAAACAATTCAAAATAATGGCACAAACACAAACAACCAATTTTAACGTGGTTCGGCAAGTTGCCTACGTCCACAGGGCAAGAAGGGGATGAGGTTTTCACTAATAGAAAAGAAGAGTATAAACCGAGATTACAAATCACTCGAACTCACCAATTAATCTCACCAACAAATCTCTAATTCTCTCCAAATAAAACATATATATATATATAGAAATCCTAAAACCAAAAGCATACTAGGAATTCTAAAACCAAAATCAAAATAGACTAGGAATCCTAATAACTTGTTACCAAAACAGATTAGGAATCCCAATAACATGTTACCAAAACATATTAGGAATCCCAATAACATGTTACCAAAACATATTAAAAATCCCAACAACTCGTTACCAAAATAAATTAGGAAACATATTAGGAACTTGCTATTCAACAATTCGCCACCTCGACGAAGTGTTTTCAAAACTGAGCGGACACCAATACCAACCAAACATCCCACTTGTTGCGTC
Organism: Asparagus officinalis; assembly: GCF_001876935.1. Taxonomy (NCBI): domain Eukaryota; kingdom Viridiplantae; phylum Streptophyta; class Magnoliopsida; order Asparagales; family Asparagaceae; genus Asparagus; species Asparagus officinalis. Next base: position 7,114,554 of record NC_033794.1, on the reverse strand, counting down.
TAGTACGAAGTAGAACAAATCCACGAAAACGGACTCAATCCACAACAAATCGAGAACCCAAACGAGAATGCGAACAAACTCCAAATGTCGGTATCAACTCACCAAACCGACTGTATCATAAATGACTGTCTATGTATCCTCTTGCCCAAGGAATCAAGCCTTCACGTAGTTCACCCAACGGCCTTCAAAGGCCCTCAATCAAATAGAAGAGTTCTCAACTCTTCACAAACAAATCTGCGACTGATAGCTCTCCCAGTGACCCCAAAATAAAACAAACTAAATATCTTCACCTGAGGTGAACCAACGGCCATATCCAAATCGAAACTATGTCCACCAACTGCACTCGAATCCAAAACCAACTTATCATCTGCATCCAAATCCAAATGTTCAGCTAGAATCCCAAACGATGCAGTATGATCTGGAGTATGTAGAGTAATCTCCACCCAATATGGAGTAGCATTACTCTCCACCCGCTACGATATTTCAATGATTTGATCAACATTCTCCACCTGCTGAGAGTCGAATGTGTGACATACTTACTCAGAACAAAATTAGAGTCTCCCAACTGATAACCAAACAAGCCTATGAATCCCAAATGTACAATCGGATCAAATCTCACATCCTTAATGTGACCAAATACTGGACAACCAAACATCCGACGCAACCAAAAATCTAAAACAACTCCATCAGATCCAAAATCTCCAAACGTAACAATCGGCAATCTATGAACAAGATGACCCAAATATGTCGAAGCCCGAACACCACAACCAATGCTCGACATCAAACGCTGATTCTCCTTCACAAAGGAACGACCAATCAAAAATATCATCTCATCTCGTTGCTTCAATGTTTCTTCTCCAATGAAGTGTCTCAAACTGTCATGAGCTCGGCACAAACGCAAGAAAGGAGCCCTATCAGAACTAGAACGACGGGTTACCTTTCTGCCAAGACACTTCCTCCATCTGTTGTTGACTTCTAGGACTTCATACCAATGAGACTTGGTTGCAACCCACAAATATCTAGAATAATCAACTACGGAAACCAAATACCGATTACCTCCCAATGATGCCTCCTTGGAAGGCTCTCAAATGCCTGAATGAACACCACCTAAAAGACCCCTCGATCGATGGATAGAAGTACCAAACTTCATCTCGGTCTTCTTGCTCATACCAATGTGCTCACAGGACTTCAATCTGTAGGTCAAAGCACTCCTCAACAAATCATGCATGGCATAACCAATCAAATATCTCAGTCTCAACAAATACCACAGTCTAGCCAAATCCAAAGAAGTCGTCAGTTCTCTACCAATCATCATGCTCCCAATCAAATAGTATAAATTCTTCCTCCTGACGCCCTTTATCACAATTATGGACCCAAATATGACCTTCAAACATGCATCCTTTAAGATCACCCTATAGCCTGCTGCTTTCAAAACTTTAAGTGAAATGATGTTCTTCTTCAACTGCGGAACGAATCTCACTTCATCCAACTCCCGAATCACTCTGTCATACATCCTAATACAAACGGTACCGATAGCACCAATAGGGCATTCCTAATCATTACCCATGAGCACGACATTCCCTCTTTCCAACTTCTGAAAGCTAGAGATCCAATCCCTCCTAGGACAAATATAGTAAGAAGCACCCGAATCCAACATCCACTCTGTAGAGTCGACAACACAATCTGACGGTAGTGCGAATGAATAGCCTGAAGAATCCGAATCTGAATTGTCACCACTAGTTTTGATAACATTCACCTCTAAAGCTTGAATAACTTTTTCCTTATTTTTTCCGACTCGATCTGTCAACTTTGGGCAATCGGCTTTCCAACGTTCATCTTCTTTACAAAAGACACTGATTTCTACGAACTTCAAAATGTGCCCCTCTAGACTGCGACCTCCTACCACGGTTTGGACTTTTTGCTCTTGCGACCAATGCCCCCGCTACCGGCTCAACTGAAGTCTCATTATCCTTCTTTCGAAGCTGATATGGGCCGATGATTCAGTATCGGATTCGTTACCATAAAGGAGAGAATCAGTGAAATAATTCTCATACCCTTTAAATGGTTGCTTATCCGCGACCACCGTTCTAACCCTATTATCAGTGTCGACATATTTCAAACACTGATGGAGAGTTGAGGGAATTATAACATTACTATGGATCCAAGGCCGACCCAATAGTAAGTTATATGAAGTTTCGACATCAATCACATAACATGTGACTTCCATCTTCAAATCACCCATTTGACACTTTATCTGGATTTTACCTAAAGGTCTTGACCCGCTGGTATTGAACCCGTAGATAACACTCTTGCGACCAATGCCCCCGCTACCGGCTCAACTGAAGTCTCATTATCCTTCTTTCGAAGCTGATAATTTACAAGATCTAATCACACCACACACCGTTCTATTCTTATTCTTCTCAATATTTTTCTCAATGTTGTCCGGTTTCCCGTCTAACTGCAATGTATCCTTCAAATTTTGAGTGTTGAGCCCATCCAACACTTAGCATAGTCAAAGTCTAAAATTATTATTTATTAGTGCCATTAAACTTTTCCACGTCTATCTTCATAGAGTGGATATTCAAACTTTGGACGGTTTTCACGCCGTAAGTACCACCCACAACTCATTCTTTTTCGGTCATCTATCTCAAAGCACTAACAAACCAATACGGAACAAACGAAGAATAAATCCAAATTAAAAAAGAGAGATTTTTACCTCCAACTAAAATCCTAATAAGAGCCACCGAAAGATCTCACCCCCACACAACGGTAGACAAGATCATCAATAGTAAAAATCCCACATTTATCACCAACTGAAGCCTTAGACGAACTTCCAAAGCGATTTACTCCTCCAAATAGCCCAAGCGTAGCCCGAGCTCTGATATCACTTGTTGTGCGCGGCGAAAGCCAAACAACCGAGGTGCTTCGAGAAACCAAACCAATCACCGAGAGAGAAGGCCACAAACAATTCAAAATAACGGCACGAACACAAACAACCAATTTTAACGTGGTTTGGAAAGTTGCCTACGTCCACGGGGCAAGAAGGGAATGATGTTTTCACTAATAGAGAAGAAGAGTACAAACTGAGATTACAAATCACTCGAACTCACCAATTAATCTCACCAACAAATCTCTAATTCTCTCCAAATAAAACCCTAACCAATAGCTCAGAAAATACCTCTTTTCTGTGCTGCAAATATCCTCAATTCGCTGCTATCCAAACCTA